>NC_136266.1:161701524-161992294 GCF_964187855.1 Myxine glutinosa
GCCGTCGCTCGGGCGGTTTTTTGCTTTGAGATGCGAGCCGAGATCTGAGTTACGAGCTTACGCCACCCGCCACTAGGTGGCCCAACGAGCGTTCCGGTCACGTGGTTATCTTGCCGTGCAAGCATCTCTGCCGTATATCACTGCTGCTTTGTTTTCGCATGTTGGTTATTTTGGAAAATTTCTTAGTTTTAACCATGGGTCCTAAGAAATTGAGTGCCAAGGGAAATACTGAGAAGAAGAAGAGGATGATGTGCTTGGATATAAAACACGCAATCGTCGAAAAACATGAGCGAGGTGTGCGTGTTGTCGACTTGGCGAGGCAGTACGATCGTAGTACTTCTACGATATGTACGATTTTGAAGCAGAAGGAGTCGATAAAGGCTATAACGCCAGCCAAGGGCGTTACGATTATTTCAAAGCTCCGGACTATCCATGAAGAGATGGAGAATTTTCGAAACATTTTGAAAGGGAGGAAGAAACAAACCTCGTTGGACAGGTTTTTATTGAAACGCCCTGCAAGTGAAAGCGAGGAAAGTGTGGCGAAAAGGGCAAAAGTTATCTCCTCCACCTCCGCCAGCATCTTCGTCTGATCTTCAAGGTAAATACACTGTAGCGCGATGCTGCGCGCGCTAATGCTTACGCAAGGAGCAAGCGGACAACGCGGTTCATACAAGAGTGTTTATTCAAACTGCAGCACTAAGCTGCTCAAGGCTGCGTGCCCCGTCTATATCCTGAGGCCACGCCTCTCTCCCCGGCGTGGCCCACCCCCACTTGGTGTGCGGGGTGATGTCACCACGTCGGTGCTTTCGTGTCCGCCACAACACTTAATAAAACCAGTTTATTTCTTTACATTGAAGGAGTCTGGACTCCAGCAGAATACGGATAAAAGGATGGCAAGGCACAAACTCGTCCGAGAAGATGTTTATTCGTAAAACCAACTCGGGAACACTAAAAAGCCCGTTTATCGGGCTGCCTTATAAAGCAAAACCAAAAACCCAAACCGAAACCGAAAGCCACGCCTCTCAAGCGAGGCGTGCTTCGGTGGTCACGTGATCCACAGGTGTAGCTCATTATACCCGCACGCGCGGGACGCTTTGGCGGTCACGTGACCAGCCACTCTGGCGCCGGGGATCCCCGCCGGTGACGTCACCGGCTGGAGCAAGGAGATTCTGATGCCGGTCTTGCTTGGGGGACCCATGGGTCGCTACAACATTCTCTTTTATTATGAACAGTATATACGAGGTCGTGCTTGTTTATACATTATTTGTTATTTATAAAGTACATTTTTCTTATTTAAAAACACGTAACAAAAAAAATTGGTGTGGTTTTTTGGGGGCTGGAACGGATTAATAGCATTTCAATGCCTTTTAATGGGGAAATTTAATTTGAGAAACGAGCAAATTGAGTTACGAGCTCGGTCACAGAACGAATTAAACTCGTAAGTCAAGGTTTCACTGTATATATATATATTGTTACGGACACGACTTAAGATGTTGTGATGGGCCGAGCGGAATGGCCGCCGTGTTCGCACAGTTTACCCGATTACACTCGAACGTTGGCCAAATCGCGCTACGCTAAATCAATGATGGAAAGGACACAACGACTGGGATAAATGAAACGACGCAAGGGGTACAGTTCTCAAGACCTCCGGAGGAGGATATAATTGGTGGGGGAGAAAAGGGGTAGATTACAAGGTATGAGGTAAAGCACAGAAGAGATAGGCACTTAGACACAATCTTATCTATCCCAGACAGACCACAGACAAACGGAACAAGACTGACTTACACAGGGATTGATGGCAGGGAAGGACAGGCAGTCGATAGCGCAAGGCGCACCTTGGCTCAGGGACAGGATACAGCTCAGTCCAGTCCAGAGATGCGGGGCGGTGTCACAGCGCTCGGAGGTGGCGTCCTTCTCGGTCCAAGCTGAGGGCGCATCTGACGTCACCTCCCTCTTCCTGCGCATGCTCAGCGGGGAGTGACACGCCCTCGGCTCGTTGGCTCCGCCCCAGATGGAATCGGTCCGCCGCTTCTATTGGGTGCGGGGGGTTACCGGGCTCCGCCCTTGACGAGGAGCTGACAGCGAGCCCCTACGTGGTAACCCCGTCGAGCACATGTTCGATGGCGGCTCGTTGGAAAGGCTTGGTGCCCTTTCAACACCCCCCTACCAACCAAGCCGGAGTGAGGACGCACACTTCCCGCGCCGCCGCCGCCGCTGCTGTTGTTGTTGTTGTTGTTGTTGTTGTTGTTGTTGTACCATGAGGAAGAGCTGCGGGGAGGTATTGGGAGGTCCTAAACTTCCTAACGGTGCCATACAATCACATTCTGGTGCAACGAAGAGTCAGAATTAATGGAAACGAGTCCTTAACTGACATAGACTAAGAATAACTAGCAAGATGTCCTATAGTTGTCTACGTGAGATGCGGTGGACCTGGATGCGACATTTAATGGGGGAAATAGGGGGAGGTCGGGTCTACAGAGTGTTGTTTACAGAAAATGGGACTAGGGAATGGGGGATTGGGGATAGTTGGGAAGTATTGGGGAAATAGGGGAATATTTACAAGCGGATATGGATGGAGGCCAATCTCATATCCGCAACATTGCACCCTTCTCTACCTCGGGGCGTCCCGACCCGATAAATTTTTACTTACTTTAGTATGGCACTCAGATGTAGTTCCCTCTACTATTAACTCAACCCTGAGTGCGACAGTTTTACAGATGTTCACAAATGAGTAAATATGTCCCCCTGCGACGTTGCACCCTTCTCCTCACAGAAACACACCCACAGGATAACCGAATCGCGGAAAGAATCCTCAAACTAAACATACAGCCGGTAGGGAGCATCATTTATACAAGACTTCACTGATATTTACACTACGATCCAGGACCTGTTCTTTGAGGAACACATGCAGATGTTATGCATAGAGAGAGCACGCATGCCAGCATCGATACACCAACCCACGAGTGCCCTGTGGCCCTACGGCCTTTAATAATGTGCAGAGCACCCCGTCCAAGCACCAAAAGCACCACCCCATACACACAGTCAGCACCATCCGGTGCACCAATAAAGTGTTCATAGTCACCGGTGGTGTCGCAGCCGGCCGATGTTCTGCCGCTGGTCTTGCCTTCCTGGAGAGCACTTGGCCTTCTGGCTTCTTTAAAAATAAAGAAAGGCGCCAACCGCGTCCATTTCTAAATTGTGGCCGTCAGGGGGGCCAACTAAAAGTGGTTCACCTGTATGGCATAGGTGCCACGTTGACCCAGAGGTCCATCAACGGGTGGTGCTTGCCCGCAAAAGAACTGCGGTCCATTGTGGGCGGCCACAAAAATTGCGGTCCATATGGTGTATCGATCCAGGCAGCAAGCAACGAAAGTACAGGCCCACAACTGCAGAGCCAGCACCTCTCTCTCCTCTCTCTCCGCCCCAAAGCCAGATCCTCGGAGGTGGGAGACAAAATAAGACAAGTGAGCAAGGTGGTAAGGGCGCAAAAGTGCACGCAATATAAGGTAATGCACACTGGGGGCACATGGGAACCAGGTGAGACAGGTACGTTCCTACCATACGCCCCCCCCCCCCCCACCAGGTAACCTACATTGCCCCTCCCTTACCCCTTACGGTATCCACAAAACACAACACTACCCATAAACATCTACTTTACACATCAAACAAACGTCCCTACTGTCTTCCCCGTTCCTCCCATAAACCAAATTCGTCTTCTCTCCCTCCTAACCAATCAAATTTGCCATTTCCAACTCAACATCAAAATTTGCCATCTCCAACTCAACATCAAAATTTGCCATCACCAATTCATCATCAGTCCCTCCTAAGGAGGGAGAGATGGAATCACCCCAATGTCTCATCCACGTCGTGATGCGTCTCACAAATCCACACAGCAATTCTCCCTTCCTCCACACAGAACAAAGGAACACAGGTGTGGAGTCATCATCATCACCTCAGGTAAGTGGCTGCGTATGGTGCGACAGGTTCATCAATCCTAACTATTTCCTAAATGACTTTAACAACTTTACATTACCCGGGGTCTTTCCCTGCCAATCCATTGGCCAACTTACACTATGGGTTCTAAAAACCAATTCCCATTGACCAAACTGTGGTGCTTCTCAATTTGGGGTCTCACTCCCCCGTTTCATCTCCCGGTGCCCTCGCACAATTTCTGGGCTGTGACGTGTAGCTCTCCCAGCAGGTCTACCCACCTGCACACCTCCACCACTGTAGTTGCCACCCGAGCTTACCTGCTCCTCACCCTAACCTATCTAACTGGGGAAAGCCCCTCCTGGCTCTGTCACCCCACTCGGTGCCCTCTGGCACTGGGCTACCCGGGTCCGTCCTCCGGATCCTCGGGCCCCATCCACAACAACTACTACCGGCTCCCAGAGCCCACCTGCGGCCTCACCTGGCCGACATCCTCACAGTGGTGGAGCGCCCAACCAACTACACACACTAACAGGCTACACGCCCAGCCATTTCCACAACACTAATGCACCCATCCAAAGACCATTCTTTCACCCGCACCACAGATGCCAATATCCAACCACAATTTACCTGTACCCTCTACCTAACACTTACACTACCCGCCCTGGGTATCCGTGATGGGGGTCCACTCTTCCCCCATTCACACCTTCGCACCATCCACTCCACTCCACAATTTCCACCATTCTCACTCCACGACCATCCATTCCAATACTCCATTTATTCCACACTACCATTCTCCATACCTGCTGTTGCACACCTGTGCCCTCACACCTGGTGCCACCTGCACCCTCCTTTCTTCCTGGACCATTTGGTCATCACAATACACAATCACCACTACTCCCTCATACACTGCTCCATTCACCTGTTCAGTTGCACACCTGTGCAATCACACCTGTTCACTCCTCACACACACGGCATCATCTCAGCTAACTACTCCCCTCTGAAACTTGCGCTTCCCAGTCGTCCCTTTAAACTATTGCGCTCCCACGTCATTATCATCCACGCTAATCTACCTGCGTCCCCACTACAGGTATCCTTGTCACTAACTAATCTTAACGTTACCTAATGTCATCTTCGCTAGATCCCTACACACGATATCCTAACCCACCCGGGCTAGTTTTCACTGCCATACACCCCATAAACTATAGCGCATTTGCCCCACTTTGTGAGGGATGACAGGGTTGCCATCCCACCACATCGGGCATCTCCCACTACCAATTTTGCACATCAAATTTCAACAAATCAAAAATTTTCTATTTACTGCCAATTCTATTCACTTTTCTAAATTTTGGATCAAAACCACTATCACTATTATCATCATCCGTCTACTTATTAGATCCTCTCGGTGCGCCAATTCCCTTCTAAAGCTCGGCTTCGTACAGCCGAGCCATGAATGCGGGTTGTTTGGTGCCAGCGGCTGGATACGTCCCGCATTCGGTGCAGGGACGGAGGTTTACCCGGGCCGAGATCCCACGCACCATCTCGGCACGGAGCCATCCCATGGCCCGATCTCGACCTGCCGGAATGCCTCAACAAAAAGTGGTCGCCATGACGACCCTTCCTATCGGGCTGCCCGCTCCGCCTAGTGGAGCACGGACGCGGCCGTTCAAAGCGAGGCCCAGCGTGGATCGCGTACGGCGGTCCTTTCGAACCCGCCGTGGCTCGGATCCCCGCTGGTTCTCGCGGCACGCGAAGCCCGGCACGCACCGAGGGCCCGATTCGGCTATAAGTCGCTCTAACCGCTAACCCGGTTACCGTCGATGCTTCACCTGCATGCTTACACGCATACGCTACCCCTTCCTTGCTCATACCTCCAGCTGTTTCCATGCTCCTCGTACCTTTCCTTACACACCCAGGTACACTCATTCCACTCCCAGCCTTGGTCACACACCTGACCACCGAACACCTTGGCACACATTCGTCGCTCGCACACCTCACCAACACACCTCTTCGCGCCCCTTCCTCGGTCACCTCCTCTGTGACAATCACAGGTGTGCTTTCACTCGCACACCCAACCACGTGCCGCACGACCAACTCAAGTGTGCATTCCCACACACGCTCTACCATTCCAGGTGTGCATCCTTCCATTCCAGGTGTACATCCTCGCTCACCTGTCACAACCAACTCACGCTCCGTGTCACTCTTACTACTCTCACCTCCACTCTTGACAGCGCACTCACCCTTACTCTCGACAGCGCACTCTTTCCTCATGCACCCGTCCGTTACACACCTTTCTCGCGCACTCTCCCGTTACACCCTCTGTAACACTCACCACAGGTGTGCATTCCCCCTTACTCTTGACAGTGCACTCTTTCCCCATGCACCTGTCCGTTACACACCTTTCTCGCGCATCCTCTTGCGCACACTCTCTCGTTACTTCCTCCGTAACCCTCACCACAGGTATACATGCTTCCGTTACATCCTTTGTAACACTCACCACACCGCGCTTCCATGTGCTCCCTCGCACACGCGCTACAACCAACTCACTCTTGACGGCACACTCACTCCTTGGCGTGCACTTTTTCCTCACACACCCCAGAGTCGGACTTTCTCGCACACCTCCTTTTTCGCACACCAGACCTGTCGCACACTTCACCAACGGCCTCTCACGAACACCCGGGTCCATCTCGACCCCCAAGCTTATTAAATCACCTGGCGCATCATACGCACGACCATATTGGTCACCACTTACACCGGGTCCTCTTTCTCTTCGCTTCTCCTCCATCACCTGCGAATCCCTCATCCGGTTAATGAGCACATCATCACGATCCGAACACAGACTTTGGACCAATTCTTTTACTTCCTCCTTTATCTCTTTCTTATCCCCTCTCCGTCGCTTCTTAATTTCGCTCACCCCTTCTTCCACTTCTTCTAATTTCTGCTTCACCTCTTTTATTTCCCGGTGCGTCTCCTCAAGTTCGTCCTCTAAGGCTACCTTGACCGTTTCCATGTGCGTCCTCACCTGCCGGTCCTTCGTCTCCATTACCTCTGTCACCTCGTCCAACCTCGTTGTCAGTCCCTCACGTACCATCTGACATTGCCTCTGTGTCGCTATCAAGTCATTTTTTAGGTAATTCTGTGTCGCTTTTAACCCTCCTATTACCGCTGTGTTCTTCTTTACCTGGTCCCCCAACTCCTTTTGTCCCACTGCCAGTTGTTCTACTCCCAGCGTCAACTCCTCTATACCACCTTGCAATTTTACAGTCCCCTTTCTCACCTCCTTCTCCATGCGCTCCTTACAGTGCCTCACCTCCTCGCGCACTCCTCCGACCTCCTCACTCACACCTCTTCTGATCTCCTCTCCCATCACTTGCATCTCCTGCCCAGATGCCACCCTCATCTGCTCCATTTCCTCCCTGTGAGCATCCAATTTAGTTTCTACCCCCATTCTGACCCCCTCTATCTGCTGCCCCATTTTTTTATCTTCCCTTTCCGCTTGGTCCCTCATGTCCCTCAATTTGCCTTCCATACTGTTTTCTAACCCCTCTAACCCCTTTTTCATCCCTTCCATTTGATTCTCTTGAGCGGCCATTCTGTTTTCTACCCCCGTTAACCCCTCCTGTATTTCCCCTAATCTATTGTCTAATCCCTCTATTCTACTCCCTAACCCTCCGATCTGGGCCCCCATGTCCTCCCTCAATTTCTCGCTATTGGACCCCATCCTTTGTTCTAACCGTTGGCTATTGGCCCCCATGTCCTCCCTCAATTTCTCGCTATTGGACCCCATCCTTTGTTCTAACCGTTGGCTATTGGCCCCCATGTCCTCCCTCAATTTCTCGCTATTCTGGGCCATAAGGGCCTTCATTTGTATTAAAAAAAGGTTCAAATCTACCAGCGGCGCTGCTGCGGGCGCGGTCGCCGTAGCCATCTGCGAGGCGCCATTTTGCGCGCCCGTAACCTCGTGCGCGGGGACGCCATTTTGCGAACCTGCCGCCCTCGCTGCTTCGCTCTCCTCATGTCCCTCAATTTGGTCCTGGATCGACCCTGCCTCACTCTCCTCTACCGGAACCCAGCCGTCTTGATCTGCCATAGCGCGACTTTCAAAATTCGGGTTTTTATTTTAAAACAACACAAATTTCACCGTTAATAATTTCGAGCGCGTGAAGCGCGCTTCGGGTCCAATCCCACTTCCCGACACCAATTGTTACGGACACGACTTAAGATGTTGTGATGGGCCGAGCGGAATGGCCGCCGTGTTCGCACAGTTTACCCGATTACACTCTAACGTTGGCCAAATCGCGCTACGCTAAATCAATGATGGAAAGGACACAACGACTGGGATAAATGAAACGACGCAAGGGGTACAGTTCTCAAGACCTCCGGAGGAGGATATAATTGGTGGGGGAGAAAAGGGGTAGATTACAAGGTATGAGGTAAAGCACAGAAGAGATAGGCACTTAGACACAATCTTATCTATCCCAGACAGACCACAGACAAACGGAACAAGACTGACTTACACAGGGATTGATGGCAGGGAAGGACAGGCAGTCGATAGCGCAAGGTGCACCTTGGCTCAGGGACAGGATACAGCTCAGTCCAGTCCAGAGATGCGGGGCGGTGTCACAGCGCTCGGAGGTGGCGTCCTTCTCGGTCCAAGCTGAGGGCGCATCTGACGTCACCTCCCTCTTCCTGCGCATGCTCAGCGGGGAGTGACACGCCCTCGGCTCGTTGGCTCCGCCCCAGATGGAATCGGTCCGCCGCTTCTATTGGGTGCGGGGGGTTACCGGGCTCCGCCCTTGACGAGGAGCTGACAGCGAGCCCCTACGTGGTAACCCCGTCGAGCACATGCTCGATGGCGGCTCGTTGGAAAGGCTTGGTGCCCTTTCAACACCCCCCTACCAACCAAGCCGGAGTGAGGACGCACACTCCCCGCGCCGCCGCCACTGTTGTTGTTGTTGTTGTTGTACCATGAGGAAGAGCTGCGGGGAGGTATTGGGAGGTCCTAAACTTCCTAACGGTGCCATACAATCACATTCTGGTGCAACGAAGAGTCAGAATTAATGGAAACGAGTCCTTAACTGACATAGACTAAGAATAACTAGCAAGATGTCCTATAGTTGTCTACGTGAGATGCGGTGGACCTGGATGCGACATTTAATGGGGGAAATAGGGGGAGGTCGGGTCTACAGAGTGTTTACAGAAAATGGGACTAGGGAATGGGGGATTGGGGATAGTTGGGAAGTATTGGGGAAATAGGGGAATATTTACAAGCGGATATGGATGGAGGCCAATCTCATATCCGCAACAATATATATATATATATATATATATATATATATATATATACACATGTTGCGGATATATATATACAGACTTGGCATTTAATATGGAATATTTTTTTTTTCTTGACTTGGGTTTACTTTCTTAACTCAGTCTATCAATCTGGTGAGTTTCTTTTCCACTTTGGTGATTTATTTGTTAAAAGAACCATGTCACTGATTGTCTGTCGCAGCAAGAAGTCAACATCAGGATTATATCACAGGTGGCATGGCAAAATGTATGGACAGGTGCATTTGACGATTGGCTTCACAGTCGGGTATACAAGGGTTGTTGCGTTCTGTATTAGTGGAAAACAACTGCTGCACGTCTCCAAAAGTTATTTCCGCTTCCTCTGGAGATGGTCCGTCAACTCGACAATGCTGTTTGTCATGGAGTGGTGGCTTTACGAAATTACGGCATGAAAGAGCGTGCTATTGCTCGGCAGTATGGCATCACTCAAGGTCAGGTGTCAAAGATCCTGAAACGAAATGCTCAGAGGGGTGTCCCTACTCAAATACCGAGGCCAGGACGTCCCCGCAGAACCACAAGGAGGGATGATCGCCAGCTGCACCTGTTAGTCCGCAATGGCTGTACCAAGTCAGCTAATCGGCTTAGGGCTGAGTGGCAGCAACTGACAAATGTGCCTGTAGCCAGAAGGCTAGTCAACCAACGACTGGTTCAAGCAGGCTATCGTGCCAGGCGTCCCCTGCGAAAGCCACGCCTGACCAGACAACACCGCCAGCGCCGATTGCAGTGGGCGAGAGAGCACCGTCAATGGCAGCCAGGACACTGGAATCATGTGATCTTCAGTGACGAGTCTAGATTTCTGGTCTATCGTCAAGGTGGCTGCGTCCGAGTGCGCAGACAAGTGCATGAAGCCTACAACAAAGATTGTATCGTGCCAAGAGTCCAAGCTGGAGGTGGTGGGGTGACCGTTTGGGCTGCTTTTCATGCAGGGGGCAAAACTGACCTGGTTGTTCTGAATGGAAACCTGAACCAGTTCAAGTACAGGGCCATTCTGGAAGAAACATTGCTTCCATTTGCTCGTGCAGCCTTTCGAGGAAACTTTGTCTTCCAAGATGACAATGCACGGCCTCATCGTGCTCGCATGATCCAACACTTTCTTGCTGACCGTGGTGTAGAGCATATGGAGTGGCCTGCCATGTCCCCGGATATGAATCCGATAGAGAACTTGTGGGCAGAATTAACGCGTCAAATCGACCACTTGGACCAGCAGCCGACCTCTGTGCGTGAATTGCAGCAGGCTATTGTCACTGCATGGCAAGCGATTCCTGTCCAAACCTTGGCAAATCTCGTGAACAGCATTCCTCAACGTGTACGTGCTCTCCTGAATGCTCGTGGGGGTTACACGAAGTACTGAACTGTAATTTTACTGTCCGTAATCCCAGTCGTAATTAAACTTTTGTTTAAATTTTTTTTGGCTAATGTGCAAAATAAAGAGATACTTCTGGAAAACGTACAGAGGTTTAACACAGTACTGTCCATGAATTGAGTTCGATATCAGTTTACATCACTTTCAAGGATCAATTTATTTGTTTCGAAATGTCAAATGTGGTTTTTGTTTCTTTTAAAGGTCACATTAACAAAATCTAGAATAATATCAACATAATTCCAATGAACTTTTGGTTCTAAGACATCTTGAAAAGTAAGTTCACCCCTACAAAATAAATATTCCATATTAAATGCCAAGTCTGTGTGTGTGTGTGTGTGTGTGTGTATATATATATATATATATATATATATATATATATATATATATATATATATATATATACAGTGTAACCTTGACTTACGAGTTTAAATCGTTCTGTGACCGAGCTCGTAACTCAATTTGCTCGTTTCTCAAATTAAATTTCCCCATTAAAATGAATTGAAATGCTATTAATCCGTTCCAGCCCCCCAAAAACTACACCAATTTTTTTTGTTACGTGTTTTTAAATAAGAAAAATGTACTTTATAAATAACAAATAATGTATAAACAAGCACGACCTCGTATATACTGTACATAATAAAAGAGAATGTAAAGAAATAAACTGGTTTTATTAAGTGTATTTACTCACACTCCTCACTGTATTTACTGACACTGTCAACTACACAAACAACAACTTCTCCATCTCTTCATGGACAGAGGTCCGGAGCTTTGAAATAATCTTAACGCCCTTGGCTGGCGTTATAGCCTTTATCGACTCCTTCTGCTTCAAAATCGTACATATCGTAGAAGTACTACGATCGTACTGCCTCGCCAAGTCGACAACACGCACACCTCGCTCATGTTTTTCGACGATTACGTGTTTTATATCCAAGCACATCAGCCTTTTCTTCTTCTCAGCACTGCCCTTGGCACTCAATTTCTTAGGACCCATGGTTAAAACTAAGAAATTTTCCAAAATAAACAAAATGCGAAAACAAAGCAATAGCGATATGGCAGAGATGCTTGCACGGCAAGATAACCACGTGAACTGAACGCGCGCTGGGCCACCTAGTGGCGGGTGGCGTAAGCTCGCTCGCTCGTAACTCAGATCTCGGGTCGCATCACAAAGCAAAAAATCGACCGAGCGACGGCTCGTATCTCGGAAAACTCGTAAGTTGGTGCACTCGTAAGTCAAGGTTTCACTGTATATATATATATATATATATATATATATATATATATATATATATATATATATATATATATATATATAATATATATTTATATATTTATATATATATATTTATATATATATATATATATATATATATATTTATATATATATATATATATATATATATATATATATATAAATATATATATATATGTTTGTATGTATGTATGTATGTATATATATATATATATTGTTACGGTTTTTAGAACCTTCACCAGTAAATTTTAGTAAATGTACCCTTTATAAATGTTCCCCTGTAAATATCCCCATCAATTGGCTTGTTAAAGATCGCACCCTAGTTAGTCCATGTACAACATGTAGCGAACCATAGGACCTCTTTAGTTATTTCATTATTATGTGTTTCAGTTAAGGATCTGTTGCCAGTAGTTGAATCTGCGTTGCAGTCATCAAATAAGATAGGCCCCATTCCGGCCATTTTGCTCTCCCTCTTCAAATTGTGGTACCTCGCTTGCCAACAGCGTTCGCCGCCGTTGTACTGGGCTGTTTACTGGCACCACGCCGCCATTAGCCATGTGGTCAAGCCGAGGACAAAGGGGGCGGAGCCGCCAGAACAAGGTGTGGCACGTCGACTTGTCATCGGAGGTGGAGTTTGCAAGCCCTTACCGGCCAACCAGCACCGCGGTGAGCCAACCGGTAGGCGTGTTATCAGAGCCGGAGGCTTGATTCCAACACGAGCAATAAAAGCGGCTGCGAGGGACTGCTTCAAGAGAGAGACGCGTGAGAAGGTACCGACGAGAGGGGAAGGACCTGGAGTGCGCGACGAACTGGCATCTTGTTCAAGGGAGAGAGCGTTGACACGAGCCATTTGTTATAGACGGAGCATCCCAGTCCCATCGGTATATGCAACGTCTGCTCGCAGTGAATGATACGCACTCGCTGCCTGCCAGGGTTTTCCTGCCACGACGCGAGTCGACTCCTGGAGCCGGACCTCGACGCCTACCGTCTGCCTGGGCCTTCTCATCCCTTCTTCCAGTCATTCCTGCCTGCTATTCCCCTTTCGTGTAAGTCTGTTTGTCTGTCTGGGGCGTTGATAATTAAAATTGTTTTAAGGTTTGCCCTGTGTATCTGCTTCTTCCTCTTCCTGTACAGTCTCACCTTTCGTTTCTTCTTCATTTCTTGTAGATAGTAAATAAACCTGTGTTCTTCCTTTACCCTTTTGGTTCTTTGGCTTCCTCTCATCCGGTCGCTTTAGTCTTTTCCCCATTGAGTACCTGTGGCGCGATTTTGGCCAACTGCTTTATAAATCGGGTTAGTCTTTTGTTAACGGCTCGAATCGCGGATTGCTAAACCGCTCGGCAAATACCATCTTGTCCGTGGTTCGAGCGGTACACGTCTCCCTGTTTTGCGGAGGGATTGGTAAAGGTATTCGGGAGAACACCTTCACCAATGACCCTGACCAATTTTTACCCCGCAAAAGAGCGTTACAAGTACCAGGACCAGAGACGGCAGGCTCAACAGGCCAAGGGGATTAACCCCCCCTTTCTAAGGGGAGTGCTGTCTCTGAGATCCATAACAATATATATATATATATATATATATATATATATATATATATATATATATATATATATATATATATAAAGGAGGAGTGTGTGTGTGTGTGTGTGTGTGTGTGTGTGTGTGTGTGTGTGTGTGTGTGTGTGTGTGTGTGTGTGTGTGTGTGTGTGTGTGTGTGTGTGTCTGGATGTCCGCTTATAACTCAAGAACTACACATCGGAGAAAAGTTTTAGATAGATTCGGATTCGGCATAAAATCCCGGTGGTTTTAGGCTACGTTTTATTTTAATATCAATGGTTTAAAAAAAACCGCGCCAGCTGCAATTCCATGGTGTAGTTTGTGGCGGCGCTAGACGTTTGGGGTGTATTGCAATGGTTTGTCGGGTTTGGCTGTCGGTCCAGAATAGCTCCCATTTCCTTTTGTTCTTCCACTTTTATTTTGATTCTTCTGTTTACAACGCCTTCCTTATCTACCTTATATCCCCCCGACGAGGCCTCTACATAATTAGATGCGGCAGAATTTCGTGCATTTTGAGTGAAAGAAGTGAGACGAAGTTGTAGGAGGAAGAAGAGGCGCGGTCACTGTGGAGGCCTCGATCGTGAGTGGAAATGGTGGGAATTGCGTTTGTATCGCAAAGTAAAGGATCTGCATTCATTTCTGAACTTGCATTGGTGGATTGTTATACATCTGCATTATTTTTCATAAAAAAACTTTATGTTGAACTTGAAGGCTCCAAGCACGGACTATATATATAGCCCTCATTGAGGTAAAAAGAAAAGTAAAAGCCTGCGACCGCTTGCCAAGCTAGCCGTTCCCCCTCCCCCTCCCCCTCCACTCCCCTCCACTCCCCCTCCACTCCCCCTCCACTCCCCCTCCCCCCTCCCCCTCCCCCCCTCCACACCTCCTCCCTCGCCCCCCCCCGTTCCCCTCCCTTCCCCCGCCCGGCAATGCCGGGTACTTCCCATGGCCAGCTGTACGTGGGCTGCTTGAGGGTTGGAAAATCAAGCAATCTTTGTCTTGGCACCAAGTCAGAAAACCAGAAATGTTGTATACCAAGAGGTTTGAGAAATTGAAAATTGACAAAACGTCATGTAGGAAATGTACTGTGATATTGCTCTAAAATATACATGTTCTTTTCATCATATATTTGTATTATTCTTATTCAACCCGGGCGAAGCCGGGTACCTCAGCTAGTATATATATATATATATATATATATATATATATATATATATATATATATATATATATATATATATATATATATATATATATATATATATATATATGACTCCATGGTAAGATCTACCAACCTTAATTGAACAAACAATGACTCAACGTTTCGATTAACAACATGTGAAGCCACACGCCTCCGTTAATCTTCCTCAAGAGTGATAAAATCATCTCAACTTCCCCTTACATGCACAGTGGGCGGGGTATATGCAAGTAGGGTGGGCAATGCTGGACAGCCAATGAAACCGTATCACACCGCTCTCGTGAACGGAGACGTTACCGACCAAATTCAAAAATCAACCGCATATTAACAGCTCAAAATAATCCTGTAAGCAATGCTGGATTATAACGCAAGTGTTGAGAAAATCCGGAACAATCATTACATTTAATCAAAAGTTAAACTTGCAAACAATTAAATTGTAAATTAAATTAAAACTGTAAATATATTAAAGCCAAAATTTTTTAAGACTAAATAAAATTGTCACATTATCAAGATCATCACATGTGGCCCTATGCGGTAAAGGTGAATGCGGAAGGAGGTTGGTTTTAGGGGGGATAAAATGGGGGGGGGGGGAACCAGAGGGGGTTGGAAGTGGAGGGGGGTTGTGGGAGGAGGGGTGGTTTGGAGGGATTGGAGGTGGGAGGGGGCAATTTGTCCGAATAAAAACCTTGTGTGATATATTATGTGGACTCGTTGTTCAAAGTACGGAATGCCTGCTTCGTTTACACAAGAGTGGGTCAAAAGCTACCGGTAAGTCAACGACCTCTTGTGTGATCGAGATAACAGTTTCTTCTGTGTGCCAAGCCTCCAAAACACGTCTTCTGTTTCTGTTGGGTGTGGAGCCCAAAATATCAACCCTGTCCCATAAAGGTGTGTGGCCTTCCTTAAGGCCGTGTTTGGCAATAGCAGATCTGCTAGGATAATTACATTCAAATGCTTTTTGGTGTTCAGTAATACGTTGACCTAAGGTCCTCCCGGTTTCACCCACATACTCAGCTCCACAACCACAGGGCACCACGTATACCACCCCTGACCTATCCTTCCTCGGAAGCTTGTCCTTGACCCTCATAAGGGCTTGGCGAAGGGTGAAAACCGGTGTGAAACTCACCCTCACTCCTGCCGATTTCAAAATTCTGCCGACCCTCTGTGAAACCCCCGGTACAAAAGGGAGAACACACCAACCCTTTGGTTGTTCTCGCGGTCTCAGCCTGTTGTGTGGGGAAGCCCTTATCGTTTTCCTGTTGGGTAGCAAGCTGTCAGGATAGCCATTTGCCCTTAACACATTTTGAAGATGGTCCACCTCACTCATCTTGTCTTCAAAGGTAGATGGTAAATCACGTGCTCTTTTTGAGAGGGTGTGCACCACCGATCTTTTGTGTTCCATTGGATGGCAAGACTTGAAATCAAGGTAGCGATCAGTGTGTGTAGGTTTTCTGTACACCGTTACCTTTAAGGCTCCTTTGGGATCCCTTGCTACGAGTGTATCCAGGAAGGGAAGGGCTCCATTTTTCTCCTCTTCAATGGTGAAATTAATGGAGGAAAAAGTTTTATTTATGGTCTCATGGATGATGCCCACCTCATCAGAATGACAGATGACAAATGTGTCATCCACGTACCGGAACCAAACACGTGGTTGCACTAACAGGGCTGGAATGGTGCGTTCCTCCAAATCCTCCATCACCATGTTGGCAATCACAGCCGATACCGGGGAACCCATGGCGGTGCCATAAACCTGCTTGTAATATACCTCATTAAATACAAAGTAGGTGGAAGAGAGGCAGCTAGAAAGCATGTCACAGACGTCCATCGGGCTTAAAGCTCCCGCAGTCTCTTTCCATCGATCATCCTCCATCAAACGCCGGTCTGCCACCTCAATCGCCAGGGCTATGGGCACGTTGGTAAATAAAGACACAACATCAAACGAAACCATGGTCTCGTGTGCCTCGATGGTGAGCTGCTTCACTCTTTCAGCAAATGCTGTGCTATTGTGTACGGTTCGCTCTGTTGTCCCCACCAAATGCTTCAAAATGTTTGCCAAAAACTTGGATAGCGCATATGATGGACCATTAATACAGGAAACGATTAACCGTAGCGGAAATCCCTCTTTGTGCACTTTCGGTAGCCCGTATGCCCTGGGAGCCACGCCCTTACTGCTGTACAGACGTTTGTATGCCGCAGCTGATAATCTCCCAGTCGCTTTTAATCTGGCAAGCATTGAGTTTAACCTTCGTTCCTCCTTCTTCGTTGGATCTGCGGTTAACCGTTCATAAGTACTTTGGTCAGCCAACATATCCTGCATTTTGTTCGTGTATACAAGACGATCCATGAGCACTGTTGCCCGTCCTTTGTCCGCTGGTAAGAACACCACATCGTCCATGTTGCGTAACTCTCGTAAAGCTTGTTGTTCTTTCGGGTCCAAATTGAAATTGTTGCGTGAAAATTGCGGAGGGCGAAGTAAAACAGCAGCCACACGTGATCTGATTTCGTTCTTGGTGGTGTTATCAAGATTCATCATCGCAGATTCCATCCGTGATACAATGGTGTCTTTCGGAACAAATCGGGGAGTGATGGCAAAATTAAGGCCCTTCTGCAACAAGCTGGTTTGTGCCTCCGAGAGCTGTGTACTCGACCTGTTAACCACCCACCGGTTCCGAAGAATGTTCACGTCAACGATGGGAGTCATGCGATGTGTGGTTTCATCAACCAATGCTGTGAACTTTCGTTGATGTCGTTTCCCCACCGATGTCCGAGTGTGCTCCGCGAAAGTGTGAGCTCTCCATTGTATTCGGTCCCATAACTCGACAGGTAGTCTTGGCGCAATAGTACGAGCCAACCGTTGCACCTGGTCATACCGTTTAGCAAGGCGATGGTGGCAGTTTGAAATGCGCAAACGAAGAAACCTCCGTCCTGTTGCCTGCATGATCTGCTTATATATATATATAACCATATATATAACCAAACGAAGAAACCATATAGATATATATACACACACATATATATATATATATATATATATATATATATATATATATATATATACACACACATACATCAACACAAGGCAATGCAGAGGTGAGGTGCGCATGGAGAGCAAGCGGAGAAAGCTCGTCCCTATCGTACGTCACCCCCCCTGTCACCTAATCTACCCTTGCCCCTTACCCCATATTTACACAACAATTTACATTTACAAATTCCGTCACTACTGTCTCGTCTTCCCCATATCTCCTTATACCAAATTCGTCCCCAATCCCTCTTAACCAAATTTGCCACCAACCAATTCATCATCCATCCCTCCTAAGGAGGAAGAGATGGAATACCAGCACAATGTCACTCCCACGTCATGATGCGTCTTACATCCCAAAACATCTGCACAAAAAGAACCATGGCATGGTGTGGAGCACTGTCATCACCTCCGGTGAGTGGATGTAGATGGTGCGAGGAGATTTCAATTATATCTACCTTCTAAATGACATTAACACCCTTTTACACTACCCGGGGTCTTTCCCTGCCAAACCATTGACCACTTTACTCTATGCGGTTCTAAAAACCAAACTCCCATTGACCATCTGTGGTGCTCACCAATTTGGGGTCTCACTCCCCCGATTCAACTCCCTGTGCCTTTGCACAATTTCAGGACTGGGTCGTTTGGCGCTCCCAGCAGGTCCGCTCACCTGCACACCTCCACCACTGTAGTTGCCTCCGAGCTTACCTGCTCCTTACCCTAACCTATCTACCTGGGGAAGGCCCTCTGGCGCTCTCCCCACTCGGTGCCCTCTCTGGCACTAGGCTACCCGGGTCCGTCCTCCGGATCCTCGGGCTCCACTGAACAACTCTACCGGATCCCAGAGCCCACCTGCGGCCTCACCTGGCCGACATCCTCACAGTGGCGGAGTGCCCCTTCAATTACACTCACTAACAGGCCACACGCCCAGCCATTTCACTTTACTCATGCACCAATCACAACACCCCTGTGCAACTACCCGCACCACAGATGCCAATATCCAACCACAATTTACCTATACCCTCTACCTACTTTTAAACTACCCTCCCCGGGTACTCGTGAAGGGGGTCCATCTTCCCCATCCACTCCTTTCGCACCAACCACTCCACTCCACATATTCCACACTACTCACTCCACACCATCCATTCAATACTCCATTCCATTCTCCATTTATTCCATGCTCCATTCACTCCAGACCATCTATTCCATTCAACCATTCTCCATACACCTGTATTTGCACACCTGTGCTCACACACACCCGGTGGCTCCTGCACCTGTCTCTCCTCCAGGACCATTCGCTCAATACAACTCACAATCGCACTTTTCACCACACGCTGCTCAACCACCTCCTTCACACACACTGCACCATTCACGAGCATTGCCTCTCAATTCCTCATTTCAATATGCTCACCAGCAAGAACTTCCATACGCAATGCCTCATTCAATAAACCACACCACAAACACACTGCATCGTCTAAGCTGACTACCCCCCTTCTGAAACTCGCGCTTCCCAGTCGCCCCTTATACTATTGCGCTCCCTCGTCGTTATAATCCACTAATCTGCTACGTCCCCTACGACAGGTACAATGTCGCTACTTAACCCTACAGTTACCTATTGTCATTTCTCGAGATCCCTAATCCATTATCCAAACCCTCCCTGGCTTTGTTTGCACCGCCATAACCCCCTAATCTATAGCTCATGTGCCCAGGCTGATGGGAGGGATGGCAGAGTTACCATCCCTTTACCCATATACCATTTGCCAATCAAAGGCATAACATTTCAACCAAATTCGCCCATCAAATTTTTCCAATCACATCTGCCAATCAATTTACCCATCAATTTTTTGCCAATCAAATTTCACTGCTGCTATCACCATCACATGTCCACTCACTTGAGCCTCTCGGTGCGTCGTTACATTCTCGAAGCGCCGCTTCGCAAAGCCGCGCAATGCATTCGGGTGGTTTGGTCGCCTGCAGGTTGGGTCCGTCCGGCATTCGGTTCAGGGGAGGAGGTTTGGTTGGACCAAGGTTTAAAGCACCATCCCTACGCAGGGCCTTTCGCTCCCATGCGCGGTGGACCAACCTTGCCCGGGTAGAACGCCGCCACCACAAGGGGGCGCCGTTCCGATCCCTCCTACCTTCCCTCGAACCGGACCGGTCGCCTTGCCCGGCAAAGCCCGGACTCGACCGTGCGGGGCGGGGCCCGGCCCTGATCGTGTACGACGCTCCGAACAGAAGCGACGCTGCACCGATCCCCGCCGGCTCACGCAATACCCACAGCCCGGCACGGACCGAGAGCTCGCGTCGGTTAAACGTCGGTCTAACCGCTGCTCTGTTTAACGTCGATGCTCCCTGGACATGCTCACACCACGCGTTCCTTTTTACATTCACCAAACCCGGCGGCTCAGCGCCTCTCATGCATTCCACACACGCCATCCATTCCACCACCGCACTCCCTGTTACACACCACACCTCTCGCGCACCTTATTGCGCACACTCTCCCGGTACGTACTCCGTACCACTCATAGGGGTGCACTCTTGCATCCACCCACTCACGCGCTCCGATGTGCCCCCTCACCCCCCCCCCCCCCCCCCGCACACGTGCCACAACCAACTCAGGTGTGCGTTCTCGCACACTCTCAACCATTCCATGTTGTTTGTGAGTAACAATTGGGGTGGCTCTCCATTGATCTTTGACATGCAGAATAACACATTTTTCTGCCGTGACTCCTCTCGGGGCTCGGAGGTACATCGTGACTCGGGGGTCGGGGAGGAGCACGTAACAATATATATATATATATATATATATATATATATATATATATATATATTGTTACGGATCTCTCCGTCGGCCTCTTTCCCCCTTATCGAGAGGGGATTAATCCCCTCGTCTACGACTGACCGACGTGGTCCTGAAGCTGCACAAGCTCCCTCCGGAGAGGCAGGTGCGCAACCTCGTTCGCGACCGCGGACAGATATTAATTGCCAAGCGGTTTAGCAACCGCGGCACGAACCATTAGCAGAGACTAACCCGATCCTGAACGTTGGCCAAAATACCGCCACAGGTTTTCAATGGGGAAATCACAGACGACCGGACGAGCATGAAGAAGAAGAACGAAGGTAGGAAATACAAATACGATTTATTACTAACTATTATTTACACAATCAAAAGAACCAAGGAGAAGGAAGAATAAGAAAATAATTTACAGAAGGAGGGAAGGACCAGAAGACACAGCGCAAATACTAACTTATCTAAACAGGCTTAACTTGTACCCAGGGACAAGACACACAAAACAAACTCACCTACACAAAAGGATGGAAGGGCAGGAATGGTTTTGGGACGGCAGAGGAGGGTCCAGGCAGATGGTAGGCGTCGAGGTCCAGCTCCAAGCGTGCGCTCCGATCCGCGCTTTGAGGTCGAGGCGAAAACCTGGCAAACACAGCCCCGCTTCGGGCTGGCAGCGAGGAGCCGGCAGCTCCACGTATTTGGTTTCACACCGGCAGCTGTCTCACGCGTCTTCCGCCTCCTGCGTCTCCGACGCTCTTTTCCTATCCCGCAGAATCTGCCTCTGGTCCAGCGCACCTCCCTCAAAAATCCCTCTCTCTGCTTCTCCTCAACTGGACTCTTACGCACTTCTTTCAAAAAGGCTTGCGCGGGCGCTTTTATAACACGCTTTGAGATCAACCTGCGCCACGCCCATGATGGTATCTCACCAGCCCTGATTGGCTGGTGGGGGCCCGCTGGCTCCACCTTCCGATGTCGAGGGGCGGGCAATGCCCTTGTTCGTGGGCTTGACCGCGTGCGTAATTGAGTTTGGGGTGAAGAAAACCGCCCAATGCACTGAGAGGATTGGGGGAGACTTGAAAAGGGATTCTGTCTTACCTGATTTGGTGCAATGCAGTGTCAATTAATGGGAAACAGAGCCTTAAGCTAATACACAGAATAAGGAAATAACTATTTAGAAGGGTATATGATTTGCTACGTGCATGTATATGGAGTAACTAAGAGGACGACCTTTGACCTTTACACACCAACCGGAGATATTTACAAGTATTCATTACACTTTACAGAGGGTGATATTTACACAAAAAAAACAAGATTCTCAAATCCACAACACTGCACCCTCATCCTCTAGGCACATACTCGGGCCTATAAAACTTTAACTTTAGTGTGGCACGTAGGTGTTGTTCCCTCTACATTTAACCTGACCCTGAGTGTGACAGTTTTAAAACACAAATAAGTATGTCCCTCTGCTGCATTGCACCCTGCCTAACAGATTTACGCCCACAGCTAACCGAATGGCGGAATTGTCTTCAAACTATACATGAACGGTGGGGAGCATTATTTACAATTGACGCTAATGGTATTTACAAAACTAACCCAGGACCTGTGATTGTTCTTTTGGGGGGGAGACAGCCTGTGCTGCATCGACGCACCAGCACCAAAAATCAGCACCATATAGCACCAAAAAACGCACCAGTCAGTGCACAATCACCACAGTTCATAATAAACAACCCTGCTGGTGGTCTTGCTCTTTGGCTCCCTCTGCTGGCCAATGTTCTTCCTGATGTTGTCTTTCTTCATGTTCTTCTTGCTGGCGGCCTATTTGGACATAATCAAATGAAAAATGCACAAACGTGTCCGTATTTTATTTATGGCCCACAGGGGCTGACTATGAGTGGTTCACCTGTGTGGCATAGGTGCCACGTTACCGAGGTCCGCCAGCAAGATCTCGGGCCATCATGGCCGGTTCCAGCAGAGGGGCCATGCCCCAACCCGTGGGGTCCATGAGTGGTGCTCAGCCACAGACATGTGGTCCATTAGTGGTGCATCGATGCAGGCAGCTGTGGTTGCGAGAGTTCGGGCACACAATGGCGGACTCCCGCACGCTCCCCTCGGTGCCCAGAGAGCACGATCCATGGGTCGGGGAAGGAAGGCAGAGATGACAGGTGAGTGAGGGGTAAGGTCACAAGGGTACACATCAATAGAGGCAATGCAAGGTGAGGTGCGTCTGGAGACTGAGTGGAGAAAAGCTCGTCCCTACCGTACGTCACCCCCCCTACCGTACGTCACCCCCCCTGTTACCTGTTCTACCCTTGCCCCTTACCCCATATTTACAACAATTTACAATTCGTCTCTACCGTCACGTCTTCCCCATATTTCCCCTAATACCAAATTTGTCACCACAATCCCTCTAATTCAAAATTTGCCATCCCCAATTCATCATCAATCCTCATAAGGAGGGAGAGATGGAACATCAACACAATGTCACACCCACGTCATGATGCGTCTCACAATCCAAAACATTTGCACAAAAAAACAATAACAACCATGGCATGGTGTGGAGCTTTGTCACCTCAGGTGAGTGGATGTAGATGGTGCAAGGAGATTTCAATCCTAACTATCCTCTTAAATGACATTAACACACTTTACACTACCCGGGGTCTTTCCCTGCCAAACCATTGGCCGTCTTACTCTATGCGGTTTTAAGAACCAAATTCCCATTGACCAAACTGTGGTGCTTCATCAATTTGGGGTCTCACTCCCCCGATTCAACTCCCTGTGCCTTTGCACAATTTCAGGACTGGGTCGTGTGGCTCTCCCAGCAGGTCTACCCACCTGCACACCTCCACCACTGCAGTTGCCTCCGAGCTTACCTGCTCCTTACCCTAACCTATCTACCTGGGGAAGGCCCTCTGGCGCTCTCCCCACTCGGTGCCCTCTGGCACTGGGCTACCCGGGTCCGTCCTCCGGATCCTCGGGCCCCATCCACAACTCTACCAGCTCCCAGAGCCCACCTGCCGCCTCACCTGGCCGACATCCTCACAGTGGCGGAGTGCCCATTTAACTACACACCCTAACAGGCCACACGCCCAGCCATTTCCACGTCACTAATGCACCCATCCAAACACCATTCTTCCACACGCACCACAGATGCCAATATCCAACCACAATTTACCTACTCCCTCTACCTAACTCTTAAACTACCCTCCCCGGGTATTCGTGATAGGGGTCCGCTTTGCCCCCATTCACACCTTCGCACCATCCACTCCACTCCACAGTTTCCACCATACTCACTCCACACCATCCATTCCATACTCCATATATTCCATACTCCATGTATTCTACACAACCATTCTCCATACACCTGTATTTGCACACATGTGCCATCACACCTGGTGCTTCCTGCACCCTCCTTCCTCCAGGACCATTTGCTCAACACAACACTCAATCACTATTACTCACTCATACACTGCTCCATACACCTGTTCACTTCCACACCTGGTGCCACCTGCACCCTCCTTCCTCCCAGGCTTCTTCATTCATTCCATACAATGCACAACTACAATTGTTCCTCATGCACTGCTCCATACACTTTCACGCTCAATACAACTCACAATCGCAATTATTCCTCATACGCTGCTTCAGACACTTTCGATTCTCAAACACACGGCATCATCTGATCTACCTGGTTTCCTGCTAACTTGGTGCTCCCCGTTTTCCCTTTAAACTAAGCACATACCACGTCATTATCAACCATTCTAACCTCTCTATGTCACCGACTACCTGTCCAATGTCGCTACTTAACGCTACCGCTACCTATGGTCAATCTCTAGGTCCCTATACATTATCCAAACCCTCCCTTGGCGAGCTTACACTGCCATAAACCCCATAGCTATTGCTCATGTGCCCCGTTTGTGAGGGATGGCAGAGTTGCCATCCCATCACATCGGGTATCTCTCACTACAAATTTTGCTCATCCAATTCCAGTCAATCAAAAATTTGCCAATCATTCTACCAATCAGTTGCCAATCAATTTTTTTGCCAATCACAAATTTTGCTTTTCCAATTTGCTACTGCTACCACCCTCACACGTCTACTCACTTTAGCCTCTCGGTGCGCCAATTCATTTCCAAAGCTCGCCTTCGCAAAGCCGAGCAATAAATGCGGGTGGTTTGTTGCCGGCGGTTGGATTCGTCCGGCATTCGGTGCAGGGAAGGGGGCTTACCCGGGCCGAGATTCCACGCACCATCTCGGCACGGAGCCGTCCGATGGCCCGATCTCGCCCTGCCGGAACGCTCAACCACAAGGGGTCGCCGTGACGACCCTTCCCACCGGGCCGCCCGCTCCGCTTAGCGGAGCACGGACGCGACCGTTCGGAGCGAGGTCCGGCGTGGATCCCGTTCGGCGGTTCCTTTGAAACCGCCGTGGTTACGATCCCCGCTGGTTCCCGCGGCGCACAACGCCCGGCACAAACCGAGGGCTCGCTTCGGCTACAAGTCGATCTAACCGCTATGCCGTTTAACGTCGATGCTCCACTTGCATGCTCACACCCCGCGTTCCGTTCCTTGCTCACACATCCAGCTGTCTCCGTGCTCTCCATCATTGCACCTTCTCTTACACAACGCCCAGGTACACTCATTCCGCTCACAGACTTTGTCACACACCTGACCACCGCACACCTTAGCACACACTCATCGTTCGCATACCTCACCAACACACCTCTTCGCGCCCACTCCTCGGTCACATTCTCTGTGACAACCACGGGTGTGCTCTCCTCCGCACACCCAATCACGTGCTCCACTACCAACTCAAGTGTGCATTCCCACACGCGCTCGACCATTCCAGGTGTGCATCCTTTCATTCCAGGTGTACATCCTTCCATTCCAGGTGTGCATCCTTCCATTCCAGGTGTGCATCCTCTCTCACCTGCTACAACCAACTCATGCTCCGTGTCACTCTCACTACCACACTCGGTCGCGCATTCACCCTTCCTCTCGACCGCACACTCTGTTATCATGCACCCGTCAGTTACACACCTTTTTCGTGCATCCTCCTGTGCACACTCTCCCGTTACGTCCTCCGTAACACTCACCACAGGTGTGCACTCATTCGTTACATCCTCTGTAACACTCCCCACTACGCGCTTCCATGTGCCCCCCCGCACCTGCGCCAACACCACCTCACTCTCGACAGCACACTCACTCCTCGGCGCGCACTTTTTCCTCACACACCCCATAGTCAGACAGCCTCGCACACCTCCTCCTTCACACTCTGTACCTGTCGCACACTTCACCAGTGGCCTCTCACGAACACCCGGGTCTAAATCAACACCCAAGCCGACTGAATCTCCCCTCACATCATATACATTTCCGAATATATCGCCACTCACCTTGGCACCTCGTCGTCGCTCCTCCTCCGCCACCTGAAAACTTTATTTGGTCAGTGAGCACATCATCATGATTTGAGCACAGACCTTGTACATATTCCATCACCTCCTCCTTTATCTCTCTCTTAGTTTCCCTCCGTCTCTTCTTAATTTCACTCACCCCCTCTTCCACATCCTCTAATTTTTGCTTCACCTCTTTAATTTCCCGGTGCGCCCCCTCAATTTCGTCCTCGAAGGCCACCTTGATAGTTTCCATGTGCGTCCTCACCTCCCGTTCTTTCGTCTCCATTGCCTCCGTTACCTCGTCCAACCTCTTTATCAACCCCTCATGTACCATCTGACATTCCCTCTTTGTCGCTATGAGTTCTTTCTTTATCTCCTTCTGCGTCGCCTTTAACCCCCCGATTATCGCAGTGTTCATTTCCACTTGATCCACTAATTCTTTTTGTCCCACCGTCAGCTGCTCTACTCCCCTCGTCAGATCCTCTATGCCCCCCTGTAACCTAGCCGTACTATTTCTCACCTCTTTCTCCATACGCTCCTCACCTCGCTTTACCTCCTCGCGTACCCCCAAGACCTCCTCGCTCACACCTCGTCTGATCTCCTCCCCCATTTCTCCCATCTCTTTGGTAGATGCTGCCGCCATCTGTTCCAAATCATTCCTCTGGGCATCCAATTTGGTTTCTAACCCGATTTTCACCTCCTCTATCTGTTCTCCCATCTGTTTAATTTCCCGGGCGGATTGCTCCCCTATCTCCCTCAATTTGCCTTCCATAGTGTTTTCTAACCCCCCTAACACATTCTTCACCCCTTCCATCTGGTTCTCCTGGGCAGCCATTCTATTTTCCAACCCCGTTAACCCCTCCTTCATTTCCCAAATTTGATTACCCATGTCCTCTAGTTGGCCCCCCAATTTACCTTCGAGCCCCCCGATTTGGCTTCCCATATCATGTCTCAATTCCCCAATTTGGTTTTCTAATCCCCCAAATTTATTGTCTAAACGTTCACTGGTACCCCTTGCTTCGTCCCTCATTGCTCCCATTTGGCCTCCCAGCCCCCTGTTCTCTTCCATGAAGGCCCGCATTTGCAGCATGAATAGGCCCCAGTCCATTGGCGGCGCTGCTACGGTCACGGGCGCGGCGACATTTGGTGCCGCTGCAACCACGTGTGCGAGGGCGCCATTTTGTGTATCTGAACCCTCCGCAACCCAATGCGTATCGCGCTCCTCCATTACTCCCAAATCCTCCCGGGGTCCTGGGTCGATTCTACCCTCCCCCTAACTCCCCAACCGGCATCCGATCACCTTGACCATCCATGGCATGACTTCAAATTTGGAATGTTTTAATAAAATCAAATCTTGGGCCACTCGTAATTTGAGCGCGCGAAGCGCGCTTCAGGTCCGAATCTCGCTCCTGGCACCAATTTGTTACGGATCTCTCCGTTGGCCTCTTTCCCCCTTATCGAGGGGGGATTAATCCCCTCGTCTACGACTGACCGACGTGGTCCTGAAGCTGCACAAGCTCCCTCCGGAGAGGCAGGTCCGCAACCTCGTTCGCTACCGCGGACAGATGTTAATTGCCGAGCGGTTTAGCAACCGCGGCACAAACCATTAGCAGAGACGAACCCGATCCTGAACGTTGGCCAAAATCGCGCCACAGGTTTTCAATGGGGAAATCACAAAGACGACCGGACGAGCATGAAGAAGAAGAACGAAGGTAGGAAATACAAATATGATTTATTACTAACTATTATTTACACAATCAAAAGAACCAAGGAGAAGGAAGAATAAGAAAATGAACATATGTCACCCACAGGGTGAACCGTATCTTGCCCCTGCATCTGTCTATTTTACCTTTTGGTCAAAATTGAATGACCTTCAAAATGACCTTGAAGGTCAAGGCCGATCGACACCAAAAACTAATCAGCTGAGCGCCATACCACACCCTATATACCCACCAAGTTTGGAGATCATAAGATCAAAGTTACTCAAAAAATAAGGGTTTCGTTGACCTCCATGATTGACCGCAAAGTGACCTTGACCTTTGACCTTGACCTTAATAATTTCGTATGGTGAATAGTATGTCTTCATGACCAACGCACATGAAATATTGAAAGATTTTGATGAGAACTGAGGAAATAATTTTTTCATGAAAATTCCGTTTTTTCGTCATGACGTCATCAAATGACGTCATAGCGTCAAACTGTTTACAGATCTGGGAAGCACTCATCAAGGGCATTCATATGAGGTATTACTCGATATGGTACCTACGATTTCAAAATTTGACCTTGGGGTCAATAATTTTCGACCTCCAGCGCTAACCATGAAGGTCAAGGCCGATCGCCACCAAAAACTAATCAGCTGAGCGCCGGACCATATACTAGATTCCCATGAAGTTTGGAGACGATCCGATCAAAGTTACTCAAAAAATAAGGGTTTCGTTGACCTCCATGATTGACCGCAAAGTGACCTTGACCTTTGACCTTGACCTTCAAAATTTTGTGTGCTGAAGGGTATCTCTATAGGACTCTGATATGCGAAGTTACAGGAGTTTCCAATAATAACTGTGGTCTACAGAGTGATCTAAACGTGAAAAAAAAATGATTAACCACAAACAAACAAACATACAAGCTGACTAATACATCTTGCAAAAACTTCGTTTTGGCAAGATAATAATTTACAGAAGGAGGGAAAGGACCAGAAGACACAGTGCAAATACTAACTTATTGAAACAGGCTTAACTTATACCCAGGGACAAGACACACAAAACAAACTCACGTACACAAAAGGATGGAATGGCAGGAATGGTTTTGGGACTGCAGAGGAGGGTCCAGGCAGATGGTAGGTGTCGAGGTCCAGCTCCAAGCGCGTGCTCCGATCCGCGCTTTGGGGTCGAGGCGAAAACCCGGCAAACACAGCCCCGCTTCGGGCTGACAGCGAGGAGCCGGCAGCTCCACGTACAGACTTGGAATTTAATATGGAATTTTTTTTTTTCTTGACTTTGGTTTACTTTCTTAACTCAGTATATCAATCTGGTGAGTTTCTTTTACACTTTGGTGATTTCTTTGTTAAAAGAACCATGTCACTGATTGTCTGTCGCAGCAAGAAGTCAACAACAGGATTATATCACAGGTGGCGTGGCAAAATGTACGGACAGGTGCATTTGATGATTTTCTTAACAGTCGGGTATACAAGGGTTGTTGCGTTCTGTATTCGTGGAAAACAACTGCTGCACGTCTCTAAAAGTTATTGCCGCTTCCTCTGGAGATGGTCCGTCAACTCGACAATGCTGTTTGTCATGGAGTGTTGGCTTTACGAAATTACGGCATGAAACGGCGTGCTATTGTTCGGCAGTATGGCATCACTCAAGGTCAGGTGTCAAAGATCCTGAAACGAAATGCTCAGAGGGGTGTCCCTACTCCAATACCGAGGCCAGGACGTCCCCACAGAACCACAAGGAGGGATGATTGCCAGCTGCACCGGTTAGTCTGCAATGGCCGTACCAAGTCAGCTAGTCGGCTTAGGGCTGAGTGGCAGCAACTGACAAATGTGCCTGTATCCAGAAGGCTAGTCAACCAACGACTGGTTCAAGCAGGCTATCGTGCCAGGCGTCCCCTGAGAAAGCCACGCCTGACCAGACAACACTGCCAGCGCCGATTGCAGTGGGCCAGAGAGCACCGTCAATGGCAGCCAGGACACTGGAATCACGTGATCTTCAGTGACGTGTCTAGATTTCTGGTCTATCGTCAAGATGGCCGTGTCCGAATGCGCAGACGAGTGCATGAAGCCTACAACAAAGATTGTATAGTGCCAAGAGTCCAAGCTGGAGGTGGTGGGGTGACCGTTTGGGCTGCTTTTCATGCAGGGGGCAAAACTGACCTGGTTGTTCTGAATGGAAACCTGAACCAGTTCAAGTACAGGGCTATTCTGGAAGAAACATTGCTTCCATTTGCTCGTGCAACCTTTCGAGGAAACTTTGTCTTCCAAGATGACAATGCACGGCCTCATCGTGCTCGCATGATCCAACACTTTCTTGCTGACCGTGGTGTAGAGCATATGGAGTGGCCTGCCATGTCCCCGGATATGAATCCGATAGAGAACTTGTGGGCAGTATTAACGCGTAAAATCGACTACCTGGACCAGCAGCCGACCTCTGTGCGTGAATTGCAGCAGGCTATTGTCACTGCATGGCAAGCGATTCCTGTCCAAACCTTGGCAAATCTCGTGAACAGCATGCCTCAACGTGTACGTGCTCTCCTGAATGCTCGTGGGGGTTACACGAAGTACTGAAGTGTAATTTTATTGTCCGTAATCCCAGTCGTAATTTAACTTTTGTTTTTGTTAAAAAAATATTTGGCTAATGTGCAAAATAAAGAGATACTTCTGGAAAACGTACAGAAGTTTAACACAGTACTGTCCATGAATTGAGTTCGATATCAGTTTACATCACATTCAAGGATCAATTTATTTGTTTCGAAATGTCAAATGTGGTTTTTGTTTCTTTTAAAGGTCACATTAACAAAATCTAGAATAATTTCAACATAATTCCAATGAACTTTTGGTTCTAAGACATCTTGAAAAGTAAGTTCACCCCCGCAAAAAAAATATTCCATATTAAATGCCAAGTCTGTATTTGGTTTCACACCGGCAGCTGTCTCACGCGTCTTCCGCCTCCTGCGTCTCCGATGCTCTTTTCCTATTCCGCAGAATCTGCCTCTGGTCCAGCGCACCTCCTTCAAAAATCCCTCTCTCTGCTTCTCCTCAACTCGACTCTTACGCACTTCTTTCAAAAAGGCTTGCGCGGGCGCTTTTATAACACGCTTTGAGATCAACCCGCGCCACGCCCGTGATGGTATCATCAGCCCTGATTGGCTGGTGGGGGCTCGCTGGCTCCACCTTCCGATGACGAGGGGCGGGCAACGCCCTTGTTCGTGGGCTTGACCGCGTGCGTAATGGAGTTTGGGTTGAAGAAAACCGCCCAATGCACTGAGAGGATTGGGGGAGACTTGAAAAGGGATTCTGTCTTACCTGATTCGGTGCAATGCAGTGTCAATTAATGGGAAACAGAGCCTTAAGCTAATACACAGAATAAGGAAATAACTATTTAGAAGGGTATATGATTTGCTGCGTGCATGTATATGGAGTAACTAAGAGGACGACCTTTGACCTTTACACACCAACCGGAGATATTTACAAGTATTCATTACACTTTACAGAGGGTGATATTTACACAAAAAAAACAAGATTCTCAAATCCACAACTATATATATGTATATATATATATATATATATATATATATATATATATATATATATATATATATACAGACTTGGCATTTAATATGGAATATTTTTTTTTTCTCGACTTGGGTTTACTTTCTGAACTCAGTATATCAATCTGGTGAGTTTCTTTTACCCTTCGGTGATGTCTTTGTTGAAAGAACCATGTCACTGATTGTCTTTCGCAGCAAGAAGTCAATAACAGGATTATATCACAGGTGGCGTGACAAAATGTAAGGACAGGTACATTTGACGATTGGCTTCACAATCGGGTATATAAGGGTTGTTGCGTTCTGTATTGGTGGAAAACAACTGCTGCACGTCTACAAAAGTTATTGCCACTTCCTCTGGAGATGGTCCGTCAACTTGACAATGCTGTTTGTCATGGAGTGGTGGCTTTACGAAATTCTGGCATGAAACAGCGTGCTATTGCTCGGCAGTATGGCATCACTCAAGGTCAGGTGTCAAAGATCCTGAAACGAAATGCTCAGAGGGGTGCCCCTACTGCAATACCGAGGCCAGGACGTCCACGCAGAACCACAAGGAGAGATGATCGCCAGCTGCACTGGTTAGTCTGCAATGGCCGTACCAAGTCAGCTAATCGGCTTAGGGCTGAGTGGAAGCAACTGACAAATGTGCCTGTATCCAGAAGGCTAGTCAACCAACGACTGGTTCAAGCAGGCTATCGTGCCAGGCGTCCCCTGAGAAAGCCACGCCTGACCAGACAACACAGCCAGCGCCGATTGCAGTGGGCCAGAGAGCACCGTCAATGGCATCCAGGACACTGGAATCATGTGACCTTCAGTGACGAGTCTAGATTTCTGGTCTATCGTCAAGATGGCCGCGTCCGAGTGTGCAGACAAGTGCATGAAGCCCACAACGAAGATTGTATAGTGCCAAGAGTCCAAGCTGGAGGTGGTGGGGTGACCATTTGGGCTGCTTTTCATGCAGGGGGCAAAACTGACCTGGTTGTTCTGAATGGAAACCTGAACCAGTTCAAGCACAGGGCCATTCTGGAAGAAACATTGCTTCCATTTGCTCGTGCAGCCTTTCGAGGAAACTTTGTCTTCCAAGATGACAATGCACGGCCTTATCGTGCTCGCATGATCCAACACTTTCTTGCTGACCGTGGTGTAGAGCATATGGAGTGGCCTGCCATGTCCCCGGATATGAATCCGATAGAGAACTTGTGGGCAGAATTAACGCGTCAAATCGACAACTTGGACCAGCAGCCTACCTCTGTGCGTGAATTGCAGCAGACTATTGTCACTGCATGGCAAGCGATTCCTGTCCAAACCTTGGCAAATCTCGTGAACAGCATGCCTCGACGTGTACGTGCTCTCCTGAATGCTCGTGGGGGTTACACGAAGTACTGAACTGTAATTTTACTGTCCGTAATCCCAGTCATAATTTAGCTTTTGTTTTTGTTGAAATTTTTTTTGGCTAATGTGCAAAATAAAGAGATACTTCTGGAAAACGTACAGAAGTTTAACACAGTACTGTCCGTGAATTGAGTTCGATATCAGTTTCCATCACTTTCAAGGATCAATTTATTTGCTTCGAAATGTCAAATGTGGTTTTTGTTTCTTTTAAAGGTCACATTAACAAAATCTAGAATAATTTCAACATAATTCCAATGAACTTTTGGTTCTAAGTCATCTTGAAAAGTAAGTTCACCGCCACAAAAAAATATTCCATATTAAATACCAAGTCTGTATATATATCTATATATATATATATATATATATATATATATATATATATATATATGTATGCATGTGCCTGTCAGCAATGGGAGTGGCTGAAACAGCCGAATCCACTAATTAGAAGGGGGTGTCCTCATACTTTTGGCCATGTAGTGTATGAAGCGTTTTGATGCCTAGGGTCAATATTTTATATATGATATAAAATATATATAATATATATAATATATAATAAAATTTGTATTGGTGTCAAAGACAATGACTGAATGAATGAATGATCGTTTTAAGGCCATTTTTCCCTGCTAGAGCGGGGGTTCGCCTTGCGGGCCCCATGACCTCATGGTTCCCTGTTTGAGGCAATGTTTTTATGGCCGGATGCCCTTCCTGACGCCAACCCTTAGTCGCCTCTTACGATGCGGATGCACAGGGATACGGTGTACCTATTCTAAATTGGGGTACACACCGGGATCATTCATCCCAGCAAGCTGGTACTCAATTTGCCGACCTCGGAAGGATGACAGGCTGAGTCAACCCCCCTGGCGTTAATTCAGCGATCGACCGGGATTCGAACCCAGGATCCTCGGATCCCAAGCCTGCACCCTAACCGCTAAGCCAACACTAGGTTTCAAAAATGACTGAGACATTGACTGACAATGACTTTTTGACAATGACAATTTGACAATGAAATGTCAAAGACAATGACTGATTGTCAATAAATCGTAGGATTAGAAAGCCAATTGTATTGTGATGCTGTTTTAAAAGAAATCTTTTTAAAATGTATGACCACATAACAGACTTGCCCATCATTGTAACAGGCATATAAATTGATGTAAACAGCACTGCAGTACATATTTTTTTAATATTTAAGATTGTCCAAACTTTACATTGTTTACTTTATCTTAGCAATCTAACAACATAAGAAAATATGTTTGTTAGAATGCAATGTAATGCTTTTTAGGCTCTGAAATTTCAAGTTTTGTTTTTGTTCTTTACTTCATCAGAGATATTTTGTGCAGTGAATATTTTTTGGAAAAGTACTTTTGACGTTTTTGAATCAAAATTGTATATATCATATGCTGGCCAAGTAACAATATAGCAAGTTTACACTTTTCTCACCACCTACGTACGGCCTGAACTTGTAGGATGGGAAATATGATGTCGGTGGGGGTGACAAGTTTGATTCCTTGACTGATTTGGTGGAACATTCGAAGAAGAATCCCATGGTGGAGACCTCTGGGACTGTCGTTCATCTTAAACAGGTAAATATATAAGATGGTGTATAGTTTTTATGCATGTCTACTTTGTTGTGGTGAGTGAAAATTGTACCAAACATCACTGGCTTGTCGATGAACCAGCAGTACAGTGGGGTACAAAAGTCTGAGTCCAGTTACAAATTTATTAAATTGGATGTGATAATATAATAGTTATAATATTGTTGTGTCCGTAGCTGATAAAGACCAGCCTTGGACGAATAGCCAGAACAGTCCTTAATTCCGAGGCGACAGCAGAATATGATGGTTATTTTTGGTGCGCGCGGGATGGAAGGATGCAACATGCAAACATGTTGGGGTATAGATAAAATGCAAACATGTTGTGCGGGATTATTCCCGAACCCACAAAACATGCAAGCACGACCAATAAATTCAATGAAAACGATTTAATAAAAATAAAGCAAGAAATGAGGCAATGTTGAGATAAAAACTCTAACTCTAACCGAGGTACCTCCACATGCAGACCTAAATTCAGACGAGGGTGTAGATAAAATAAAAATAAATGTTCCTTTAGCCAGCTGGCACTCAGCTTTGGTTCCAAACGGCTTTTAGGAGCTTGGGGGTTGTCGAACCTCGAAACCACCGCGCGGGAAGCGCACAAGATGGCGCGGAGTCACTCTCCATTGCGCCATGAACGTGAGGTAATTCGTGATGGCCGTCCTCTTTCGTTTCCCCCTGCCCAAAGCTCCAAGAGTTCCACAAATTGCCACCTTATTGCTCCTCTTTAACGGCCGCAACAGCCTCCTCCTCCAAAGTGCCAAAAGTCCACACAGCACAAGTACAGAAAATGGCCCAAGGTCCATGCTATAATTATACAATCCTGCCTTTACTATGATATTCCATAATCCACCCCCACAAACATAACAATATCAACCAAAAGCACTTTCTATGGATTTACATGAACTCTTGAAGATATAACAACACAATTTTACTATAATAGGAAAAATCAAATCTGTCCATGTAAATCTGAAAATATCTGAAAAAATATCTGAAACATGAAAAATTGCTGTTTGAAATCATAGTATGAGAGTTTGTCAGTGATTTAAGTGGACTTGCAATTTTGTACGGTATTGTACCTTCACTACTTTGATGCAGGTTTTTCAGTGTTGGCAGATCACCAACACTGTCATAGAGCCAAAATGTATGCTGATGTTTGGAGCGATATCAAAGGAGCCAAGGCATCTCCATAATAAATTAATATGTCACAGGTTCTTCTCATAAATGAGAGCTCTTAGCAACACCTGCTCTCATGAATAATAAATAGCTGCAATAGCAGGACTCAACTTGACCAAAAGTTTGACTTTGTTCTCTGTGAGAATTTGAATAGTGTGATGTGTAAACTTGGAGATAATCCCCTAGCATTGAAATGTAGTGAAAAAGACATTGAAAGGCTTTCTAGAAATGTGCATACAAATGTTTTTTTTAAATCAACTGAACAGCTGTGTTATCCACTAATACATGCAATGAATTCTGCGGTATCTACATATTGTGAAAGCAAAACTGGGGCAAACTTTCTGTCGCTTCCTTTCCCTACCAATCTCCTTTCCCTTTCTTCTTCCTTCCCAACTTTTCTTCCCTTCCTTTTCTCCACTCTCATCATCTTTCTTTCCTTTTGTGAATATATTTTCTCAACTTAAGCAAGGTTTTCACATGCCTAGGAAAATGTTCTGTATATATTCACAGTGCGAATCGAAATTGTGAGACAACCCGCAAAGTTATGTTCACAGTACGAATGGTGGGGCAACCCGCAAAGTTATGTTCACAGTACGAATGGTGGAACAACCCTCAAAGCTATGTTCACAGTATGAATGGTGGGACAACCCTCAAAGTTATGTTCACAGTGCGAATGGTGGGACATCCCTCAAAGCTATGTTCACAGTACGAATGGTGGGACAACCCTCAAAGCTATGTTTACAGTATGAATGGTGAGACATCCCTCAAAGCTATGTTTACAGTATGAATGGTGAGACATCCCTCAAAGCTATGTTCACAGTGCGAATGGTGGGACATCCCTCAAAGCTATGTTCACAGTACGAATGGTGGGACAACCCTCAAAGTTATGTTCACAGTACGAATGGTGGGACAACTCTCAAAGCTATGTTCACAGTATCAATGGTGGGACAACCCGCAAAGTTATGTTCACAGTGCGAATGGTGGGACATCCCTCAAAGCTATGTTCACAGTACGAATGGTGGGACAACCCTCAAAGCTATGTTCACAGTATCAATGGTGGGACAACCCGCAAAGTTATGTTCACAGTGCGAATGGTGGGACATCCCTCAAAGCTATGTTCACAGTATGAATGGTGGGACAACCCTCAAAGCTATGTTTTCAGTGTGAATGGTGAGATGTCCCTCAAAGCTATGTTTACAGTATGAATGGTGAGACATCCCTCAAAGCTATGCTCACATTACGAATGGTGGGACATCCCGTTATGCTCACTTGTAGTGCGGCTAAAATGTTTTTTATGTAGCCACGAAAAGCCATGAAGATGGTTACCAGGTAAGCAAAGCAAAATGTACAGGTGGAGAACAAGGGGCTTTGGTTAATACGGCATGCAGTGTCAGGAATGTTTGATGTTTACTGCATTGCAGGTGGTAGAGGTCGAGTGAATTTGCCACGATTAGGTGTGAAGATGTAGTTCAATTGAGAAATGAAATAACTACATTAAAGGAAAGCTTGGTGATACAGGAGGAAGGGAGTGTAAACAGTTTGTAGATAGGAGTTACGCACAAGGTGGGAGTTGACTGAGCAGACAGGCCGTGCTGTGGAGGGGGTTGAAGCAAGTGGTGCTGTGGAGGGGGAAGGGGAAGGTTGCAGGTGAGCAACTCTGTCAAAGACAGGAGGGTTGCAGGTAGACAGCACTGAGGATTTGAAGGTTGCATGCTGGCAGCATTAGAGAGGAGGGGAGCAGGCAAGTGAGACTACTGAGGAAAGGAGGGGAGAGGACATTTAAAAATATGGGCCAAAAATGAGACCCCTTGACTATTGAGTGAGTATGTTGTTGTTTGCAATCCACTTATTTTAATGTTGCCACCAGATGTGCTGATTCTGGCCAAATAACCCAATCTTTAAATGTGGTCTTTGGTCCTTCTTTGGAAAGACTGCATTTGTTGCACCTTTGCGACAGCCTTTTGTAGATCTATTAGAGACAAATATAACAAATAACATTTTAAGTTTGGGGGAAATTACAGTTTGGGGAAACTTGCATCCAAATAATATTTTCAGTTTGGGGGAAATTGTATAACTTTTTGCCTGGAGCCGAAGCAAACCTTGCCAGAACTTCGCACGGCGTTGCTCAATCCCAGCAAACAGGATTCACATTGCTGCAATATTTCTGTGTAAGTTTGATCATGTTGCACACAGAGCATTTTCACTGATGATGTAAACTTGCTGTCATGTGCATCTTTGCACTTCTTCCACGCTCATTAAAAAAAGGTTTTTCACATGTTTGTTAATCTTTTTTTTTGGTTTTATTTGAATACCTACCTGCCAAACTGTCTTCCTGTCCTTACCCTTTATACACTTAAATGTGTTAATAACATGCTGCCTTAGCCTAGTAGAGCAGCGCACATGTGCATTCATTCCTTCGCCTCGAGTAGCATGCTAACAATGGTGTCCTTCCCCTCCCTCACCCCCCCTCTTTTCCTTAACAGCCTTTCAACGCCACCCGAATAAGTGCATCAAGCATCGAGCACAGGGTGAAAGAGCTCAGCAAAACTGCAGATAATTTGGACAAGTCGAAGCAAGGTTTTTGGGAGGAGTTTGAGGTGTGTAATCTATGCACAAGAAATTCCTGCTCTCAACGGGAATGGCAAGGGAGGACAACTTTAAGTTGGAGGTGGCTATCCCAGCTTATTAGAACATGTCAGTTGTACAAAGCAGAATCAGTAGCGTAATGGTTAGACTCTGGGTTGGCAGCTGTTTGAACCCTGACTGAGTCATACCAAAGACTTTTAAAATGGTACGTGCCACTTCCTTGCTTGACACTCAGCACTTAAAAAATACAGCACTGACAAACGATGCTGGGAAGGTAATGCCAACCACCTAGTGTAACCTTTGCTAAGAAACTGATTCTGCAAATTTGATGCAACAATGTAAAGCAAAAGTGGGTGATATGTTATATTGTTTCCTCTTTTTACATAGGAGTATCCCTGGTGTGTTTATGCATGAGTAGACCAAATGCTTGTAGCACATCCATCACCTCCTCCGTGAGAGATGTAACTGTTTCCTCCATGTGCCATGCCTCCAAAATCCATCTTTCGGCTTTATTTGGGCTTGCACCCCAAATGCTGACGTTAACCCATAGGGGAACATGGCTGGCCTTCTGCCCAAGTTTGGTAACAGCAGACATCCCAGGGTAGATGCATTTCAAGGCCTTGCGATGTTCAGTGATATGTTGGCCCAAAGTTCTTCCTGTCTCTACAATATATTCCACCCCGCAACCACAGTGAACCATATATATCCCAGGAATGATCGGGCAGGGATGGTATAATGTTCTGCCGATAGCTTGCCTTCTCTTCAGAAAGGACACCATGGGATCTTTCACGTCTACCAACTAATGCCGGCAGACTGGATGCCTGTTTATTATCCATCCGAGGGACAGCACACGCATGATAATGTGTGTGCTGTTCCTTGGATGGGTGTTAAACTATTCACATTGATGAAATCACCCTGCATGTGAAACGCCAGGATGATAGTTTATAGCGGGATCAGGATTCAAACCCAGGCTAAACAGCTTGGACGCGAGTGTGCATACCTCTCGGCCATCCTGTCAGCTGCTGGAAAAATAAACTTGTCGCCAATTAACTTCTTTCCCATGAAGGGATTCCATGGTGGATTAGATCTGCTTGTGCTTGTTAGCATTCATTGTTCCTTCACTTCTCACCAAATCACCAATGCCAGCAGAAATAATTACATCCCCAAACCTAAACAGTCTCCATCATACGAAGTTTAAGGATATGAAAGGGTAACAGTAGAGGTGGATTTGGGATGTGAGTTTTTGAGAGAGAAGCAGTTTAGGTTTCTCATTCAAGAAGTCTTTGTCATGAGCAGTGTCCACTGTGGATACATTTTTCTTAAGTGAAAGAAGCGAATTGGAGAATATAGCGGAGACTGACTCAACAATATTGCGACAGGTCTTCAGGAATCGACACAGAAGAACACTCAATTTTGAGAGGATTATGGTGTTAAGATTTGCTTCATCGTAGAATGGCAACTCATTGGTTGTGAGACTTGTGAAGTAACCTGAGATTAATTAGTCAAACTTAATCTACGCTCGGTAGAGCGCATACCTCCACCAGGCTGAACAGTTTACATTTTTTATCCTACTGCTAGGTCGGATCTGGATATGGACTTGAACCAACATCAAATCTGCTTGTTATTGTCACCGACCCAACTCATCCACCAAGTTTTGTCATAATTCGTCCACAACTTTTTCAGATACCCTGCTCATCGACAAACAGAAAGACAGATGAAAAATCACTCATATAGCAACTCTTGGCAAAAGAGAACAAAGTAGAATGGCACCCAGTAAAGCATTATTTTTACCTCACAAATTATTGGTGGTTGAATTCTGTGACCTGTCATGCAAATCGGCTTCAAATTTAAAGTTAATCGGATGAAAATTGACAATTTTAGAAATTTGCCCTTTGTTGCCCTTTTCGCCTATGTTGACCTCAAAAATAGTTGGTGGTGCGTTTCACTAAGCTGATATGCAAATCCTATTCAGTTTTCAAGTCAATCGGATGGCAATTGAGGATTTTAGAAATTAGAGAAAAGTGGTTGACCTTAGGCCTATGTTGACCTTTTGGCCCATGTTTATCTCAAAAATAGTTGGTGGTTGAATTCAGTTCGCTTATGTGACAATCCTATTCAACTTTCAAGTCAATCGGATGAATTTTTTTTTGCCAAGTAACAAGGATGAAAACATAACCTCTGTCCACCTTTGGTTTGTTTTGTTTTGGTTGCCATCAATACATGTACGGAGCCTAATGTTATTGATTTCTGTTAATAGTTCAATCATCCTCAAGATTGTTTGTTTGTCCGCCACCAGGCTCTGCAGCAACAGGAATGCAAACTGCTGTACAGTCGGAAGGAAGGACAGTGCCCTGAAAACAAAATGAAGAACCGTTACAAAAACATTCTTCCCTGTATGTACACTGGCTGTTAATGCTTGCCTTTGCACTGTTGCCTCTGGTTAATGACTTACCACCATTGGTCCAAATGTAAATGCATCCTCTTGTGATAAAATATGCTTGTTTATTAAAGAGCAAGTAAATATAAGTAACTGATTTTTTTTTACTCTCATTCTCCACGTTAATCATTTTCCCTTACCAACACACTTTTCTCCTATTTCTCCCGTTTTCTCCTTTCCCTCTTCAAGTTGACCACAATCGTGTGATTCTTTGTGATGGAGATCCAAATGTTCCAGGATCAGACTATATCAATGCCAATATCATCACAGTGAGTGTTCCACAAATCCAAATATTCAATCTATTTATGTGGTTTTTTATTTTATTTTATTTATTTGCCTATATTTTATTTATATGTTTGAGTTTTACATAATGTCCTTTGCCTATAAGTTTTGCCTAATTGTGTGCTGTTTTTGGTTCGTGGTATTTCCATTGGTGTCACACTGATGCATACAGTAGTATTACAAGCATTTGCTCTCCCACTGCGTTTAAGTAGTTTAAAGATTACTTTATAGTTACTAGTAATAACTGCTCCCTCTGGGACTGAAATATGGTGTCAATATCCCATCCCTGAGGCAGGTGTTCATGGTTAAACCACTTGCACTATTCTACATGTACAGGTGAAAATTGCAGGTAGACTCTTGATCTCTTGATATCATCAAAAATGGATAAGCCATTTTAAATTATATAATGATCAGATGTAACATGTACACCCAAACAGAGAATTGCCTTATTTTAATATAGTTAAAAACACCTGCTCCCTCCCAGAGTGGCTTAGGGGGCAGAGGAGGGGGTGGCAGAGATGACGGGGCAAATCTATTTTGTGCCGTGGCTCATAATTTCCCCCCTTACCCCCCTCCCCCCCCCCCCCCCCTCTCTCCACCCCAGTAAGCAATTTGCACTGTGCTACATTTACAGGTAAAAATCTTGATTCTTCTCCCCACTCTCCAGGATAGAGAAGAGTTATTTCCCCATGACCTGACCCTGGGTACCCACAGTATCCATCACATATGCACAATTTGCTGGAGATTGGCCCAGCCGTTTTCGATTCCATAATTATCAAACGTACATGCACAGAGAGAATTGCCTTATTTTATATTGTACAATTTCATAAATAAGCAAATGGTTCAAAAACCCACGACGTTTTCAACCAGCAAGTCTTCTGTGGCATGTCATAAAAGACTGCACAATGACTGAATTTGTCATTTGGGTGTAGGTACATTACTACTTTTTGTATATTGAGTAGGTATTTTGGGTGTAGGTATATTGTATATTGTAACAAACAGATATATATATATATATATCGTACACAGCACAGCAATATATATATATATATTGAGTGTTTTCCCGTTCGTTTCTTTGTCAAATTTCCGCTGCGTATTTTGTTGTGTATGTGTTATTGTGTTTCTATTTGGTTTTGGTTTTGTAGTTGTTGCAAATTTGTGTGTAATTAGTCGTTTCTTTGTCCGGGCCTCGTGCGGCCTGGTGTCTCGTGCGGCCTCCTCGTCTCGACTTGTGCCCCGCCCCCTATATTCTCGTTTGTTCTTTCACCTCTGCTCCTGCTTTCTCAAATCCACGTTCTCACTTAGAGACTTTTCCCAGATTGTTTTCATGGTTTTGTTGAAATATTTATTTAAATATGTTTAAACCGCAGAGGTGATCCCCCCCCCCCCCCCCCCCCAGGATTTCCATGTTTTAAACGTTTCCCAGTGTGTACCCTGGATAAGAATAGGTACGCCGTATCCCTGCGTGTCGTAGGAGGCGACTAAGAGGGTTGGCGTCAGGAAGGGCATCCGGCCATAAAAAACATTGCCTCAAAAAGAGAACCATGACAATTACAAATACATGTGGGCAGGGTACAGCCCGAAGTGGAGATCGGTTTCTGAGGTTTGGGACATGGAATGTAGGGACAATGACAGGGAGATCAGGAGAAGTGGTGGAAGTATTGGTCAGAAGAAGAGTGGACATATGTTGTGTGCAAGAGACGAGATGGAAGGGAAGTGGTGTGAGAATGGTGAAGGGTAGGCAGGGACAGAAATACAAGTTTGTGTGGCAAGGGTGCTTGGAGGGCGTGAATGGTGTTGGTGTCCTGTTTTCTGAGGAGTTTGTAGACAGTGTGGTGAGTGTGACTAGAGTGAGTGATAGGTTGATGATGGTAAAAATGATGATTGGAAAGCTCTTGGTGAACGTCATCTCGGGATATGCTCCGCAGGTTGGTCGGAGCGATGAAGAGAAGGACAAGTTCTGGTGTGCGATAGAGAAGCTGATGGAAAACGTGAAAGATGAGGAAGTTGTTGTGGTAGGAGGAGACCTAAATGGACATGTGGGAAGGAGTATGGATGGTTTTGACGGAGTTCATGGGGGTTACGGATATGGTGTGAGAAATGGAGAAGGTGAAAGGATTTTGGAGTTTGCTGATGGAGCTGATTTGTTGATTTGTAATACTCAGTTCCAGAAAGAGGATAATAAGCTTGTTACATACACATCAGGTGGGTCGACGACAACCGTTGACTACCTGATGGTGCGTAGGCGAGATAGGGGGCACCTCCGAGACACAAAGATGATCCCGGGGGAGGAGGCTGTTTCACAGCACCACTTGGTTGTCTGCGACGTAAGGGTGAAAGGTGCGAGGAGAGCTCGGCGGGTGAAGTACCAACCGAGAATGAAGGTGTGGAGGTTGAAAGAGGTGACAGTAAGGGAGGCATTAAAAGAGAGGCTGAGTAGGGTCGAGGATGATGTGGTTGAGCTTGTAAGTGGTTGGATGTCAATGAAAGCTTGTCTGTTGGGAGCCGTTGGTGAGGTATGTGGATGGACAAAAGGACCACCGAGGCACTCGGAAACTTGGTGGTGGGATGATGAAGTTGGAAAGAGGATTGACGAGAAGAGGAAGAAGTTCAAGGAGTGGCAGAAGGCGAAGGGTACGGGAGCAGAAACAGCAGAGCATGAAAGTTATAAGGCAGCCAGGAAGGCTGCAAAGAAAGAGGTAGCAAAGGCGCAGGAGGCATGTAGGAAAATGTTTGGAGAACGCTTGGATTCGGAAGAGGGTCAGAAAGCAGTATTCAGGATTGCAAAGCAGATAGCGAAAGAGAGGTGTGATGTGATGGGGGTGAGCTGCTTGAAGGATGAAGTGGGACAAATCGTTGTCGACCCAGATGGAATTAAAGGAAGATGGAAAATATATATGGAAATGCTGTTGAATACAGAGAATGAATGGGATGGCAACATAGAGAGTAACCCAGTTTTAGGACCGGCAGAGAAGATAACTGAGAAGGAAGTTGAGGAAGCGATAAAAGCAATGAAGGGTAGAAAAGCGGGAGGGCCGACGGGAGTTGTGGGAGATATGTTGAAGGCAGCAGGAAGTTGGGGTGTGAAGAGAATGACAGAGATCTGTAATCTGGTGGTGAAAGAAGGCCGCATTCCAGTGGATTGGGAACTGAGTACCCTCGTCCCTCTATACAAGGGGAAAGGTGACCCTCTGGAGTGTGGCTCGTACCGAGCGATAAAGTTATTGGAGCATGGAATGAAGGTATTGGAAAGGGTGTTGGAGAGGAGGATAAGAAAGAAAGTGAAGATCGACGAAATGCAGTTTGGATTTATGCCAGGAAGAGGAACGACAGACGCGCTTTTCATTGTGAGGCAGTTGCAGGAGAAGTACATGGAGAAGAGGAAGAAGTTGTTTCTTGGGTTTGTTGATCTGGAGAAAGCATTCGATCGGGTTCCACGCAAAGTATTGACATGGGCATTGAGGAAGTTAGGAGTGGAGGAATGGTTGATCAGAGTAGTGATGGCAATGTACAAAAGAGCGCGCACAGCTGTAAGGACGAAGGACGGGAACAGTGGTGAGTTTGAGGTGAAGGTGGGAGTGCATCAGGGGTCGGTACTAAGTCCACTACTATTTGTAGCTGTGATGGAGGTGCTGGCTCAGAACGTAAAGGAGGGTTTACCGTGGGAGTTGTTGTATGCAGATGATCTGGTGTTGATTGCGGAAAGTATGGATGGACTGAAGGAAAAGATGAACACGTGGAAGGAATGTATGGAGACAAAAGGTCTGAAGGTGAATATCGGAAAGACGAAGGTGATGGCAAGTGGTAAAGCATGTGGTGAGGTGGAAAGAACTGGGAAGTGGCCCTGTGCTGTGTGTAGGAAGGGTGTCGGAGTGAACTCCATTCAGTGTACAATGTGCGCTGAGTGGGTTCATCAAAAATGTAGTGGTCTGAGAGGGTCATTAACCAGTGTGGCAGCTACATTCAAATGTAAGGTGTGCACAGAGGGAGCTGCAGATGGAGGAAATGTTGAGTTGGATCTTGGAGACGGCATGAAGCTGGAAGGTGTGAAAACATTTTGCTACCTCGGAGACATGCTGAATGGAGAAGGTGGATCAGACTCGGCAACGGTTGCTCGAGTGAGATGTGCATGGAAGAAGTTTCGGGAATTGAGTGGCGTGCTGATGATGAGGGGAGTGTCGTTGAAGCTGAAGGGAAAGGTGTATGCTGCATGTGTGAGAAGTGTTATGATTTATGGGAGCGAGACATGGGTAATGAACGTAGAGCAGCAACGAAGGTTGGAAAGGGTGGAAATGCGAATGGTTCGACGGATGTGCGGAGTATCGTTGAGAGAGAGGAAGACAAATGATGAATTGCGAAAGATGATGGGAATAGAGCCTGTGATTGATGCTGTGAAGAGGAACAGGTTGAGATGGTTTGGTCATGTGTTGAGGAAGGATGAAAGTGACTGGTTGAGAAGAGTGATGGAAATGAATGTAGAAGGAAGTAGAAGACGGGGAAGACCGAGAAAGACTTGGCTAAAGATGGTGGAAGAAGAAATGCGGGCAAGGGGGTTAACGAGGAGAGATGCAGAAAATAGGGCAAAATGGAGAAGATTGTCATGGGGACCGCAAGGCTAACCCCCGCTCTAGCAGGGAAAATGGCCTCTAAAATGCATGTTGTTTTGTTGTTGTACACAGCACACTGCATACACAATTTGGTGTCTGTCTATCTGCCTTGTCGATTTTTGACCGTGATTTATTTGGTCGTTCCTTATCCAATCTCAACCAAACTTGACAGGAGGATTAAGGGTCACACAATGAAGGTCATAGCAAATTAATTTGCCCCCTATCCAAGGGGGTTTTCTCTACGAAGGGGTTTTCCTGCACCAATGGGGTTGCATGTTGAGGTGTATATCCATGTTGAGCGTTTTTCCAAAGACGTTTATAATAACAAAACTAATGATAGTAGCATTATATTAATGTTATTACAAAATAATATTAATACTAAAAATGTCTCACCTCCCCAAGGTGTGTTTCTTCCTTGGCCAAATGCCATGTTCATCTATCTATAATTCCAGTAATCTCTGTGTGTATGTGTGTGTGTATGTGTGTGTGTATGTGTGTGTGTCTGTGACCGCTGTTTCTCGACAACCACGGGTCCGATATACTTGAAACTTGCCAGGTATATTGCTGGGGACCCGAGGATGTGCCTTTTCAAGGTTTGAAATTTATCGGACAAGTGGTTCCCAAGGTATGGTCACCGTACTCGCAAGCCGTTCGCTTTGGCTTTGCGAATGGACCAAACCATTTCATGTAAATAGAGGGGGGGGTTCTACCGTACTCGCAAGCCGTTCGCTTTGGCTTTGCGAATGGACCAAACCATTTCATGTAAATAGAGGGGGGGGTTCTGTGGTCGTTACTGCCACGTGGTTTCAAAGTTTTTTTTTGTTGTTGTTTGCACGCATGTTTTTTTGCACCCACGTACGGGCACGCCCTAGTGTTTATAAATGGCTTATGGCGTTTTTGTGAGAGCGACGACCCCGACCAGAAAGTAAAAAATATTATAAACCAAAAACACCTGATTACCTTTTTAAACAGTCGATAATGCTGTTTAACACTGAACTGAAATAAATTTGGAGGAATCCGGACATCAGTCAATGCTCATCATGTCGACGAATGCACCTGATCAAATATCTACTGTAGTCTATATACCCCACAAGGGTTAATAACACAACCTTTCCTGCCGCTTCCGTGGCATTTTTCCAAGATGTTTTTTGTGGCGTTTTTTCCAAAGCTGCTTCTCATAACAAAAATAACAAGAAAAAGAGCAATCAGAGATTGCAAACCCTCGCCAGGATGTATTTTCAGTGGTTTTTAAGGCTTTTGTGTTAAAACAAATATGGCGGCCGAACCACGTGACCGGTGATGTCATTATTTATTTTTTCTCTACCAATTTATGCCTGCATGATGCTCAAGTAATTTCATCTTGATCGGATGAAGTTTTGTACTTATTGAATTATGACGTCATAATGGAGGCACCTATGAGATCATCATTAACATGTCATTCCCCATGGAGAGTTCTTTACAATGAGCCATGTCTCAATTTTTTCTATTTAGCACTTTTGGAGATATAGAGGTGCAAAGTTTTTCCATTTTTTCCAAGATGGCGGCCGAACCACGTGACCGATGACATCATCAATTGGGCAGTCCATTCCAGGGCAAGATAAATATGTGTGTAAAGTTTGGCTATTCTACGTGTAACGGTGTAGACGTAGTACTGCGAACAAACAGACAAACAGACAGACAGACAAACAGACAGACAAACAGACAGACAAACAAACAGACAGACAGACAGACAGACAAACCAACCGATCAACATACTTGCCGGAATCTTTTCCGGCAAGTAACAAACCAACCGATCAACATACTTGCCGGAATCTTTTCCGGCAAGTAACAAACCAACCGATCAACATACTTGCCGGAATCTTTTCCGGCAAGTAACAAACCAACCGATCAACATACTTGCCGGAATCTTTTCCGGCAAGTAACAAACCAACCGATCAACATACTTGCCGGAATCTTTTCCGGCAAGTAACAAACCAACCGATCAACATACTTGCCGGAATCTTTTCCGGCAAGTAACAAACGGGACTCAAATGCAATACCCTCTCCTCTGGCGAGAGTAATAACACAATAATAGCATAATATTAATGATATTGTGAAACAATATCCACACTCCCCAAGGGGTTTGTGAACTACGATTTTGCCTCCTCTGCCCTCCCCTCCCCCGAATGTCCCCCGACACCCTCACGGAACTAAATTTATTATATTACCGGGAATTCGGAATGGTAAGGCACGGTCTGATCTTTTTCAATGACCTGATCTAACATAAGTAATAGTAATAGTAATTGGTAATAATAATAAGGATAATAACATGACTCCCCCTGTCGCTCCCTTCGTGAGCAGGTGTACTTGTATTGCAAATACGAGGGCATGTTGAAAAGTAATGCCTCATATTACTTGAGGTATCTGTTTTAAAATCTCCGTCAACTATAATGATGTATGTTCTTATTAGATCAAAGCTTCCCATTTCCAACCTGGTTTTGATGGTGTTGGTGACTCGTGTCGGTAACTTAGCTCTTCACCTTTTTGACTTGCGACTTGATTTGGACTTTGAAAAAAAATGATTTGGGACTTGACTTGAGACTTGGTGTTTTTCACTTGTGCTTTATCAAAATGACTCGCCGACAATCTTATTTTTGCTCCCAAAAATTTTGGGCGGTGGTACCGCAGCACACTGCATACAGTTTGCATCCCCAGATATTGCATGTAGGCCCAACACGATCTACCGCTGCTCGCTCCTCGCATTGCCATCAGTGCATATTTCACCTGCTTCACCACCAAAGGTCTTTGGATTATTTACAGTCGAAGTACGACGTACACTGCGTGTGGTAAACAAAATACATGGGTACAGTGCATTGTATTGATGCTGACATAGCGACTCTTATTCATCTGAACAATTAATCATATATAAAGCCTAGAAAGTATAAAATTGCATGTAAATGCTACATGAATAACCGACTTACTTTATAAAAAAGTGATCAACATGAAAATATATTTGTGTAATATTTGTCAAAGAAAGAATGCCATTGTTGAAAGAAACCTTAATAATTAGCTCTAACAAAGACTATAAACAAAATATAATTGAATTGTTTTATTGAATTACTATATTTCACGACTTCTAAAGATATTTGAATGAAAGCTGTTATGTCTATGACGATATTAGGGAATAGGGGCAGTCCTGCACTTTTCGGGACCCTGAAACAGCCCCATCAGTGCCTGTTCTTTTTCCTCAATCATCTTCACGTCAAATGCATAAAAGGTCGTTTCATTTGGCTTTAAAATCTATGAAGGTTTGCTCACAAAAAACTGCTGTCTAACATGTGGAACAAAGGTAGCTGATGGCTCTGCGACATCAAATTTCATTCACCACCTTAAAATCCATGTTGATAAGTAAGTTTTAGATCAAACAGTTATGTACTTTTAACCTAATATTTTTTTCATTAATTAGTTCAAAGTGCACTATATGTTCTTGCATCTCGTGTTTTGGTGGCAATGACGTGGATTGAATGCCGGCATTTTCCAAATTTCAACTTCTGAGCCATTTATATTGAATATTGGGCTCTTTTTTTATTTTTTATAATCCAGTGACTTTCTCAACCGACATCTCGACTTGCTTGTAATAAATAGCTTAGCTGTTGAACCGATGCCATTCCCATGGAGTACAGGCTAATCATTCCTCGGCTAATCATTATTTAACCAAGCAAAAGTTGGACACAATGCTCAGTGCACCCTCTTCAGCTTTTACAGGAATGTGTTTAACTTCGTTTTGTCAGTCTTAATCTGTCAGTAAGCAAATTATTCTCTTTTGTTTTCATCGTAAATATAGTGTTCATTGTGTAATGGTATACAGTGCCCTCCATAAGTATTGTAACAGTGCAGTAAAATTTGTCATTATTGCTATATACTCAATAAATTTGGATTGGAGATCAAAAGATGAATATGAGGCAAGAATACAGAAAGTCCTCTTTTATTTCTTGGTATTTCAATGCGTATGTTTTTCCATTGTAGAACAATCGCACTTTTTATGTTTAGCCCCCAAGCCCCTCCCCCCCCCCACCCCCACCCCCACCCCCATTCTAGGTAAGCATAAGTATTGGAACAAATGACTGACAGAAGTACTTTCATGTTACACTGATTCTTTATACATAAAAGAGCTGTGAAAGTCTAGTCTTTGTTTTAGACCTTGCTTTTTTTGCCTTGGGATTCTGCCACTGGAGTCAGCAGGCATAAACAAACATGAAGACCAGAGAACTGTCCATGAAAGAAAATCAAGCAATTTGGAATCTGAAAGAACAGAATAATTCAATGAGAACCACAGCACAAGAATTGGGCAGAGCAAATACAACAATAAGAAATATCTGGAAAAAGAAAGAAACCGAACCGAAACCACGAGTGAACTTAGCAATAGACAACGGCCAGGTTGGCCAAGGAAAACGACTGCAGTTGATGGCAGAAAAAACATCAGAGCTGTGAAGAAAAACCTAAAAACAACCATCAGTGACATCACCAACAACCTACAGAGTGCAGGGGTGAAAGTATCACATTCTACTGTTCACAGAAGGCTTTGACAGCAGAATTACAAAGGCTACACCGCAAGATGCAAACCTCTCACCAGCATCAAAATAGAAAGGCCAGATTAGAATTTGCAAACAAGTACAGAGGTGAGCTAGTGGAGTTGTAGAACAAAGTTTTATGGACAGATGAGACCAACATAAACCTTTACCAAAGCATTGGAAAGGCAAAAGTGTGGAGAAAGGAAGGAACTGCAGATGATCGGAAGGAACTGCTACCTCATTTGTGAAGCATGGTGGAGGTAGTGAATTGGCTTGAGCTTGCATGGATGTCTCTGGAACTGGCTCACTCTTTTTTTTTTTAATGATGTAACTAATGATTGCAGCAGCAAAATGAATTTGGGAGTGTGCAGAAGCATTTTGTCTGCCAATGTACAAGGAAAATGGCTAACCCCCGCTCTAGTAGGGGAAAATGGCCTTAAAACGATCATTCATTCATTCATTCATTCATGTACAAGAAAATGTCTCCAAACTCATGAGGCGAGGTTTCTTCATGCAGCAAGACAATGGCCCAAAACACACTTCCAACGCAACCAAGGAGTTCATCAGGGGAAAAAGTGGAAGGTTTTAGACTGGCCTAGTCAATCTCCTGATTTTAATTGAATGGAGCACACATTTCACTTGCTGAAGAGGAGACTTTAGTCAGAAACCCCTAAAACAAAACAACAACTGAAAATGGCTGCAGTAAAAGCTTGAAAAAGCATTTCAAAGGAAGTTACAAAGGGTTTTGAGATCTCGATAGGGCACAGACCCGATGCAGTTATTGCATACAATGGATATGGAACCAAATACTAGCCATTATACTACTTTAATTTACTTTAAGTTTATCTGTTCCAATACGTATGTTTACCTAAAATGGGGAGACTGGACATAAAACTTGCTGTTGTTCTACAATGGGTAAACATGCATGCATAGACATATCAAGAAATAAAAGCTGACCTTCTCCACTCTTGCCTTGTATTCATCTTTTGATCTCAAATCCAAATTTCTTGAGTATATATGAATAATAACAAATTTAACTTCACTGTTCCAAGACTTGTGGAGGGCACTACAACAATAAACAACATGCATTTTAAAGGCCATTATCCCTGCTAGAGTGGGGGTTAGCCTTGCGGTCCCCATGACAATCTTCTCCATTTTGCCCTATTTTCTGCATCTCTCCTTGTTAACTCCCTTGCCCGCATTTCTTCTTCCACCATCTTCAGCCAAGTCTTTCTCGGTCTTCCCCGTCCTCTACTTCCTTCTACATTCATTTCCATCACTCTTCTCAACCAGTCACTTTCATCCTTCCTCAACACATGACCAAACCATCTCAACCTGTTCATCTTCACAGCATCAATCACAGGCTCTATTCCCATCATCTTTCGCAATTCATCATTTGTCTTCCTCTCTCTCAACGATACTGAAGGGCACTATATTGGTATATTTGGAGTACAGTAAAAAATGAGGTGACTTGAGACTGGGCTATGATGGCTTGGCTGTGATGGCTTGACTGTGATGGCATGGTTGTGATGTCATGGTTGTGATGTCATGGTTGTGATGTCTTGGCTGTGATGTCTTGGCTGTGATGTCTTGGCTGTGATGTCTTGGCTGTGATGTCTTGGCTGTGATGTCTTGGCTTTGATGTCTTGGCTATGACGGCTTGGCTATGACGGCTTGGCTATGACGGCTTGGCTATGACGGCTTGGCTATGACGGCTTGGCTATGACGGCTTGGCTATGACGGCTTGGCTATGAAGGCTTGGCTATGAGGGCTTGGCTATGAGGGCTTGGCTATGAGGGCTTGGTTATGAGCGCTTGGCTCTGAGCACTTGGCTATGACGGATTGGATATGACGGATTGGATATGACGGATTGGATATGACGGATTGGATATGACGGATTGGCTATGACGGATTGGCTATGACGGATTGGCTATGGCGGATTGGCTATGGCGGATTGGCTATGGCGGTTTGGCTATGGCGGTTTGGCTATGGCGGCTTGGCTATGACGGCTTGGCTATGACGGCTTGGCTATGACGGCTTGGCTATGAGGGCTTGGCTCTGAGGGCTTGGCTCTGAGGGCTTGGCTCTGAGGGCCTGGCTATGACGGATTGGATATGAGGGCTTGGCTATGAGGGCTTGGCTATGACGGATTGGCTGTGACGGATTGGATGTGACGGCTTGGCTATGAGGGCTTGGCTATGACGGCGCGGAACAAGACTTGAGACTTGCTTGTTTCTTGAAAAATATGACTGTTACACCTCTGGGTTTTGATCTTTTCTGTTTTGCTTGTTCAGCCCCATGAAGAACAAACATAAAACAACTCTGTTTTAATGTTTATTAGACCCCACAATTTAACTTCTTATTAGTCCCCCACCGGTGTACACCGGAGGGGACTATAGGTTTGCACGCCGTCCCTCCGTCCGTCAGTCCGTCAGTCCGTCATGCAAAGAACAGTTTTCCGGACTTGTTTTCTAAACGCTTAATGCTAATGATTTCAAACTTGGCACATGGTTTCCTCATGATAAGTTACAGATCAAGTTCGAACTTCACCACGTTTCGATCATTTTTGACAAAGTTATGGCACTTTGAACTTTGGGAATTCTGATAATTCTGATGATCCTTAACTCAGTGCCATTTTAAGTTTTAATTTCCTTTAAAATGCACAGAGTTATCCCATCTCGTCTTCTGTTGTCATACCCTTCCTCCCGTCCATGGTACATGGAATGTTGTGGTGAGGCTATTGCCCAGAAACAACGTGCTTTCGTCTCCTGGAAAGCAAATCAAACGGAAGGAAATCTCATTTCCTTTCAAAAAGCCCGAAACAAGTGTGTGTCCACCCTCAGGAGAGCCAGGAAACAATATCTCCGTTCTCAGGACCGAACTCTCTTATCTGTCTCCCTCTTCCAAATCCTGGTGGCGTCTGGTCAAATCTGTTTCTGGTGTTTGTTCCCCCTCCATCCCCTCCCTCACCTCAAATGGCCACACGGCTGACTCCGCACGTGAAAAAGCTGAATGCCTCAACTCTGTGTTTGCCTCTAAATCTTGTGTCCCAAACCCATCCCTCTCTGTACCCACCGTACCCAGTCGTACCCAGCTGCTCCTGGACTCTGTGTCCTTTCCTCCTGACAAGGTGGAAAAGTTTCTGTCAACCCTCGACTCTGATTCTGCAACTGGTCCTGACGGCATCAGCCCACGGGTCCTAAAATCATGTTCTTCCGCTCTTTCACTCCCTCTCTCTGTTCTCTTCACCCTCTCTTTTGCTCAAGGTCATCTTCCATCTCCTTGGAAATCTGCCAACATCACCGCTTTGCACAAAAAAGGTGTAAAAACGGATCCCAGCAACTACAGACCAATCAGCCTTCTCCCAATTATCAGCAAAGTCATGGAATCCATCATTGCTTCAGATATGAAATCTTTCCTCTTCTCCAATGGCTTGATCTCTGATCATCAATTTGGTTTCAGCCCTGGACACTACTCTGGACATGCTGCTTCTGCTTTCTCAACAATGGATGGAGGACCTTAATGCCAAACAGGAAATTAGAGCAGTCTCCCTTGACATATCACGTGCCTTCGATATGGTCTGGCACCCCGCTCTGCTCACCAAACTCTCCCCTTTTGGTATCCGTGGAAATCTCCACGCATGGCTGGCGGACTTCCTCTCTAGTTGTAGTCAACGTGTGGCCCTGAATGGGTTTCTCTCATCTCCTCTTCCTGTTCAGGCTGGAGTTCCACAAGGCAGTGTTCTGGGCCCTGTGCTTTTTCTGGTCTCCATCAATGATCTCTCCGACTCTCTTGAAAATCCTCTGTATCTCTTTGCTGATGACTCTACTCTCTGTCGCTCCATTCTTCATCCCTCAGATCGGCAGTCTGCAGCCTCCTCACTCTCTGCAGACCTGGACAAAATCACAGACTGGGCAAACAAGTGGAACATGTCTTTCAATCCTGACAAATCTCACACTCTTATGATGTCTCTCCGAAAAGACCGACTGGACAACCCTCCCATACACTTTCTGAATAATCCTCTCCAAGAAGTTCTGTCACTCAAGCTTTTGGGTCTCACTATCTGCCATGATCTTTCCTGGGAAAACCACATTTCAAATCTGGCCTCCAAAGCCAGTCGCCGACTGGGCATCCTCCGTCGTGCGAAGTCCTTCCTTGGCACACCTGAGCTCCTCACCACATACAAGGCTTTCATCCGCAGCTCAATGGAATACTGCTCTTCCCTCTGGGCTGGTGCTCCTGCCTCACACCTAGCTCATCTTCACGCTGTTGAAACCAAAGCATTCAGAATCATTGGAATCTCCCGTGATGAAGCTAACTCCAAGGGCCTCTCACTCACTCACCGCAGGCAGGTTGGTGGTCTTTCCGTCTTCTACCGACTCCTCTCTGGCCTTGCCCCCCCAGCTCTCTCTGGGCTTTGTCCCGCAAATATTCCTACAGGTCGCACAAGATCTGCCTGCAACCCTCTTATGGTCAAACTGCCAAAATCAAGACTCTCTGCTCACCTTCACTCCTTCATGCCTCTTTTCTCCCGCCTCTGGAACAAACTCCCTCACTCTCTTCAATCCCACTCCACCCTCCAGGTCTTTAAAACAGCTGTTCACCACCATCTCTTATCTTCCCCCATCCAAAACCTTGATCTTTTCTACCCCCGCTAATTTCACCCCAAATCCACTTTTTTGAAATACCAACTTCTGTCCTGGAAGTCCTTGGTGTCCTTGTGTTCTATACTTGTCCCTCCCCCAAGCCCTCTCCCTTCCACACATCTCCCTGCTCTCAAATGTTGTGTTTGTGTGCTTCCCCTTCTCTCCCCATCTTGTTTTCCGCTCCCTCTTTTTATATATTTTGTTTGTCTGGTTGATTTGTTTGTGAAGTAAATGTTAGCTCTTTCACGAGCCTCGATTCAGTATACAAAAAAAACAAAAAAACAAAAACATTTTCTCTGCAATAATTGGACCGATTGAGATCAAATTTTCAAGGTAGTGGGGACTCGGTCTGTAGAATATTTTAATGGTAATTATGACGTCACAGGTCACGTGGTTCGGCCGCCATATTGTTTTTCGTGAAAACTCAAAAATCCCTTTTTTCTCTGCAACGGCTGAATAGATCGAGGCCAAACTTTGCAGGCAGAATCGCATACCCATGACGAACAAAAAAGTCAGCGAGCATGACGTCATGCGTCACATGGTTTCAGAGTTATGACGTTTTTAAACATGATCCTTTAAAACCGAGCTCCTCCCTCATTTTTGATCCAATCGAGGGGAAACTTCACAAATCTGTTCAGCATGTCAGTCTACTAAAATGTCATTTTGGAATTTGCGATAGGGCACGTGGTTTGGCAGATATCGTTACTTAAACGAAAAAATATATATTAAAAAATGGATATCTCTTGAATCGCCAGTACCTCAGACCGTGAGTTGGTAATAATTTATATAATTCACACAGTGCAATACGTGCAGGCCGCTGCACGGAGCGACCTTGTGGGCTTATCAACGAGGCGAGGCGTGACACACATGTGTCTCAGCATACCTCAGATCAAGTTTGAAAACCAGCATCAACCGTGCATAAATTTGCATATTCGATCATTTTTGACAAAGTTATGGCACTTTGTTTATTCTAGAGTTCTCCTCAAGCCGCAACACGCGCCCTCAGCCTCGTCTCGCGAACGTCAAAAGTGCGACACAGCGCGCTCTTTCAGGAGGGGCGGAGCCAAGCCGAGCAACATATATATATACACATCGATCATTGATCTTGAAAAACAACGTATTTTCTCGTGCTTCTGCTGACTTGTCTGCGAGGTGTATAAATCGAAGTCCCAAGTGCGAATCACAGGTGAGCCCGTCCTGAGGTAATTAGTGATTGGGAACGATTCAGAACCTGTAGGTAAATAACCCTTGGTAATTTCCCCAACAGTTTTCCGGACTATAATTTGGAGTGCGGTAAGTCAAAGCTGTTAATATTCCTTGTGTACAATATGCTGTAATCGTGGACTGTTCTTTAAAATGCTTTCCTAGAATAAGCATCAAGTCAAAAACGTTTTCACTGAATTTTGTTTCCATTGACACAATTCTTCATATCAGGCAAGAATACATTGAATTCACATAGTTTACCAATAAATCAACAATACATCTAGGGAGGTTGGAGTGTCACTTTACCATATGCTTCTGTGCGTATAATCTGCGTGAATACTTCTTTAAATATGTATCTGATACTCTGCCCTCTTAGCAGTATACACAGTACGCGTCAGAGGTAACCTAGCTTCCACGGTCTGCGGATAACCTGGTCAGGATAACCCAGTCAGGATAACCCGGTCTCACATCATCCGCGCCCACATTCAACCGTGCATAAATTTGCATATTTAATGAGGTAAGTCTGTCACACTTTGGTTTCGTGCGATAACTCCACCAAACATTGGCTGATTTCAACAAACTTTTGTACACACGTGTCTCAGCATAACTCAGATCAAGTTTGAAAACCAGCATCAACCGTGCATAAATTTGCATATTTAATTAGATCCGTCTGTTCGTCTGTCACAGTTTGGTTTCCGTACGATAACTGCACCAAACATTGGCTAATTTCAACAAAATTCTGTACACACATGTGTCTCAGCATAACGCAGATCAAGTTTGAAAACCAGCATCAACCGTGCATAAATTTGCATATTTAATTAGATCCGTCTGTTCGTCTGTCACAGTTTGGTTTCCGTACAATAACTGCACCAAACATTGGCTGATTTCAACAAAATTTTGTACGCACATGTGTCTCAGCATAACGCAGATCAAGTTTGAAAATCAGCATCAACCGTGCATAAATTTGCATATTCGATCATTTTTGACAAAGTTATGGCACTTTGAACTTTGGTAGGGGACATGTATTGCGGCGCAATACTCAGGATGCTTGTTTATTTTCTTTCTCACTCTCTTCCTTTCTCTCTCATTCCTCCTCTTAGACCACTCCTCCTCCTTCTCCCACTCCTCCTTCGCCCACTCCTCATATTGCCACTCTTCTTCCTATGCCTACTACTTTTCATTTTCACTTTCCTCCTCCTTCTCCCTCTTCTTCTTTTTCATATCCTCTCTTTCAAGTTACTGAAACCCACAATGGTTTTTCACCCCTTTATATTTAACCAATCTATCTATTTATCTGTTGTCATCTGTTGTCTACATTTCTCAAAAATACAACAGATGGATGTATAAAATTCACTAATGGTCCAGGTTTTAGGAAAGAGTTTTGGATGGTATTCCCCATGTTATTCCACCAAAGCATTCCAATGATTGCCATGCAACCAATATGTTGCTTCACCTTGATTGTTGTGATGATTCATAAAAACATGAAGGATATGCTGATTGCCTGTTAATCAGGGAGTTTCCAGACCTAGTACTATATTTGAATTTGATGACATGCAACTCTAATACTGCCCTGGTGTGATGAAATTCTTAAAATTTTCTCGGTTGACCGATAACATTTCTCAAATTGGAAGAACACGTCCTCTGTCTCTCTGTACCTGTCTGTATACAGAAATCTAGACTCATCGAAACGTTAAATGACGTAGGGTAACAGATTATTGGATGGACAGAAGAGTTAGTAGTGGTAGAAGAGAGTAAGATAGGGTATGCGAGAAAGCATGAGGTGATGGTGGGCAGCACTCCTGAAAGGCCGGCATGAGACGAGAAACCCAGGGCTTTTGTTCCATAGAGAAAATAGAGGGATGAACCGATGAAGGAATGGATAAGACTGTTCAGCTTGGAATTGGGGAGGGTAACAAAGTGTGGCTTTGGAAGAATGCATACAACCTGTGAAACCTGGGGGATAACGTGGGATGCGAGGAGTGAGGAGTGAGAAAAATGAGTCAATCAACCTTTTTGTGGTGGGTTTTAAGCAGACCTTGGGACTCTGCCTCCTGTCAAGATGATGCAATTTCCATGAGTGTATATTCATTTGTTTGTGGTTACAAGCATGTTCTCCTCTTTGAAGGGTATCATTCCTGCGTGTAACTCCATACTTTTGCTTTTCTATCATTTTCTCCATGCAGGCTGGCATTGAAAATGGGAGAACTGGTAGTCGGCCAGCCAAGCAATACATCGCCACACAAGGCTGTTTGCAGAATACAGTGGTGGATCTTTGGCGCATGGTATACCAAGAAAACTCGAGAGTTATTTTTATGACCACAAAGGAAGTGGAAAGGGGTCGGGTGAGTGAAATTTAACATCTAATTGTATGAAAAGTTTTTTTTAGGTGTACTCACCATGGAGTACGGTCGTACTGCATATGTAGTAGACTGAGAGATGGTCAGAGATTAATCATAAACTTGTGCCCGAAAGGTTTAATGTTCTTAATCGTGTTACATTACCTCAACATCCAAAAAACCCATTTCTTGAGTTCTGCATTTCCGGTGTTTGGAAGAGGGAGATCCTTAAAAAGACCTTTAAACCCCTTTTTCGGAAATATTTTCACCCGAGGGTGATTATTATTTTATGACATCTACATTGGATACTGAATATAAAACACATGCATAAGAAATGAAAACTGTCGGCATTTACATATAACAAGGACCTTATAAGAACCTTATAAGGGTTCAAAAATGATCTTAATCAGAAATTTGTGCCCAAGAAAAACTTTTGTCACAAAAAGTTCCAATCAATGGAGGTACTAAACCGAGGACAGACTGCAGGGTACCGCTGAACCGAAGACAGACGTGTGAGCCAATCTAAGGACAGAATGAGCTCACTAAACCGAGGACAGACCAGTGCACTACCAAACTGAGGACAGACTGCAGGGCACTACTGAATCAATGACAGATGTGTGAGCCAAGTCCAGGACAGATGTGTGAGCCAAGTCAAGGCAGATCAACATGCGAGCCAAACTAAGGACAGATCAACACGCTCGCTAAACCGAGGACAGATCGGTACACGATTCATCTTCCTCCTGGTAGAGTATTCCCATACTATCATGCAGGGTCTCCTTTACAGACAGGGTTTGATTCAGTTTGTCATGGTTATCAAAAGCGTTGGCTCCAGGTTTACGGTGCGATGCCCCATCAGGTAATGCCAATTGTCTCAATGATAGCATAGGCAAGTTCTGTTTCAATTTCCTCAACTGCATTGCAGTTGGTGCAATATCCAAATATATTTAGCATCGTCAACACTTTACGACTACCAGTGAGCGACTTCATAGCCATTCCTATCAAAATCTGTTTTCATGAATTGCGGGACACTCAGCTTCATTGCAGGAGATTCCAATAATGTAAAAGGCCTTGGTTTCCACAGCATCAAGCTGACCAAAATGTGAGGCACAGGAGTCAGCCCAGAGTGGAGAGCAGTACTCCATCAAGCTGTGGATGAAAGTCTTGTAGGTGGATAGGAGCTCAGGTCTGCCAATGAAGAACTTTGACAATGGAGGATGCCCAGTCGGTGTCCAGCTTTGGAGGCCAACTTTGAAATGTAGTTTGCCCAAGAAAGAATATGGCTCATAGTGAGACCTAGGAGTTTGAATGACTGAACCTCCTCAAGCGGATTGTTAAGAAAGTAAGTAGATAGGAGGGTTTGCCAGATGGTCCTTTCAGAGAGAGATGGTGAGAGTATGTGATTTGTCAGGACTGAAAGACATATTCCATGTTTTTGACCAGCTTGTGATTTTTTTTTCCAAGGTCCGAAGAGATGGAAGAGACTGCAAGCCTGCCTGTCTGACGGGCGAGGAATATCATAATTAAAGGTTGGAGTCATTAATCAATTGGATAAAGAGGATTTTCTAGAGTCAAAGGGATCATTGATGAAGATCAGGATCAGGAATAGGACTGGGCTCAAAACACTGCCTTGGGGCACTCCAATCTTGACAGGGAGAGGAGATGAAAGGATTATGTTCAGTGCCACACATTGGATACAAGAGTAGAGGAAGTCAGTAAGCCATGTATGGAGTTGGAGTGTTAGCCATGTGTGGAGTGTTATACGTACAGTATATCGTGTTTGGCGCTATCTCTCGATGGTGGAGAATCACTTAAAATTCTCGTACCCAGATCTGGATCTTCATCAAAATTTTATCATTATGTCCTTGTCACACACCCAACCTGTCCACCAGATTTTGCCCGAACCCATCCGTAACTTTTTGAGGCATTCTGCTCACAGACAAACAGACAGGAGTGAAAACATAACCTCTGTCTATATTGTGGTGAAGGTAAAAATGGAAGAACATGTAGAAATGGAATTCCCAAAAATTCAACCAAATAAGGTAGGAAGGAATGACATGGAAGAAATGATGAGGAATGACATCACAAAAAAAAATTAAAAAAAACACCTTTAGAGGCCATTTTTCCCCGCAAGCGGGGGTTAGCCTTTTTCGGGGACCGTGGTTGTTGTTGTTTTTGGGTCCCCTTTTTGAAGCAATGTTTTACGGCCGGATGCCCTTCCTGCCGCCAACCCTGTTTGTCGCCTTTTTACGACAAGCAGGGAATTACCAGTGAACTGGTACTCAATTTAGCCGACCTCGGAAGGATGACAGGCTGAGTCAACCCCCCTGGCGTTAATTCAGCGATCGACCGGGATTCGAACCCAGGATCCTAGGATCCTAAGCTGGCATCCTAGCCGCTAGCCCAACACCAGGGTTCTTATTACGGAATACAATACAACACAAAATCTTATTACGGATTGCCTTCACGACATATTTTGACATTTTTCCGCTGCAATCCCACAACAAATAATATTCACAAATACACCAGCTCATACTATAAATCTGCAACGACCTCTAACATGAACATCTTCATACAATATTGTTCCTATTGCCACCTATGACAAAATATCACCAAGTACTGCCATAGATGCAACTTCTGAGATGCAACTCAACATCTCAACATCACCTGCTGAGATGCAACTTCTTAAAGAAGACATCAAGGGTTGACTGCCTGGCCTTGTTTGTCTCACAGAGCATCTTCTCGTAGCAAGAAAATGCATCCAGAACAGCGCATTTCACTCCAATGTCTCTGGTAATACACTCTTGCCCCTGAAACCACAGGAAATCATGACAGACTTCTGACCAATCGCATTGGCTCATTAGGAAGACGTAGCAGTGGTTGTTTCCATGGTATGTATTGTGCAGTAGTTGCAGGGTGTTTGATTTATTTATTTTTAATTGTATTTCATCTTTCTTATTTTATTTATTTTTTATGTGATTCAGCATTTTTTTATCTTCAAGTGTAATGTGAAACAGTGCTCTAAGTGGTAGCGCTACAAGAGGTATGTTTGTTATTCTCATCCTCTTCCTTTTATAAGGGGTGAGGTCCAATGGCACTGAGCTCCTGCCCGACCTTGACTTCTGTCCTCAGCCAATTCTCTCCACTCTCCAAACAACCCCACCTGACTGATATCCCTCTTCACACAATCCTCCTATCTCAAATACAGTCTACCTTTTTTCCTCCTTCCTTGTTCCGTCAACCTATCCACTCTCTTTGCCGTTCTCTCTTCCCCATCCGCACCAAATATCCAACCCATCTCAGCCGACATGTCACCAATCTCCCCATCAAGCTCATCTGCACACCAATCTCCTCCCTCAGTTGATCGATTCTCCTATGCACCCTCTTCACTCCTGCAATCCTCCTGACCCAGTTGTTCTTGCAAACATGGAGCCTCTTTTGTTGTCTCTCTCTCAGTGTCACCGTCTCCAGACCATAAAGTTGAACCGTTGAATGTAAATCATCTAAATTAAATAATTTAAATTATTTTTATTCTCGTTTAGGGGATGGGAAGGGGAATGATTGCTCATGAACATGCAGCAAATCATACAGCTGGGTGATTATGCAAGTAGAAATCCAGGTGGAAATCCCATACACGATGATGCTTTCTTCTGAGTCTCTTAATGTCCTTGTATTTCATAAAAAATAGTCATAGCTCATATCATCTGTTCGGGAATGTTATATGACTCGGGAGGCTCCAATATGACCAAACAGCTTTTACAAAAGCAAAGCTTTATTAGCTAATAATTCACTTGTTTCAAATAATAACAATGACTCCAATAACTCAACGAATTTGGCTAATTCAAGTCGTTGGTTCTTCTTCTTTGGTCGGTCTTCTGCGCTGTCCTCGTTCCGTACTCGTTCGTTCCGTTGGGCAGAGATTCTGATGACAAGTGTGTTGACTCAAAGTATGTTCTCGTTTATATGGGCACTGCCGCGCTAATCCTCTCTCCGCTAAATGCTCCGAGGTCATCCATGCTCGCCCCCCTGCTGGGGAGTTCCTTCACCCTCTTTGCATCCCGATGTCCAAAACAATAGTACGGGCTTGGGAATGTGTGTTAGCCTGGGGTCGTGATAAGGTGAACAAAAGAACTCCCAGGTTCCATGTTCTGAGATACATTCCTGACATTCTTACGAACCACCTGGACTACCTGCTCCGTTACTAGTCCCAACCAATGAGTTACACTTCCACAATTCCCTCATCTTTTTGTTTTTGTTTATATTAACCATTAATCTAAACATCAATATAAGTAAACAATCAATCACTACAAGTAAACATCAATATAAGTAAACGATCAATCACTTTGGTAATCCAATTCCCTTAGGCATACACCGTCATCCTGCAAGAATCACAACACATTTCGTTGGTCATTGACTCCTTCCATATTGTTAATTCAGTCTATTTCATTTGCATCACAAATATCTTTGCAAAACAACACTTCACCATCACCAAGATACAACAATTTCACTTCACCATTTTCAAATTTATAAAGCATCTGCAACATCTGGCAAAACGTTTGCCTCCAAATAAATGTTGACTCTTTGTTTGAAAGGAAGGGCTGATCACTTGCGTTTGAATTCAGGTATGAAACATTTTCTTCTAATGTCTTCATAGCACCTGCACTACTTCATGTAGGGCCTCGCTGTTGTAACAACTGTGCGGAGTCATAGACTGACCCTGCTCTCCATGCAGCATTCTTGCCACTCTTGCTGTAAACCATAGTAATTCCTGAACAAGGCCTTTGCCCAGTTGTAGTCGACTTGCCTCCTCCCTCATTATGAGTGGGCAGCAAGTATTGGTGTGATGTTGATTGGCCAGCAAGATGTGGAACAGGGATGCCAAATGCATCCACAATGATGTTGGGACCATGGTCTTCAGGTCATTCATGGTCCATACCAGGAGCAACCAGCAGAATCGTGCACAGCTGTTGTGAAAAGGCACAGCCGTTTGTTTGCAGCTCCATGCTGGCTCCCCGGAAGTTGGTGAAGTAATAACATATGTCCCCGCATTTCGTAGGGGTTGCAGGTAAAATGTTGTTGTCCTACAACTTCTGATGTGATGAATGTTCCAAGCCTTCGAACAAGAGTAAGTGATCGCCTTTCTTTCATATGTTGCAGTGTGATCCAGGCAAATGGTCACAAATTTCCTTGGTGAAGGTAAGCATCCATTTCCAAGTTACACAGGAGAATGTCTTCATCATTCTTTGAGAAGGAGGGTGTATGCCACGATTAACTTAATTTTAGCCACAAATTTTCTTTCTCGAACTTCTTCCCAATTCCGTTAGCACTCCCTTCAAAATGTGATCTCGTCTTATCCTTATGCTCAGTCACATCTGAATCTGCTTTCCACACACACTGAATCAGATAGGGTACATCTTACCATGAAATCAGCATAATCATTTATATCTTCCGACAGTTTCACATTCAACAATTTGTTGTTTTTTCCCTTAACACATTCAAAAGGTTATATTCATTTATATGCGTCACACAAATAATATTCAATCAGGTATGTATTTTACTATTGAACTAAGAATAGCATCCACAATTGATTTCAGGTTAATATAGTTCAAAAAAAAAAAAAAATTAAGCCTGGTTTTGGCCTAGCGGCTAGGGTGCCAGCTTAGGATCCTAGGATCCTGGGTTCGAATCCCGGTCGATCGCTGAATTAACGCCAGGGGGGTTGACTCAGCCTGTCATCCTTCCGAGGTCGGCTAATTGAGTACCAGTTCACTGGTAATTCCCTGTTTGTCGTTAAAGGCGGCAAAAAAGGGTTGGCGTCAGGAAGGGCATCCGGCCGTAAAACATTGCTTCAAAAAGGGGACCGAAAAACAACAACAACCACGGTCCCTGAAAAAGGCCAACCCCCGCTTGCGGGGAGAAAATGGCCTCTAAAGGTGGTTTTTTTTTTTTTATAGTTCAAAAATTAACTCGTGCAGGTATTTTAGCACTACTCAAAGAAAATAAATGCATTTATAACAAGTGTATGTGATTACAATCACAAACGGAATATCTAATTCCCAACAAATTTTGCAAACCAACAAATTAAGCGTAATGTATTATTATCATAATTTCTCCCCAATTCTTCTTCTTCTTTTTTTTTTTTTTTTTTCAAACAGTGTGTAACTTGTGGTGATAGAAGTTCACCAGTTGACCCAATTCACAACATTTTTTGTTATGCCCTTATCTTAACTCTACTGTATTCATTTGCAACATCACTTGATTCATTCTTTTAATCTCGGTATTTATGTCGCCATAAAAGTCTTCCTCTTGTGGTTCCACATTTCTTTCCTCATTCGTCACTTCATGCATTATCATAGTGTTGTTGGTTACCTTATTCAAACACACCGTCACTAAGGCTTTCAAGCAAGCCACCACTAAAACAATTGTCAATATAACTACTAAACCAACAAACAAGTCTGCTCTCCTCCAAATGTGTTTCCCAACCATGCAAAGGCACCTCCTTTTATATAATCGTGGTATCTTGCTCCCTCTTGTCCCACCTGTAGCCATCTGTAAGACATGTGAGCTACTCCTTGTATATGTTCATACCTATAACATAATTATATGTCAATGACATTCAACATTATATACCAAACTAACAAGCTTCCAAAAAGGTAAATAAAGAAAATCCCTTAATATGTAAAATAAATCAGATTATTTGTCTTACCCTGGTCCCCCTATCTCCTGGGGTCGAACTAAATCCCTTAATCATGAGTGTAGTTGTGATACATTATCACTCATGCTGTATTAATATCAGTAGGTAATTGTACGTCATGTAGGCAAATAAATGTCACTATCCCAAGTAGGAATATCACATGTTGAAAATGTAATGTTTATCAATGCAAGGGGTGTTAAAATGTAATTCAAATGACTGTAAATCACGACTATCATTTATCTGTCACTGAATGTTCTGCTGGGCTGCTAGGTGCAGCCTCATTTTCTGTGGGACCATCCTCCCTTGCCCCATGTGCTCGTTTGCAATGAGAGGCATGAATCCAACTTTCTATTTTGGGTCCATATTTGTTTCTATTCTTATCAATCTCCTATGGTTTATCAGTTCGTTCCAAAATACCGCAACCAAAGGTTTTAACCAACGTTCTACCAAACTATTTCCAATGTGAACTCAAAATGCCAGTGAAACAATGATTCGAAGAATTAACTTCAAGGGGTCAATAAATTTATTCTATAACCAGATCTAATTTTCCCATCCAATAGTTTGCCTTGCCACATGTCATATTATTACACTTTAATAAACCTTCGAAAAATGTTTCCCATCTCAACAAATTTCCTTTTTTACAAATAGCCATGTGTAAATTACGTATTTAACTACAATTTCCTCTCAGTTTGTTTGGCCCAACTGGCCGCAAAAATGGCTGCCAACATGCAGTATCGTTTTTTATCTACCAAGCAAGTGCTCGTCCACACAAGACCTCTACCAAAATTTTGTTTGTAAAAAACAAATCTGGGATTTCTGATTACATGGATGCACCCTCTCAGGACATTTTCAGGCTGCTGTTAACAATCCACTACGATAAATTAATTCGTTTACCCTGTGTAAATTATGTATTCTGGGAAGTCAGTGTAAGACCTCTCCCAAATTTGACTAATTTTGTACTCCCACATTTTTTTTTTATGAAGCTCATATCCATAAATAGCTGTTATTCTCATATAAATTCTATCAAAAAATGGAATCCCAAGATTACTCCCAATTTTTACTATTAATGAATAGCTGCTCATAACTCAGCAAATCAAATCTTTATTCTCCATCTCCCTTGACAAAAGTGATAATTTTCATAATCAAATTATATTTCTATTTTTTTATTTTACGAATTCTCTCGATGTGCGATCCCATCCACATGGAACTATCTATTTTCAGACAAGGCACACTGTCGGTGTCAACAATCTTGTAAGATTGATACACAAAACAACAACAACAAACACAAACATTGATACACAAAACACACACACACGCATGCATTATGCATATTTGTTTGCGTTGGAACCATTATTTACAGATCAGGATGGGTGTCAGTTTTTTATTTCAATTTCATAAAATTTGTCCTTCAATTTTATAAATGCTAATACACAAATGGACCAAAAAGTTTATTCTTAGAAAACCCCTATGATGTCACTTTGAAATTACCCTTTCAGTTCCCACAATAATTTATCGAAATTTGACTACACGCCCATTTACATGTCAGTCAACCACTGACCTATCGATCATGCGGAACAATAGTCCGAAATTCCCACCTGATCATCATGTGACTCTTGTCACTTGGTTTCAAAAAATTTGCAACGCAATTGTTCCAAACTTTGTAAATTTAAAATTGCTGTGCCCAAAATAGAAGATCCAATTTTGGCATTTGATCAATTAATTATTAATTTGTTAACAAGCAAAAAGAAAAAATGAATCATTCTTGCTCCGAAAACTTTTCAGACACAAGAATCATTGACAGTTATTCATGTTTGTCCAGTAATCGAATATGTTGAGGCCAATCATCATTTGGGATTTGCAGCAATGAAGGCCTAATCATTGTCTGAGGTACCGGTAAGCACTGGTACCCTTGATCTTGGTTTGCCCCATGAACTTGTCTTCCTGTTGACATACGGACATCTTCTTCTCCAATGTCCCATCTCTCCACACTTGAAACACCGGTTTCTGTCGTTGCCTGGTCTGTGCACCTGTGCACTTGTATTGCTGGGCTGCATCTCTACATCCCTGAGTTGCCACTGCAATCTCTCGTTATCTCCTGAAACACTAAAAAATTATCTGTACCGTCCTTTTTGGGGAGACAAATGGGAATCAGATGGGACAACTGTCACTTCTACTCCTATTTTCGGGGGTAGTTGTGCACTTATCTCCTCCACTGTATCCTGTATCCTTTTTATTTTACGTTCTAGGTCCGTTATCCGTTCTTGCTGTTCCCGTTGTCTGGATTCACCATCCCAAAGATGGAATGCAGGCCAGTCTACTGTTAGATTCTGTCTCTTCCTGGCTTTCAATTTTTGTCCTAATCTTTCCAATCGACTTCAGTCAAATGTACCATCTCTTGGAAACTCCTTAGCATGTCCCTTTGTCCAGAAATGCCAATTCTCGACCTCCCTTATAGCTTCTGCACCATAACGGTCGTACATATGATATTTACAAGTACCTTTTTGTGGAATCTCTGGTTGTCCTTGTGTATTCTTGCAGGCTCCATTTCCGATTCTGCCTGTATGTGAATAACACTCAATATTCACTCAATGTACCAGGTAGATTACTAGGATCTGCGCTTTGGAATGCACCTGTACACACCTGTACTATATGTACTATAAATAAAATCTACTGGAGTTTGTTCCACCTTTTATCAAAGTAGCGTTGGATGTGTTGTAGCTTGTTCCAGGTTCCTCTAAAGCTTCACTCGTACTTCCAGGAAGGATCTGTCCACCTGTTCAAACGGTGATTTCCAGAGAATCTCTCTCACCTGTGGCTTTTGCCCAACCCAATCTCACAGATCGGTACTGCAGATGAGCCAAACGGGTCAGTATGAAATGGGTGAATCCGCAGGTATGTCGTTCTGTCGAAGGGGGAATCACACAATGGTAACCACACATATATATCCATACATAGACTCACCATCTTGCTCAATTTTCCAAGGTTGTCTTCACATTGATAATATCTCACAAAGATATCAAAGCTTCTTTCTTGAGACCGCATCCTCATCAATCAATCAATCAATTTATTCAATTAAATCAATTCAATCATTCATCAATAAATCAAATTAATCACTCTAGATGACTCCCTGTATACGCCCTTTCCCCAATGATGTCAGGATAGATCCATCCATTGACTGAGATTGAAGATCATCGGTCGTCACCTCAGATCCATAGCTCATGTTAATTGATGAATCACTGTTCTGTACTAGGGTCATATCTGACATATTTTCCCAATTTTGCCTGGTCACCACAAATTCTCTTTGCAACCACTAAAGGCAACTCATCCTTCATTCGTGAGACAGCCAAAATTGATGGCAGATGTGAAACTTCATTGGGAAAATGTCTCATTTTCAATAGTACCCAAACCCTCTTGGCAATCAAAATTTCGTAAAACTCCTGAAATGTTCTACGAACAAAACGATGATCAATTCATAATTTGCCAAAATTTTTTTATTTATTTATTATTAATTCATGCTAAAATTTGGAAATCAATTGCTTGTAATACACAATTTATCCTATAGGGCTTGAAAGCTCTTTTCCAAGTTCGTGCAATCATTCTGCATTGAAGCCCGATGATGTCATTCATAATAATCATCATGATTTTATAATCCTCTCTCATAATCAACCAACAAGAACAGCACACATTTCCTGTAATTATCTCTCATAATCACCAAACAAGAACAGTACACATTTCCTGTAATTATCTCTCATACTCACCAAACAAGAACAGTACACATTTCCTGTAATTATCTCTCATAATCACCAAACAAGAACAGTACACATTTCCTGTAATTATCTCTCATAATTACCAAACAAGAACAGTACACATTTCCTGTAATTATCTCTCATACTCAACAAACAAGAACAGTACACATTTCCTGTAATTATCTCTCATACTCAACAAACAAGAACAGTACACATTTCCTGTAATTATCTCTCATAATCACCAAACAAGAACAGTACACATTTCCTGTAATTATCTCTCATAATCAACAAACAAGAACAGCACACATTTCCTGTAATTATCTCTCATACTCACCAAACAAGAACAGTACACATTTCCTGTAATTATCTCTCATACTCAGCAAACAAGAACAGTACACATTTCCTGTAATTATCTCTCATACTCAACAAACAAGAACAGTACACATTTCCTGTAATTATCTCTCATAATCACCAAACAAGAACAGTACACATTTCCTGTAATTATCTCTCATACTCAACAAACAAGAACAGTACACATTTCCTGTAATTATCTCTCATACTCAACAAACAAGAACAGTACACATTTCCTGTAATTATCTCTCATAATCACCAAACAAGAACAGTACACATTTCCTGTAATTATCTCTCATAATCACCAAACAAGAACAGTACACATTTCCTGTAATTATCTCTCATAATCACCAAACAAGAACAGTACACATTTCCTGTAATTATCTCTCATACTCAACAAACAAGAACAGTACACATTTCCTGTAATTATCTCTCATAATCACCAAACAAGAACAGTACACATTTCCTGTAATTATCTCTCATACTCAACAAACAAGAACAGTACACATTTCCTGTAATTATCTCTCATAATCACCAAACAAGAACAGTACACATTTCCTGTAATTATCTCTCATAATCAACAAACAAGAACAGCACACATTTCCTGTAATTATCTCTCATACTCACCAAACAAGAACAGTACACATTTCCTGTAATTATCTCTCATACTCAACAAACAAGAACAGTGCACATTTCCTGTAATTATCTCTCATACTCAACAAACAAGAACAGTACACATTTCCTGTAATTATCTCTCATAATCACCAAACAAGAACAGTACACATTTCCTGTAATTATCTCTCATAATCACCAAACAAGAACAGTACACATTTCCTGTAATTATCTCTCATAATCACCAAACAAGAACAGTACACATTTCCTGTAATTATCTCTCATACTCAACAAACAAGAACTGTACACATTTCCTGTAATTATCTCTCATACTCAACAAACAAGAACAGTACACATTTCCTGTAATTATCTCTCATAATCACCAAACAAGAACAGTACACATTTCCTGTAATTATCTCTCATACTCAACAAACAAGAACAGTACACATTTCCTGTAATTATCTCTCATAATCACCAAACAAGAACAGCACACATTTCCTGTAATTATCTCTCATACTCAACAAACAAGAACAGTACACATTTCCTGTAATTATCTCTCATAATCACCAAACAAGAACAGCACACATTTCCTGTAATTATCTCTCATACTCAACAAACAAGAACAGTACACATTTCCTGTAATTATCTCTCATAATCAACAAACAAGAACAGTACACATTTCCTGTAATTATCTCTCATACTCACCAAACAAGAACAGTACACATTTCCTGTAATGATCTCTCATACTCACCAAACAAGAACAGTACACATTTCCTGTAATTATCTCTCATACTCACCAAACAAGAACAGTACACATTTCCTGTAATTATCTCTCATACTCACCAAACAAGAACAGTACACATTTCCTGTAATTATCTCTCATAATCACCAAACAAGAACAGGACACATTTCCTGTAATTATCTCTCATAATCACCAAACAAGAACAGTACACATTTCCTGTAATTATCTCTCATACTCAACAAACAAGAACAGTACACATTTCCTGTAATTATCTCTCATAATCAACAAACAAGAACAGTACACATTTCCTGTAATTATCTCTCATCACCAAACAAGAACAGTACACATTTCCTGTAATTATCTCTCATACTCGCCAAACAAGAACAGTACACATTTCCTGTAATTATCTCTCATAATCACCAAACAAGAACAATACACATTTCCTGTAATTAGCTCTCATAATCACCAAACAAGAACAGTACACATTTCCTGTAATTATCTCTCATACTCAACAAACAAGAACAGTACACATTTCCTGTAATTATCTCTCATACTCAACAAACAAGAACAGTACACATTTCCTGTAATTATCTCTCATAATCAACAAACAAGAACAGTACACATTTCCTGTAATTATCTCTCATCACCAAACAAGAACAGTACACATTTCCTGTAATTATCTCTCATAATCAACAAACAAGAACAGTACACATTTCCTGTAATTATCTCTCATACTCAACAAACAAGAACAGTCCACATTTCCTGTAATTATCTCTCATAATCACCAAACAAGAACAGTACACATTTCCTGTAATTATCTCTCATACTCAACAAACAAGAACAGTACACATTTCCTGTAATTATCTCTCATACTCAACAAACAAGAACAGCACACATTTCCTGTAATTATCTCTCATAATCACCAAACAAGAACAGTACACATTTCCTGTAATTATCTCTCATAATCACCAAACAAGAGCAGTACACATTTCCTGTAATTATCTCTCATAATCACCAAACAAGAACAGTACACATTTCCTGTAATTATCTCTCATAATCACCAAACAAGAACAGTACACATTTCCTGTAATTATCTCTCATACTCAACAAACAAGAACAGTACACATTTCCTGTAATTATCTCTCATAATCACCAAACAAGAACAGTACACATTTCCTGTAATTATCTCTCATAATCACCAAACAAGAACAGTACACATTTCCTGTAATTATCTCTCATACTCACCAAACAAGAACAGTACACATTTCCTGTAATTATCTCTCATACTCACCAAACAAGAACAGTACACATTTCCTGTAATTATCTCTCATACTCACCAAACAAGAACAGTACACATTTCCTGTAATTATCTCTCATACTCATGACATACATGTCTTCAAAACATTGTATGTCCAAGAGAAACTGAACGGAAAGAGTGAAAAGTAAAAAATAAAACGAACAAGTGCAGATACATTGAAAGTACACCGCCCCCATGCCAAATACTTAAATATCCTACAGCGCGGCATTGGGAAGGAGAGGTGTACGCTAATTGATTGATTAATTGTATAATTAAATCAATAAAAGATTATCACAAAATATTTTCTTAATCAATTGGCTAATAGCATAAGTAAACCAAGTGCTTCATCCGAAGATATATCTTTTAGGAATTTAATTAAATAAGTCCTTTATAAAAATTAAATAATTAATTGATTTATCAAATAATTAATCAATAAATCAAAATATCCTTTTACTCATATCACTTGGTCACTGTCATGTCCAAATATCAGACCAACAACTATTTTTGAGATCACCATAGGCCAAAGTCAACAACAATTTCAAATTTCTAAAATCCTCAACTTTCATCTGATTGACTTGAAATTTGAATGGGATTTACATATCAGCAAACTGAATTCAACCAACTATTTTTATTCATCTTAGGCCAAAGTCAACAATTTCAAATTTCTAAAATCCTCAACTTTCATCTGATTGACTTGAAATTTGAATGGGATTTACATATCAGCAAACTGAATTCAACCAACAACTATTTTTATTCAACTTAGGCCAAAGTCAACAACAATTTCAAATTTCTAAAATCCTCAACTTTCATCTGATTGACTTGAAATTTGAATGGGATTTAAATATCAGTCAACTAGTTCAACCAACAACTATTTTATTCCACATAGGCCAAAAGTCAACAACAATTTCAAAAATCCTCAATTTTCATTCGATTGCCATCTTTCACAATAATTCTGGACCGGCATCAGATGGCGTTGTCTGTCAATAATTTATATGTTAATCGAATGAGTTTTAGGTGTTATAAGAAATGGCGGGAAAATTTTCGGGAAAATTTTTTTTCCCCTCTCCTCCACCCTTTTTTTTTCTTTCTTACCTTGGATCCACGGCTTTCGTCCTACACAATTCCGTTTAATTTGTCTAAATCCAACTCGCCGTTTCAAAGATATAAGCCGTTTTGTCGCGGTATCATAAATTGGAATGGGGGAAAAGATATACTGTATATATAATTCCATTGTCCGCTTCCTCTCCTCGGCCAAGCCAGTCGCCCGCTTTGAGCGGGCAACTCAAGGGTACTTTTGTAAGTGCAAACGAGTGTACCCGATTGTACACGTGTACGGGCCTTACAGGACTTGGAAGGAAATGGTCGCATGGTGCACTCATGGTCCATTTGCTCTTAGTACATGGTAAGGCTTCTAATAACCAGCGTATTCGTGCGACTACGCACGAATCTTTGCAAAGACGCAGTCTTAATTACACAGCCAAATGCAGGCAAACATTCGCTTCGCGCACATCAGTGGTGCGTTTCTCCGTGGCGCGTGTCAGAAGAATTACACAGCGCAGGAAAAATACGTATTTACAGAAATCGTTAAAAAAAACTCGGATAATCGCTAAAATCGTTGTGGCCGGTGTACCATCCGTGATATTTGTTTGCTCATTCACTATTCCTGATTCGTCATCAAGGATCTCCATCATCACACAGCGTACTTAATTCCGCATTTTAATGAGAATTCAACAGGATTTTACGACTCAAAGGAAAAAGAACGAGCAGACATTTTGCAGGACGATCGTTACAAAATCGTTACATATATTAAAGTATTTATAATGTCGACAAAAATCATATCTTAATTCTTACAAAAATTGGTTCTTTTGCATAAATCACAGCACCGGGAGAACCAGCTCAAAAAATGTATCTTTGTGTTTATACAGCACCCTAGTAATTGGTTCTTTGTGTTTATTAATTACACAGCACCCAGGCCCCGCTCATATGGATCTTTGTGCAGCGCTACACAGCACCTGAGCAAAAGGGTCTCATCTACATTTTCCTTATCAGGGCTTCCGTGCACCAATAGTGCGTGGAGAAGCCCAAACACCACATCCTCCATGTATATACAGAATAACTATTCCCACGTTCGTACATCATGCTGGACAAGAACAAGAACATGCTTACCTTTCAGAAAGATCTTGTCGGTGTCCAATTGATCCTCGTAAGGGCCACCAGATTGTTCGGGAATGTTATATGACTCAGGAGGCTCCGATATGACAAAACAGCTTTTACAAAAGCAAAGCTTTATTAGCTAATAATTCACTTGTTTCAAATAATAACATTGACTACAATAACTCAACGAATTTGGCTAATTCAAGTCGTTGGTTCTTCTTCTTTGGTCGGTCTTCTGCGCTGTCCTCGTTCGTTCCGTTGGGCAGAGATTCTGATGGCAAGTGTGTTGACTCAAAGTATGTTCTCGTTTATATGGGCACCGCCGCGCTAATCCTCTCTCCGCTAAATGCTCCGAGGTCATCCACGCTCGCCCCCCTGCTGGGGAGTTCCTTCACCCTCTTTGCAACCCGATGTCCAAAACAATAGTACGGGCTTGGGAATGTGTGTTAGCCTGGGGTCGTGATAAGGTGAACAAAAGAACTCCCAGGTTCCATGTTCTGAGATACATTCCTGACATTCTTACGAACCACCTGGACTACCTGCTCCGTTACTAGTCCCAACCAATGAGTTACACTTCCACACATCCTTACCCCACATTTAATTGTATGTACCGTACAAGTGTACTGCACAATTCAATACATGTACTGTACGAGTTCCGTACCATTGAGGCTGTTCTCTTCCGTACCATAAGCTTATAGATTCCATTGGCAGCTAGTTGCATTTAAATGAAAAACAAAAATTGTTGTTTTGTTTGTTTATAAACACTGTGAACCAAAAATAGCAATAATTATACAAATTACAATGAGATGAAATGATCAAGCAGCGGAGCTCTACTCTAGTTGAGCCATGAAACCCTTGTAAAACACTCGTGTGACTGTCATTCACTGCAGATCACAAGATCAAGCAACCTACCGGTTTCACTGCATGTAGGTAGTAGAATCATCAGGACTGCTACAAACCAGAGAATAGGCCACACCAAGAGTTTGCATTGATGCTTTGCGAAATCAAGAATATTTCTCTCTGTTTGCAATACATTTGCATTTCTCACCCATGATGACAGCTGCAATTAACTTGCTCTGACTTTGCAATCTCACGTGCACTGCTCCTCAGATTCAATACGAAATGAACGTTCCACCAGTTAAAAATGAGCAATCGGGCGACCAGCGGGCCAATTAAACCACTGTTAGTTGAAGTTGTCTGCCGTGAAGGATCACATAGTTGCTGACATTTCAGGCCTTACCCTTCGTCGGAGCAAAATATGTAAAGTCTGAAACGGTCTACTTTTACAGTCTACTTTTACAGTCTACTTATAACCCTTCATCTAATTTGCCACTTTTCTTTGTTTAAAAACATACACACGATGTACAACCTCCATAATTTGGCTCACAGTCTAGGAGACGTCTGTCACTTCACAAAGGGAAAAAATGTGCAGGTTTGTTTTCTTGTTTTATAACAGAGCAAGTGTGTCCGTTACTGGCCTGAAGAGGGCTGTAGCAAAGACTACGGCTACCTTAGAGTGCACAACATACACGAATCGGAATCCTACGACTACGCCCTGCGCAAGCTGGAGCTCACACATGTGGAGCATGTAAGTTCTCACACGTGGACCTCTGCACTTTGCAGAATACATCACAGCTGCTGATCATTGTCAAATACATCGTCTTCTTCAGTTGAGCAGTGTTTTCTGCAGATAGTATCTATTTTTTCCCATTGACTTTTCCTCTCTGCTAACAGTCGGAACTACGGATAGTGTGGCAGTACCACTTTAAGGCATGGCCAGATCACGGAGTACCCAACGAGCCAGGTGGTGTCCTCAACTTCTTGGATGAGGTGAACCGGCGCCAGGATTCCATCCCTGATGCTGGGCCGCTCGTGGTTCATTGCAGGCAAGATATTTGTTTGAGGTGTTGGTGTTTTCCCATGACCCGAATGGTGAGGGAAGAAGGGTGGGAGCGATATACTGCATGGTCACCGTTTGCTATTGATTATATGTCATAACCACCTGTTGGACTACTAAGGTGATTGGTTTTTCTGCAGCAAAAGCTATGGGCATCCAGGAACTCACTGACAGCTCATGGTATGTCATTACAGTGCCGGGATTGGTCGAACAGGAACCTTCATCGTAATCGACATTCTCATCGACATCATTCGTCACAAAGGTGCACCACCTTTTCACAAGGATGTTTACACTCCACATTGTTTACCACCAATGTACTGTACTTTTTAATAAATGGGAGGAATTTAATAGCATTTCGTTCCGTTTTCAGATTTTTATATGAACTTTTTTCACTTTTTTGTTTTTTTTGTTTTTTGTTTTGCTTTTTTCATGTGACGCGAGCATCTGTGAAAGCACTGTCTGCACCGTGCCACCATAGGCCTCGATTGTGATATCGATATCCCAAAGACTATCCAGATGGTGAGGGCACAGCGCTCGGGGATGGTGCAGACCGAGGCACAGTTCAAGTTTGTGTACATGGCCGTGCAGCAATACATTGAGACGATGCAGCAGCGACTCGCTGAAGAGCAGGTTTGAAATGGTTTTCTTGCTCATTTGTCTTCAATGTAGAGTTTTTATTTTGCCACAAACAAAGGAACCAGGTCGTTATGAAATCCATTCCATTCCTGAAAAATGCCTGAAATTCTCAGTGGTATTTTGACCTAATTGTCCTCGTATTCAGTTTCCTACTCCATTATGAAATGAAACATTCCCTCTGTTTGATATGAACGTAACTTACAAATTATAACTTCCCATCTGATTGTTGCATTGGCTGAAACTAAAAATCGAGGTGAAGTTTGGTTGTGATGGCCTGTTTAGTGTTCTCATCTCAACCAATGGTCTTGATGCTTGGAATCCAGGTTCAAGTCCCATATATAGTACAATATGTATTTGTCCGTTGTCCACCAATGTCCTTTTAATTTGACATTAAAGTATACTGATGTCAACTGTCTTTCTGCATGCAATTTATGTATAAGCTCCACTATGAGACTTAGATAAATGTAAAATAAGAGTAATTTGTGGTCTTTTTATTGCTTTTTTATACTCGCGGTATTGCATCTGGGTCCATTTTGTCTGTTTATCTGCACAGAATGTGCTAACATAGGCCACACACACCACCTAGTGGTAGTCAGCAGTACACTTTTTTTTTTCAACCGAGTACCTTTATAAAGTATGTTCAATTAGAATGTGAGTACGTCTATAAAATACGTACGATAAAACCACACAAAACAAGTCCGGGCGAGGGTATGCAATCTTTGATTACTTGTTCTAGTTTTATACAGACTTGGCATTTAATATGGAATTTTTTTTTTTCTTGACTTGGGTTTACTTTCTGAACTCAGTATATCAATCTGGTGAGTTTCTTTTACACTTTGGTGATTTATTTGTTAAAAGAACCATGTCACTGATTGTCTGTCGCAGCCAGAAGTCAACAACAGGATTATCTCACAGGTGGCGTGGCAAAATGTACGGACAGGTGCATTTGATGATTGGCTTCACAGTCAGGTATACAAGGGTTGTTGCGTTCTGTATTAGTGGAAAACAACTGCTGCACGTCTACAAAAGTTATTGCCGCTTCCTCTGGAGATGGTCCGTCAACTCGACAATGCTGTTTTTTCATGGAGTGGTGGCTTTTCGAAATTCTGGCATGAAACAGCGTACTATTGCTCGGCAGTATGGCATCACTCAAGGTCAGGTGTCAAAGATCCTGAAACGAAATGCTCAGAGGGGTGTCCCTACTCCAATACCGAGGCCAGGACGTCCACGCAGAACCACAAGGAGAGATGATCGCCAGCTGCACCGGTTAGTCCGCAATGGCCGTACCAAGTCAGCTAATCGGCTTAGGGCTGAGTGGCAGCAACTGACAAATGTGCCTGTATCCAGAAGGCTAGTCAACCAACGACTGGTTCAAGCAGGCTATCGTGCCAGGCGTCCCCTGAGAAAGCCACGCCTGACCAGACAACACCGCCAGCGCCGATTGCAGTGGGCCAGAGAGCACCGTCAATGGCAGCCAGGACACTGGAATCACGTGATTTTCAGTGACGACTCTAGATTTCTGGTCTATCGTCAAGATGGCCGTGTCCGAGTGCGCAGACAAGTGCATGAAGCCTACAACAAAGATTGTATAGTGCCAAGAGTCCAAGCTGGAGGTGGTGGGGTGACCGTTTGGGCTGCTTTTCATGCAGGGGGGCAAAACTGACCTGGTTGTTCTGAATGGAAACCTGAACCAGTTCAAGTACAGGGCCATTCTGGAAGAAACATTGCTTCCATTTGCTCGTGCAGCCTTTCGAGGAAACTTTGTCTTCCAAGATGACAATGCACGGCCTCATCGTGCTCGCATGATCCAACACTTTCTTGCTGACCGTGGTGTAGAACATATGGAGTGGCCTGCCATGTCCCCAGATATGAATCCGATAGAGAACTTGTGGGCAGAATTAACGCGTCAAATCGACCAATTGGACCAGCAGCCGACCTCTGTGCATGAATTGCAGCAGGCTATTGTCACTGCATGGCAAGCGATTCCTGTCCAAACCTTGGCAAATCTCGTGAACAGCATGCCTCAACGTGTACGTGCTCTCCTGAATGCTCGTGGGGGTTACACGAAGTACTGAACTGTAATTTTACTGTCCGTAATCCCAGTCGTAATTTAACTTTTGTTTTTGTTAAAAAAATTTTTGGCTAATGTGCAAAATAAAGAGATACTTCTGGAAAACGTACAGAAGTTTAACACAGTACTGTCCATGAATTGAGTTCGATATCAGTTTACATCACTTTCAAGGATCAATTTATTTGTTTCGAAATGTCAAATGTGGTTTTTGTTTGTTTTAAAGGTCACATTAACAAAATCTAGAATAATTTCAACATAATTCCAATGAACTTTTGGTTCTAAGACATCTTGAAAAGGAAGTTCACGCCCACAAAAAAATATTCCATATTAAATGCCAAGTCTATATATATATATATATATATATATATATATAAAACACTGTGTGTGTGTGTGTGTGTGTGTGTGTGTGTGTGTGTGTGTGTGTGTGTGTGTGTGTGTGTGTGTGTGTGTGTGTGTGTGTGTGTGTGTAATGTTACCGATAGACTCCTAAACGGAGAGGCTTACATGCTTGATATTTGACATAGACATGGCCATTGAGCCTGGGACGAACATGGCCGAACTCAAAATATTTGACGATCCATATTTTTTATTCATATTTACCTCAGCGCATTTCAGCGAAGTAACCGCTAATCTCAGCCGGTTCCAGAGCAGCTTCTTTTTTTTTTTTTCTTTTTTTTTTTTTGTATAGTGAATCGAGGCTCGTGAAAGAGCTAACATTAACTTCACAAACAAATCGACCAGACAAACAAAATACACAAAAAGAGGGAGCGGAAGACAAGATGGGGAGAAAAGGGGAAGCACACACACACAACATCCGAGAGCAGGGAGATGTGTGGAAGGGAGAGGGCCCGGGGGGAGGAGGCGTGGGAAGGGGGGGGGGGGGAGGGAGAAGTATAAAGCACAAGGACACCAAGGACTTCCAGGACAAAAGTTGGTATTTCAAAAAGTAGAATTGGGGTGAAATTAGCGGGGGTAGAAAAGATCAAGGTTTTGGATGGGGGAAGATAAGAGATGGTGGTGAACAGCTGTTTTAAAGACTTGGAGGGTGGAGTGGGATTGAAGAGAGTGAGGGAGTTTGTTCCATATTTTTTATTCATATTTACCTCAGCGCATTTCAGCGAAGTAACCGCTAATCTCAGCCGGTTCCAGAGTTCGCTCAGCTCGCTGATTCGCTCAGAGCGATCACGTGATGTTCCATTCTCGCCGCCAGCCTGATTCGCTCAGAGCGATCACGTGATGTTCCATCCCGTCACACGTCACACGTTTTTTCACCTTTTATGCGATCGTGTTTTGTATCGATTTTGTGCGATATGAATTAAATGTCTTTGAAACAGCTGTGAAACGTCTTTCCACAACCCTTCCGTAACCGATTGGAGCAGTTTATTGCCGCACAAAACGAGATCCGCGAAGCGAGTTGGTCGAGCCGTTTCGCTCAGAGCGATCACATGATGTTCCATCCCGTCACACGTCACACGTTTTTTCACCTTTTATGCGATCGTGTTTTGTATCGATTTGGTGCGATATGAATTAAATGTCTTTGAAACAGCTGTGAAACGTCTTTCCACAACCCTTCCGTAACCGATTGGGGCAGTTTATTGCCGCACAAAACGAGATCTGCGAAGCGAGTTGGTCGAGTCGTGCTGACAAAGATGGCGACACGGCGGCTTCACTTTTCACGGAGTATGAGCGTTCTATATACAGTGAAACCTTGACTTACGAGTGCACCAACTTACGAGTTTTCCGAGATACGAGCCGTCGCTCGGGCGGTTTATTGCTTTGAGATGCGAGCCGAGATCTGAGTTACGAGCTTACGCCACCCGCCACCAGGTGGGTTCCGGTCACGTGGTTATCTTGCCGTGCAAGCATTTCTGCCGTATATCGCTGCTGTTTTGTTTTCGCATTTTGGTTATTTTGGAGCTGACGCCACCCGCCACCAGGTGGGTTCCAGTCACGTGGTTATCTTGCCGTGCAAGCATTTCTGCCGTATATCGCTGCTGTTTTGTTTTCGCATTTTGGTTATTTTGGAGCTGACGCCACCCGCCACCAGGTGGGTTCCGGTCACGTGGTTATCTTGCCGTGCAAGCATTTCTGCCGTATATCACTGCTGCTTTGTTTTCGCATGTTGGTTATTTTGGAAAATTTCTTAGTTTTAACCATGGGTCCTAAGAAATTGAGTGCCAAGGGCAGTACTGAGAAGAAGAAGAGGATGATGTGCTTGGATATAAAACACGCAATCGTCGAAAAACATGAGCGAGGTGTGCGTGTTGTCGACTTGGTGAGGCGGATGTGAAGGCAGCTGAAGATTTTATTATAACTTTTGCCGAACTGATAGAAGCCGAACGATACATCCCCCAGCAAATCTTCAACTGTGACGAGACAGGGCTCTTCTGGAAAAAGATGCCGAGGAGGACGTATATAACGGCAGAGGAGAAGAGCATGCCAGGCCACAACTTGTTCAGAGTGCCGGCGATAGCTCGCCTTCTCTTTGTGGAAAACACGGTGAGATCCTTAACATCCAACAACTAATGGGACGCAAACGGGGCGCCCAGTTTAGCGGTACACACATTGATGAATCACCCTGCCTGTGATTCACCCATGACAGGTTATAGCTGGGTCGGGATTCAAACCCAGGCTGGACAGTTTAGAGTCAAGTGTGCGTACCTCCAGTCCAGGCCATCCTGCCAACTTGTATGCTGCATACAGGTGAAATATAAAGCGCGAGATATTTTTATATATACTGTATATTTAAAAAAAAATTGGTGTGGTTTTTGGCGGGCTGGAACGGATTAATAGCATTTCAATGCATTTTAATGGGGAAATTTAATTTGAGAAACGAGCAAATTGAGTTACGAGCTCGGTCACAGAACGAATTAAACTCGTAAGTCAAGGTTTCACTGTATTTTCAATTCAGTGCGCCCGTGATTTGTGGCATAGACATGACCATTGGGCCTTCACGGTGTAATTTGTGCGAGGCTTTTGTCCGAGTGAGCTTGAGTCGAGAGGGCGAATGTATGGGTTGGGAATGTACGGGTCTCCCTTCCCCCGCCCGGCAATGCCGGTACTGGAGGACGTCACAGGATCGGTGAGTCTCCAAAATCCGCTTCGTGCTGTTGCGAATATGCAGGACTATGTCCGATTGTTGTGCTGCTCTCCGACCATGAGAACTGCAACGTCATTGTTGACTGGCCATCCCCTTCCCTCCCCCTTCCCCCTCCCCCCTCCGTCCCCCCTTCCCTTCCCCCTCCACCCTACCCCTCCCCTTCTCCCCTCCCCCTCCATTTTCCCCCTCCCCCTCCCTTTTCCCCCTCACCCTCCCTTTTCCCCCTCCCCCTCCCTTTCCCCCCTCCCCCTCCCTTTCCCCCTCCCCCTCCCCCTCCCTCCCCCTCCCCCTCCCTCCTCCCCCCTCCCTCCCCCTCCCCCTCCCTCCTCCCCCCTCCCTCCTCCCCTCCCCCTCCCTCCCCCCCCTTCACCTCCCCCCTCCCCCCTTCCCCCCTCCCTTCCCCCCTCCCCCCCTCCCTTCCCCCCTCCCCCCCTCCCTTCCCCCCTCCCCCCTCCCCCCTTCCCCCCTCCCTCCTCCCCCCTCCCCTCCTCCCCCCTCCCCTCGCCCCCTCCCTCCTCCCCCCTCCCCTCCCCCCTCCCTCCTCCCTCCTCCCCGCCCACCCCCTCCCATCCCTCACCCTCCCCCTCCCACTCGTCTCCCCTCCCCCCCGTTCCCCTCCCCTCCCCTCCCCCCCCGTTCCCCTCCCCTCCCCTCCCCCGCCCGGCAATGCCGGGTACTTCTGCTAGTATGTATATACGTATATATATATACGCATTACCGGTCAAAAGTTTTAGAACACCTCAATTTTTCCAGTTTTTATTGAAATTTACGCAGTTTAATGTCTCAATGTCCTCTGAAATTAAGCATTGAACAAATAAACAATTGGAGATAAAAAAGAAATCATACTCATTTTGTTTAACAAATTTTAATTTTAATTTTTGACTCGGCAAAGTCGCCACCTTTTGCAGATATAACCTCCGAACACACTCGTGGCATTCTTTCTGCAATGGAAATCAAATATTGTTCAGGAAGTTCCTCCCAACACTGTTGCAGAAGTTCCCACAAATGTGTTGCACTTGTAGGTTGCTTTGCTTTCACCCTTCTGTCCAGTTCATCCCAAACCAGCTTGATGAGGTTTAAGTCTGGAGACTGTGCCATTCCATGATTTGAAGCCTACCATCTTGTTATTTTCCTCTTGTTGAATATGTTTCAAGGGCAGAAAGTCTAGAAAACCACAGGTGGGATGGATGGGCAGATGACGGTCGGAGAGCAAATGTATCGTCCCCTCCGGTGAAACTTGCAGGGACTAATAAGGAGCCAACATTTAGACCGATGATGTATCCGGGATGTTTTGTATTTTCTGGAGAGTCTAAAGAATGTATTGGTTATTGTTAATTGATGATCAGAGCATGTTGACCATTTGTATCACCTTACTAAGATATGCAGGTCCATTTGTATCACATTATTAAGACTGATGAAATTCCAAGTAATCAGGATTATATTGTTACGGATCTCAGAGACGGCACTCCCCTTAGCAAGGGGGGGTTAATCCCCTTGGCCTGTTAAGCTGGCCGTCTCTAGTCCTGGTACTTGTAACGCTCCTTTGCGGGGTGGAATTGATCAGGGTTATTGGTCAAGGTGTTCTCCCGAATACCTTTACCAATCCCTCCACAAAGCAGGGAGACAAGTACCGCTCGAACCACGGACAAGATGGTATTTGCTGAGCGGTTTAGCAATCCGTGGCTCGAGCCGTTAGCAATTGACTAACCCGATTCCGAGCGTTGGCCAAATCGTGCCACAGGTACTCAATCGAAAGAAGGGACTAAAGCGATCAGGGGAAAGAAGAAACCAAAGTAAGGAATACCAGACATTTATTAATTATGTACAAAACCAAAGAACCAAAGAAGAAACGAAAGTAATATACAGAAGAAGAAGAAGACACAGGGCAGCCGTAAGCAGTCTTATATTATTCCCCAGGACAACAAACAGACTCACACGACAGGGAATGGCAGGCAGGAATGACTGGACGAAGGAGAAGGGTCCATGCAGGTGACAGGGTAGGACGGACCGGGCCGGTGCGCAGCGTCTAAGGTGGCTCCAGTCCACGCTCCGGGTTCGAGGCGAACAGCCAGCGGCAGCTTCACATATTCGGTTTCACACACGGTCGGACAATGTTAATTGACTACTGTATTGTTGTCGCCATCACGGACCCACTCTTCTGCCTCACGATCCAGCGGTATGCTCGCCTGGTACCTCCCTCATCTGCCGGATCACGTCTCTCTCTCAAAAGGCTTCGCGCTCACGCTTATATTACGTGCGTTGGAATCAAGGCGCGCTTCATAGAGCCACGCCCGCGATGGTACCTCGCCAGCCCTGGTTGGTCGGTAAGGGCTTGCTGACTCCACCTCCGATGACGAGTCGACGTGCCACACCTTTTTCTGGCGGCTCCGCCCCCTCCTTCCTCGGCTTGACCGCATGGCTAATGGCGGTTTGGGGCCAACAACCACATCAAGGCAAGGAGCAGCGAACGCTGCTCGACCGTTACTTTGCGGAGACGCGGGTGAGGCGATTGGGGAAATTGAAAGGGGCCTATCTTATTTGATTAATGCAATGCAGATTCAACTATTGGGAACAGATCCTTAACTGAAACACATAATAATGAAATAACTACGGAGAGGTCCTATTGTTCGTTACGTGTTGTACATGGACTAACTAGGGTGTGATCTTTAACAAGCCAATTGATGGGGATATTTACAGGGGAACATTTATAAGGGATGCATTTACTAAAATGTACTAGTGAAGGTTCTAAAAACCGTAACAATATATGTTGTTTGGGTTTGTTTGTGACCTGTATGTTTGCATTGTTTAGAAAAGGTGATGGCCAGAGCATATGCCCCAATGAACAAAGTGTTTATGTACGGACATCCACCGGCAGGCTCATGAAATTGCTTTGGCAGGTCGTTTTTGCTGGGAAAGGCTACTCCTGTTTCTTTTCAATAACCTTTTGGCTTTCCGCTCCAGTAAAACGTGTAATTCTCAAATTTCTTTCCAAACCTGTCCTTTGCCAACTCGTCTTGTGCTGCTACTGCCTTGACCAACTTGTGCACAACAATGGCATTTGGGTCTGAATTCTCAACCAGTGTCTGCGTTTGGGTCTGACCGATGTATGTCTGTCGAGTGTAGTACAGCATGAGCATTCCATTCTTCTTGGTTAGAATTGTGAATTTTTCTGTTTTTTTTTTTTTCTACCGTTGGGAAGGATGCCCCGTCTGCCACAGTCTTCTGGTCAGGGCATGTTTATGGCTCATTTTATCAGCTGCTCTCCATATTGGGGTGGAGCAGGATGTCCCTAGAAAAGGTAGATATAAATCCACCATCTCTTCATGCCTATGTGGGTGTTTGCACTTACACTTTTGTGTTTTGCACATTATTGCATGATGCTTTTATTGATGCCACAAGTCCTACATTGCCAAACAGCCATTGAGCCCAAACTAACCCTGCATCCTCTCCCCCACACGCAACATCTTCCTTTGTGTAGCCACTTTAACTCGCATTTGGGTACATTTGTCAATATCACAAATAACTCTTCTTCTTTCTCGGCCACAATTATTCCCACATTCTTGTGTGGCTGGCCGAAGTATTTAGTACGAGTCTTTCACGAACCGTGAAATGCCTGCCCCGATGCTCGACTAAGTAGTTGGGACAGGAATTTGGAATGTATTCATGATGTCAGCGATAGCTCACCTACTCTTTGCGAAGGACACCGGATCATCGTTAATGTCCACCAACTAATGCTGGCAGACAGGACGTCCATTCTTGCGTCCATCCGAGGCACGGCCCGCACATTGATGGATCACCCTGCCTGTGAAACAAAGGGGATGACAGTTTATAGCTGGGCAGAGAGATACCACAAAACACTGTAAACTAAACAAAGTTGAATTGCCGTTGGATGGTATTTATTTGTTCTCATTTTGACAAAGGAGGCTTGTATTCTTTGCTTGAATCATTCTCATATTGACCGTCACCAGCTCACCTATTTTAGCAGGCATCTGAAGATTACATTGCAGATAGCCACCAATTTCTTTTGTTTTTCCAATACTGTTTTATGCAAGAGCTACCTAACTGGTAAATACATTGTTTATTTATTTTTCAATATATATTTTTTTAAATACATTTTTTGAACGTGATATTAAGAGATTATTTTATTTATTTTTGTGTTTGCTTCATTGCATCAGAAAGGCAGCAGTAATGCATCATTTGGTTAAACCTGATGCATGAAGTGAACTAGACCTAGCGGACAACCCGCCCTATGGGTGAAACTTCCCGAGTCAGCCCACCGAACACGGGTGGCTGCTTTTAGTGTCCGGGGAATCAAACTAGCGGGAAATTGTCAAGGATAGCACTGCCCGCGATCAATAGAGTAATCGCCAGGATGAGTCATGAAGTGAGGAACGGGTGTGATAAAGAGACCTCACCGTAATCACCAATATTGTAATCACCGCTGTGAGAGGTGAGGAAATATGAGGTGAGGAAAGTGTGGGATTTGCCACACCACCTAGATGGACCGTTGTTTGCTGATGCAGATAGATGTGATAACAATAGACACGAATAACGATGATAGGAAAAACGGTTGCGTCCAATTGGTAGTGCCGCGACCAATTAACGAGTGAATATTGCTGACACAGCTACAGGCACACGACCTCTATTTATTACAGTACATTGTAAACCATCCACTTCCCACCTCCAACTTCCCACCCCTCACAATTTAGTGCTCAGGATGAGTCAGGCTCTAATCCCAGTTGGATTATGACAGCTCTTCCTGAATGTAATATATGGGTTTTACCATGATGAGAAAATTTATCTTGGTTTTTATTCTCTTCCCCCCCCTCGCCCCCCATTTGTCATTGAATTTGCTTCATGAGTGGTATGTAAAAGTTAATTAGTCGTATTATTTTCAAGAATACATGGAATGTCATCATAAATAAGGAGTTTAAGTCATAAGGAATGATATAATATAAATTTGTTAGGAGGCACTGAAGCAGTTGGCCAGGGGCAGGGGCTTACTTAGGATGTTTTGAAATGTAACATTTCTTATCAATAAATGTGACTTTCCCATATAGATATTGGAATACTCAGTCCCTCTATGATTTTTAGCTCACCTGGAATGTAGTCCTGGGGAGCTTATGGGATGGCGCGTCGTGCGTCAGTCCATAAACACAATTTCTCTGAAACTGCTGATGTGATTGTGATCAAACTTGGCACAAATTATATCTGTTATGTTGCAACTCAAGTTTGTTCACGGCATTTTAAAAACATCGAGGTCGAAGGAAGTCTTCGGGGGGTTTGAGCCCCCATCGTAGGTATTTGCTCTCTTCTCTGAAACGACACACACAATTTCAATGAAACTTGACCACAACCTTCAGCACCTGTGATGTACCAACGTTTGTTCACTGCATGAAAAAAATCGGGGTCTACAGGGAGGAGAAGGGTTTCCCTCCCCAAAATAGGTAATTTTTGTTTGTTTAAAGACATGATTGTGTAAGTATGACTAAATGCTGCCGTCTCTTAGCAACCACTGAAATTTATTTAAAATACCACGATACTTTTTAAAATACCAATAATCAATGTAGTATACTGCTTTATTCTACCAGGTGAGCGGCCAGAAGTATTGCCCCTATTTTTCCTGTTTTAACAGAAGAGTAAAGTGAAAGGCAGAGAATACACGAATATCCGTTACTCTGCAGCTGACCTTGGGTGTCTGGAGGGGTCTTTTCCGCCACCGACGCCCAGCCGTCTCTCCGCACTGTGAGTCAACTTTAAGCATTGCATGATTTTCTTTTCTGTGGTTACTCTCCCGTGGCTCCATTTACCTCATCCTTTCTTCTCTTTGGTGGCAAACACTTGCGTTTGTTTATTAATGATTTTCCAAGTCAAAAAGTAAGACGTTTCTACAGTAGGACGCCACTCGATCATGCCGTGGGACAACGATCGGGACGTGATGCAGATCTAATAGAAACCAATGGGGATAACAGGTTTCTGTTTCATACAATCCCTTACTTGTCCCTTCAACAATTGTGCAATCGAGCTTTATGTTTGTAGTGCTGTGCGATAATCGCGATGGTACGATAATCGTGCTTTAGATTTACTATCGCGATAACGATGATGGAGATTAATAATCGCGATAACTGCTGCTCATGCTGTAGAATGTAAATCACACCTTGAACCCGTGGATATTGACGGTGTATTGACTGCATTTAGCTTCTCTCAAAAGATATGCCCATATTAAATGTAGCTCTATAAAATATAGAAGGTGATATAATATCGAATGTATATTCTCCAAGATGTAATTTAAATGGTATAATCATTTTAAATATGTTTTTTGTATACAAGATCGAGGCTCGTTTAAGAGCTAGCACATCAAACACATATTAGCACATAAAAAACATAAACGGACACATAAAACAATAAAGGGAGGGGGAGACAAGATGGAGAGAGAGAGAGGGAAGCACACAAGCACAACAGTAGAGAACAGGGACATCGGGAGATCTGTGGGAGGGAAGGGGCTGGAGGGTTGGGAGGGGAGGGGGTACACAGTACACAACTGACACTACAAGGAATTTCAGGAATGAAGTCGGAGATTGAAAGATGTGGATTTGGGGTGTATTAACGGGGGTATAAAAGATCAAGGTTTTGGATGGGGGAAGATAAGAGATGGTGGTGAACAGCTGTTTTAAACACCTGGAGGGAGGAGTGGGATTGAAGAGCGTGAGGGAGTTTGTTCCAGAGGCGGGAGAAAATAGGAATGAAGGAGTGAAGGTGAGCAGAGAGTCTTGATTTTGGCAGTTTAACCAGAAGAGGGTTGCTGGCAGTTCTTATGCGTCCTGCAGGAATATTTGGGGGACACAGCACAGACAGAGCTGGTGGCCCTAGGCCAGAGAGGAGTCGGTAGAAGACAGAAAGACCACCAACCTGTCTGCGGTGAGAGAGAGAAAGGCCCTCAGAATCATCTTCATCATTCAGCATAGCTTAATAATTTAATTCTGATTAAACAATAAACATTGAAACAAAAACAATTACTCAAGGCACCGGTGCTTCCGGTGTCGAAATGGGCAATCCGTTTGAGTTTGTTTTGTCTGTGTGTGAAGTTAAGCACTGAAGGCAAAATCATCTCAAATATCGAGGTGAGCATACTCGGGGTGCGGACCTGCACTTTAGTCCGGTGAGCTTATGCAATCGAGTAGTGAGTGAGCGTCAGTGAGCTTATGCAATCGAGCAGTGTCCATAGGTAAGTTAGTTAGTTAGTTAGTGAGTGAGTGAGTCAGTCAGTAAAACACTTCAGTGAGTCAGTAAAACACTTCAGTCATTATCGCTTGAACCAAACACACGATTTCAATGAAACTTGGCCACAAGCTTCATATCTGATGCCTAATGAAGGTTTATTTACCGCATCAGAATCTGCGCTCTTTAAGGGTGTCTACGGGGAGGAGGAGGGAGGGTTTGACGCCACCCCTCCCCCAATCCCCAAAATAGATATTTGCTCTCTTCTCTGAAACTGCACCCACTATTTCAATGAAACTTCATCACAACCTTCATCACCAATGATGTACCAAAGTTTGTTCACGCCATTAAAAATGTCTGGGTCTGTGGGGGTGAGTGACTGTTGCTCCTGATCCAGGTGAGCTTCAGGACCCGCTGTCCTATTTTTGGCATGATATAGGATTGCTTGGCATTTATTATTCGCGAAGTTCCACATGAAATACGATATTTTAAATGTCTGAAGATAGTCATGTATGACTTTCTCCACAAATGTCCCAATTGGCAAGCAGCTTCATCAGTGTGTTCCGTTAGCAAGCAGCTTGCTCGGTGTGTTCCGTCAGCAAAGAGCTTGCTTGGTGTGTTTCGTTAGCAAGCAGCTTGCTTGGTGTGTTCCGTTAGCAAGCAGCTTGCTTGGTGTGTTCCGTTAGCAAGCAGCTTGCTTGGTGTGTTCCGTTAGCAAGCAGCTTGCTCGGTGTGTTCCGTTAGCAAAGAGCTTGCTTGGTGTGTTCCGTTAGCAAAGAGCTTGCTTGGGGTGTTCCGTTAGCAAAGAGCTTACTTGCAAGCAGCTTGCTCAGTGTTCCGTTGGCGAGCAGCTTGCTCAGAGTGTTCCGTTGGCGAGCAGCTTGCTCAGAGTGTTCCGTTAGCAAGCAGCTTGCTCGGTGTGTTCCGTTAGCAAGCAGCTTGCTCGGTGTGTTCCGTTAGCAAGCGGCTTGCTCCGTGTGTTCCGTTAGCAAGCGGCTTGCTCGGTGTGTTCCGTTAGCAAGCGGCTTGCTCGGTGTGTTCCGTTAGCAAGCGGCTTGCTCGGTGTGTTCCGTTAGCAAGCGGCTTGCTCGGTGTGTTCCGTTAGCAAGCGGCTTGCTCGGTGTGTTCCATTAGCAAGCGGCTTGCTCGGTGTGTTCCGTTAGCAAGCGGCTTGCTCGGTGTGTTCCGTTAGCAAGCGGCTTGCTCGGTGTGTTCCGTTAGCAAGCGGCTTGCTCGGTGTGTTCCGTTAGCAAGCGGCTTGCTCTGTGTGTTCCATTAGCAAGCGGCTTGCTCAGTGTGTTCCGTTAGCAAGCGGCTTGCTCGGTGTGTTCCGTTAGCAAGCGGCTTGTTCGGTGTGTTCCGTTAGCAAGCGGCTTGCTCGGTGTGTTCCGTTAGCAAGCGGCTTTCTCGGCGTGTTCCGTTAGCAAGCAGCTTGCTATCGCTTGCCAAGCCAGATGTTCCATAACCACTTTGCAAACTGCTCGTCCAGTCACTCGGCAAACGGAGCAAGCAATTTCGTCCAGGTAAAATTAGGTTTGACTTTAAACAAATTGCAACAGAATTATGAAATGGAGTGCGACCAAACACGCATACCTCTATGGGTATTCACGTCGTTTCTCTGTGTATTATTATTGTATGCTACATGGCTCTCAAGGCGCTTAATTACATTATTTATTTTATCACAATAATCGTGATAATGAGGTCCAATATCATGATATAGGTTTTTCCATCGTCGCCCAGGCTTATTATGCAGTTATATTTTATAATGTTGCAAGATAATTATATAACGACTCATTTTATTGATCGTGGATTTGTTGCAAACTTTGAAATTGTTTTGGAGGATTTTAAAATAATTAACTTTTTTAAAATTTGAAGGATGGTGGAGAACAGGTGATTTGGAGCAATTCTCTATATCTGTGATATTGTACAGTGAACGCGAGAAGATTATGAATATGTTTATATATCTATATATATATATAATTTTTTTTTGTGTGTGTGTGTGTGTGTGTGTGTCTGGGTGTGTGTGTGTGATTCATAGAAGTCATGATTCACCAAAGGTGGCAGTTTATGAAAATGTGTCCCACTTATCTACAGCTAAGATCATTGGAAAGCTCTGAGCCAGCCCCACCTTCATGAGGTGAGTACCATCACAATGGAGACTCGAGTTGTTAGAGATGTCGTATGACATAAACTAACTCGATTTTAGGGTATTCGCCATTAACAGGGATTGGCTTAGCCTGGTGTTGGCTTAGCGGTTAGGGTGCCGGCTTGGGATCCGAAGATCCTGGGTTCGAATCCCGGTCGATCGCTGAATGAACACCAGGGGGGTTGACTCAGCCTGTCATCCTTCCGAGGTCGGCAAATTGAGTACCAGCTTGCTGGGATGAATGATCACGGTGTGTACCCCGATTTAGAATAGGTACACCGTATCCATGTGCATCGTAAGAGCGTGACCAAGGGTTGGCGTCAGGAATGGCATCCGGCCATAAAAAAAAAACATTGCCTCAAACAGGGAACCATGATTGTCATGGGGCCCGCAAGGCTAACCCCCGCTCGAGCGGGGAAAATGGCCTTTAAACGATCATTCATTCATATATATTCATTAACAGGGAGTTACCTCATACAGGGATTTGAAATTTCTGCTTTGCCATTGATACCTGTAACCAAGCATATAACTTAAGACAATGGTGAACTTTCTTCCTGTTATCAGAGTCCCATAATAGGGCAGATTGAGAGATTGATCAATCGTTTTACAAAATGTCCTTGGTAATAATCTCACAAGGTGAACAGACGTTAGCATCTTCAAAGAAGAGTCCAACTGCATTGCATGCCAACATTGCTGCAGATTTGAAGCAATCATGTTATTCGTGTGTGTTTTGTGTGTTGTGTGTTATATTATATCTGCCTTCCTGCGGGAAACTACAATGCAGTTGTTGGTCTTTCATTTGATAATAGCAGTGCATGTATTGAGCAGGATCAGAATGAGAATGACAACAGCAGCAAATTTAATCTCAAACCAACAACTGTTCGGTTGACTGGTCTGATGACCCCTGCATATCAGGTACGATGTGATTTATTAGGACAACAATCAGGAGTTAATGACCTGACTATCAGAATGACACAGTCCCTGCTTATTATTTATTCACTGTTCATAAGATATATCCAAATGCCCTCGACAGTGCGAGTGAGAACATAGATTGACCATCACCTAAAAGGCTATCTTACTAAAGCTAACTCGACCTCTGGCCGAACGAAAAGTTTTTATTCTTTGTGTGCCCTCCACGTTTTCACGCTGAGAAATAGTACTCGAAGCAATGATGTTTTCCTCGCCATCAAAATCAGCTCATTTTGAAGCGCTCACATTCCTTCCCAGCTTTTCCCGTTGAATTGAAACAAATTTCCACGATTTTTTTTTTAGACAAAAATGTACCAGACACCGCATTGTTTACGTCCCTTTCTCCAACACTCTGAGTTGGCCGGAACTGCGTGACGAAAATAAAATAATGCCGTAAATTCATCCGCCTGCCTCTGATTGGTCGATGTTACCATAGCACTGAGTGATCAGGCCTGTGGAAATATCAAATACTGATTGCGTTCTTGGGCTAAATAATAACATTTGCGGTGGAATATTGGGTTAGAGGGGAGTTTAGCACCATGGGGTTGTGGGAACTGTCTAAATGTGTTGTGGGAAAATATGGAGTATTGAGTGTAACATTCCCCATTCCCCAATGTAATGCATTTGTTTTCATGGGGTATGCAACAGAATTGAGCAATAGGAGGACTCTGCCCAATGCCCATTGCCGACATAGATTCATGGCAGCCATTTGAGGTCACTGACATCTACAGGTGCTTGCTGGAAATGCCCTGTGTCCATACCTGAAGTCCAGATTGAAGCATACAGAGGGTTGGGTGCATGGTACGATTTGGCTGCAGGTTGCTTTTCAGCGAATATATGGATCAGTTAAAAGAAGGCCAACATTTTGAGTCAAACTTTAATCATTAAATAAGGGCCTCCATCACGAAGCAATACAATAGTGATTATTAGTTATTAACCTGCGTTCGCGAAGCGAAAATCAGGGTTAGGCATTCGGGTGCGTACATGCGTATGTGTGGCGTGCATGTCTGCATTTTTTAAATTCATTTTCTCGACTCCCATCGACAGACCAACTGGAAAACCCTCCCATCTACTTTCTCAACAATCGTCTCCAAGAAGTTCTGTCGCTCAAGCTTTTGGGTCTCACCATCTGCCATGATCTTTCTTGGGAAAACCACATTTCCAAGCTGGCCTCCACAGCCAGTCGCCGACTGGGCATCCTCCGTCGTGCAAAGTCCTTCCTTGGCACACCTGAGCTCCTCACCACATACAAGGCTTTCAGCCGCAGCTCAATGGAATACTGTTCTCCCCTCTGGGCCGGTGCTCCTGCCTCACACCTAGCTCGGCTTCACGCTGTTGAAACCAAAGCGTTCAGAATCATTGGAATCTCCTGCGATGAAGCTAACTCCGAGGGCCTTTCACTCACTCACCGCAGGCAGGTTGGTGGTCTTTCTGTCTTCTACCGACTCCTCTCCGGCCTTGCTCCCCCAGCTCTCTCTGTGCTCTGTCCCCCAAATATTCCTACAAGGTCGCACAAGACCTGCCAGCAAACCTCTTATGGCTAAACTGCCAAAATCTAGGCTTTCTGCTCACCTTCACTCTTTCATTCCCCTTTTCTCCCGCCTCTGGAACAAACTCCCCCACTCCCTTCAATCCCACTCCTCCCTCCAGGTCTTTAAACAGCTGTTCACCACCATCTCTTATCTTCCCCCATCCAAAACCTTGATCTTTTCTACCCCCGCTAATTCACCCCAGATACACTTTTTCGAAATTCCAACTTCTTTCCTGGAAGGCCGTGCAGTGTCCATATGTCTTATACCTCTCCCACCTCCCCCCAAGCCCTCCCCCTCCCACAGATCTCTCGATGTCCCTGCTCTCAAATGTTGTGTTTGTGTCCTTCCCCCTCTCTCCTCATCTTGTCTACCGCTCCCCTTGTTTTGTGTTTTATGTGTCGGTTTGTGTCGTTTTGACTTTTTGTGTGATAATGTTAGCTCTTTCACGAACCTTGATCTTGTATACAAAAAAAGAACCTTGCACCTTTGTAGCTCAGAAACTGCTCCATAGGAAAAATTGAAACGTGGTTCATTGTAAAGAACTTCGCATGGATAATTTTTGTTAACGATGACTTCATTGATGCCTTAATTATGACGTCATAATTTGGCAGTGACAACACTTAGTCTGGTCAGTTTGAAATTTATTGAGCGTGATCTACGCAACAATTATCTACTATATAAGAGAGCTGTTGGTCTGTCTGTTTGTCTGTGTCGTCATTTTTCTCAGAGATGGCTGAACGGATCTTCGTCAAACTTTCGGAGGTTCATTAGTGAGTGCCTGGGAGTGTTTTCGACAAAATAATAATAATTCTGAAATAAAAAAGTTCGTTTTTTGGGATTAAAAAAAATCGCTCAATAGTGGCTAAGCCTTTTTTTTAAATTAATGACAGTTATATACAAGTACGCATTCGCAAAATAAATTCAAAACAATCACCAGACATTTGAACACAAATAAATCAAACAATTCCGGAAGTGTACGGAGTTGGTAGTAAGGCTTCTTCTTCTTCCTGATCGGCATCACGCTTAACTTAAACGTGATGAATGGCACATTCACCAGCATATATTCAACGAAAAGGTGATGAATCCCCTTCCACTATTTTTTCTCTGTCAAAGGGTTAACAGCCAAATTGGCAGCTTCTCCTTGCTTTCCATGGTGGTTAGCATACCTCTCTCAATGTTATATTGATGCCATCCATTGTTCTACCTGTCAATCTACCCGATTGACACTAACCCTCACAGAGCAAGACTGGTTCTTCTTTCTGCCAATATCATTGTTACCTTTTTCTACCCATCTCTTCCATGTTTGATTGTAATGCACATTAATGTTGCCAATCCAGCTATGGTGTCACTCTGATTCCATTGGAAATCAGGAAATGGTGTCCCACTGCCTTACCGAATGTATTGTTACAGCCTCTTCTGCACAGCTCTCATTCATGCTGTCAAGTGCTGAACGTAACTGAAACCGTTGTGACCTGTCTCTTTATTTTAGAACTTAATATGGCAGATAAATAAAGTGTGCATGACCCTCTAGCAGGTGAAAATTGTATGAAAAGGGGGGTGGGGAGGGGGGGGGGTGGGAAATGGTTGCAAAAAAGCATGAGCTCTTAAGCATACATCCCCACACTGTGCATATCACATGTCACACACAAAAAGGGCTCCAACCACAATGGCCCCCAGGGCTTCAATGTAGCACAACACCACCATCTCATATCATCCCCCATCCATGGCAATACACCACCTGAAATCTTGCACCTAGTGGCAGTACATCACCATCCCATATCAGTCCCCCCCCCCCCCCCCCCCCCCCATCTCTACCTTGTGATCTTTTCTACGCTGCTAAACTCCACCCTAACCCAACCCTCTTGCTCGTTACAATTTCCTCCCCTCCTGTCTCTCTCTCTCTCTCTCTCTCTCTCTCTCTCTCTCTCTCTCTCTCTCTCTCTCTCTCTCTCTCTCCCCTTTTTTATTTCATGTTAAGTCCCTTGTTTATTGCCACAATGACAGTGCATTGCCTTTTTGCCCTCTGTCGCCTCATTCTTCCCTGATCCTGGATTTTGTATCTTTAAAAAAAATCGATTTGAAATGCATGCTTTGAGGAATTCATGCCACTCCCCTCATCTCATCTCGTCTGTATTCATGAGATGTCCCATGTGAACTATGCCAAACACGATTTATTTAAAAGTGCATTTCTATATGACTATCTACACATGTGAAAAAGGAAAGTGACATGATGTAGGGTAATTCCTGATAGCACGACAATGCATGATAGATCAATGTGGGATTGAAAAGTTACAAGCAGAGAGAGTTATTGAATGCTTAAAAAAACAACACTGAATATCATGTGCGTTTCTTGCCTGGTCTGTTGGTCTACAAGATGTGTCCAGGCTGATTGCATGGACATGCTAGCCAACCCCACATCCCCATGGTGCAGACTGCAAACTGGCTCGTGAAAAACCTGGTTAGCCGTGCTTTGGCCTTCTGGAAGAACTTCCTCCAGACCACACTGAGTAACACCAGAGGTGCCTTGATGTGCCCTCCTTCATACATCTACGATTAATGCGCCAGCTCCACCAGCATAGTATACCTGTGTAGGCATTGGAAGCCAGGCAGGTGAATTTGTATCCTGACAGAAACAGATATTGAAATAAACGGCACTATTTCCATGGATTTTTGGCACAGACAAGTCCTCGACCTACGATTCCATTGCCCAACCCACATCACAACCCGGAGAACTCGTCGATGATGAGTCACTGAGTGAGTATCTTTGTTCTCCTTATTAGGTTGCTCTATGCCTGAGCTCAGAGGAAGAGCTGCCATTGCTCAATCTACCATGGTATCACTCTCCAACATTTGGAAAGTCCCCATCAACCATTGCACAAAACTCTGGTTATACAGAGCACTCATAACCACAATGTTCACCTATGGCTCTAAAATTGAGGCTAGAACTGGCACCATGAATGCCCGCATTAATGCTTTTGATGCGAAAGCTGTTTGAAGATTCCTTTGCACAAGATGGCAAGAACGAGCTGAACACACCAACCTAGCTGCTCTGACCGAATGAGTGCAATTAAGATGGTATGGACATCTCTACAATCATCCTGGACGCAATGCATCCATCTCCCTCCTGACTTTACCACCATCAAACTGAAGGAGACCCAGGAGGAGACTACATATGTGTTGGAAGGACACTATAAACTGATGAATCAAAACTTGTAGGCCTTGCTCTAGAAGATGCAAGAAGAACTGCACTCAATCAAGAAGACTGCAAGAGAGTGATGGCCGCAGCCAGGTCACATTGTGATGTGCTGGAGGAGTGAGTGCTGTGGAAATGTGTTTTGTGGAAAATGCTAGAGCTAAGTATTTCTCATCCTCATAATTGGTGGTCAATGTCTGTCCCTGCTGTATTAGCTACTGCACACCATTCCTGGTTTTCAAAGATCAAGCGGCTTCATTTTTAATCCAAAGGGAGCCCGCAAACTGCCACAACTACACAGCAATGTCTTGGCTTGTTTTCATGTCACCCGCTCTACATTGAGAAACGATGAATGCTCGTCACTAGAAGCATACAAATTTATCTTGAGCGGTGCTGTATTTTTTTATTTTTTTTTTGTAAACTGAATCGAGGCTCGTGTAAGAGCTAACATTTATTTCACAAACAAATCAACCAGACAAACAAAATATACAAAAAGAGGGAGCGGAAGACAAGATGGGGAGAGAAGGGGAAGCACACAACCACAACATTTGAGAGCAGGGAGAAGTGTGAGAGGGAGAGGGCTTGGGGGGAGGAGGCGTGGGAAGGGGAGGGGGGGGGGGAGAGGTATAAAACACAAGGGGACCGAAATTAGCGGGGGTAGAAAAGATCAAGGTTTTGGATGGGGGAGGATAAGAGATGGTGGTGAACAGCTGTTTTAAAGACCTGGAGGGTAGAGTGGGATTGAAGAGAGTGAGGGAGTTTGTTCCAGAGGTGGGAGAAAAGAGGAATGAAGGAGTGAAGGTGAGCAGAAAGTCTTGATTTTGGCAGTTTAACCATAAGAGGGTTGCAGGCAGATCTTGTGCGACCTGTAGGAATATTTGGGGGACAGCCCAGAGAGAGCTGGGGGGGCAAGGCCAGAGAGGAGTCGGTAGAAGATGGAAAGACCACCAACCTGCCTGCGGTGAGTGAGTGAAAGGCCCTTGGAGTTAGCTTAATCGCGGGAGATTCCAATGATTCTGAACGCTTTGGTTTCAACAGCGTGAAGACGAGCTAGGTGTGAGGCAGGAGCACCAGACCAGAGGGGAGAGCAGTATTCCATAGAGCTGTGGATGAAAGCCTTGTATGTGGTGAGGAGCTCAGGTGTGCCAAGGAAGGACTTCGCACGACGGAGGATGCCCAGTCGGCGACTGGCTTTGGAGGCCAGATTTGAAATGTGGTTTTCCCAGGAAAGATCATGGCAAATAGTGAGACCCAAAAGCTTGAGTGACAGAACTTCTTGGAGAGGATTATTCAGAAAGTGGATGGGAGGGTTGTCCAGTCGGTCTTTTCGGAGAGACATCGTAAGAGTGTGAGATTTATCAGGATTGAAAGACATGTTCCATTTGTTTGCTCAGCCTGTGATTTTGTCCAGGTCTGCAGAGAGTGAGGAGGCTGCAGACTGCCGATCTGAGGGATGAGGAATGGAGCGACAGAGAGTAGAGTCGTCAGCAAAGAGATAGAGAGGATTTTCAAGAGAGTCAGAGAGATCATTGATGAAGACCAGAAAAAGCACAGGGCCCAGAACACTACCTTGGGGAACTCCAGCCTGAACAGGAAGAGGAGATGAGAGAAACCCATTCAGGGCCACACGTTGACTACGACCAGAGAGGAAGTCCGCCAGCCATGCGTGGAGATTTCCATGGATACCAAAGGAGAAGAGTTTGGTGAGCAGAGCAGGGTGCCAGACCGTATCGAAGGCACGTGAAATGTCAAGGGAGACAGCTCTAATTTCCTGTTTGGCGTTGAGGACCTCCATCCATTGTTGAGAAAGCAGAAGCAGCATGTCCAGAGTAGAGTGACCAGGTCTGAAACCAAATTGATGATCAGAGATCAAGCCATTGGAGAAGAGGAAAGATTTCATATCTGAAGCAATGATGGATTCCATGACTTTGCTGATAATTGGGAGAAGGCTGATTGGTCTGTAGTTGCTAGGATCTGTTTTTGCACCTTTTTTGTGCAAAGCGGTGATGTTGGCTGATTTCCAAGCAGATGGCAGATGACCTTGAGCAAAAGAGAGGGTGAAGAGAACAGAAAGAGGGAGTGAAAGAGCGGAAGTACATGATTTTAGGACCCGTGGGCTGATGCCGTCAGGACCAGTTGCAGAATCAGAGTCGAGGGTTGACAGAAACTTTTCCACCTTGTCAGGAGGAAAGGACACAGAGTCCAGGAGCAGCTGGGTACGACTGGGTACGGTGGGTACAGAGAGGGATGGGTTTGGGACACAAGATTTAGAGGCAAACACAGAGTTGAGGCATTCAGCTTTTTCATGTGCGGAGTCAGCCGTTAAGCCATTTGAGGTGAGGGAGGGGATGGAGGGGGAACAAACACCAGAAACAGATTTGACCAGACGCCACCAGGATTTGGAAGAGGGAGACAGGTAAGAGAGTTTGGTCTTGAGAACCATGAGATATTGTTTCCTGGCTCTCCTGAGGGTGGACACACACTTGTTTCGGGCTTTGTGAAAGGAAAGGAGATTTCCTTCTGTTGGATTTGCTTTCCAGGAGACGAAAGCAAGTTGTTTCAGGGCAACAGCCTCACCACAAGATTCCGTGTACCATGGTCGGGAGGAAGGGTATGACAACTGAAGACGAGATGGGATAAATCTGTGCATGAGAGAGAGCAATTTACTTTGAAAGAATTTCCAGGATGAGTTGATGTCAGAGGCGGTAGAGATGGGAGACCAGTCCAGATGATTGATGGCTGCTTGAAGACCGTGCCAGTTGGCCTGAGTGAAATGCCAGACTCGTAGACGCTGAGGAGGCTCTCTGAGAATGGTCAGAGAGATGTCCACTTTGACAAGCACATGATCAGATGAGCCGATTGGAGCAGAAGAAGAGCAGCAGACATTTTCAGGGAAGTTAGTCATAACCAAGTCCAGAAGAGAAGATGCTCCGTTGACTGAGATCCGGGTCGGGAAATTGACAGATTGTGTCAGTCCCAGTGAGTCGCAGAAGTCCTTTGCTGAAGAGCCATGGCTGGTGAGAGAGGTACCCACACCCAGCCAACTGTCATGGTGACAATTGAAATCACCACATATGAGGAAGAGAGAGTTGGGATGGGTAGATAGAAGTTGGTCCATATTATCAGACAGCGAGATGTAGATGGAGTCATCACTGTTTGGTGGACGGTACAACACATATGAACAAAAGGTGGGAGCGAAGGGGAAGCCGTAGCCAAAGGTATTCCTGGGGGCGAGGTGGAGAGAGGGCAGTGGAGGGCGAGTGAGGAAGAGAGTATTTTATAAAGATAGCAACCCCACCTCCAGGACGAGGCTCAGGTCTATCATATCGGAGGAGGGAGTAACCTGGGAGAGATACCAAGGCATCAGAGACATCATGAAGGAGGAAAGTTTCTGTTAAGCAGATCACATCTGGTTTGTCAGAAGCAACCTGTATGGAGAGATCAGTCAAGTTTGAGCGAAGGCCCCGGATGTTTGAGGTCCATACCGTTAATGAAGAGGAATGGGGAGCATCGGGTACAGAACAGGGGGGGGGGGGGGGTAGTGTAAGATGTGGAAGAGGAGGAAGAGGTAGGGAGAGCTGTTGAAGGTGTGTCAGAGATTTCAGAATAGCTTGGAGAAAGGGAAGAATGGGGCGGACAAAAGGTTTGATGGAGATTGGGTGAGGCACAGTGAGGTGTTATTTGAGGAGGGGGAAGAGCGAGGCAGAAGGTTGGGGGAGATGAAGGTGAAAGTTGGAAGGGGGAAGAAGCAGGGAGGATGCTTTGAGGAGGAGGGGTGAGGGGAGTCTCGGAGGGGAGGAGCGAGGGAGAGTCTCGGAGGGGAGGGGTGTGGGGGGAGTTTAGGAGGGAGGGGAGGGAAGGGGCAAGGGGGGAGATTTGAAAGGGATGGGTGATGGGGAGGATTTGGAGGGGAGGGGTGATGGGGAAGTTTTGGAGGGGAGGGGGGATGGGGAAGTTTTGGAGGGAAGGGGGGATGGGGAAGATTTGGAGGGGAGGGGTGAGATTGGATTTTGAAAAGTGTACGATTCATGGGAAACGAACATTTTTTGCAAAATGAGTTTGAGACCTTCGAGTCAAAAATACGTTTGAGGAAGCTGAAGGAGGGGTGGAGTTCTGGAGAGTTTAGGGAATGGAGAAAAGAGGAACTGTAAGAGATGGTATTATTTTATTTTTTTGGAATGAATCGATTTGGTGAGCAAGACGAAAGCATCCTTTTGTAGGAGAAGAAGAAAAAGGTGTTATAATATATGAGAGAAAATAGTTGTTATGGGGAGAGATTATACATTTCTAACCACGTGATCGCGTGATCGCGAACAACGTGAACGAAGAACGAACGAACAAGTAAGAACAACAAATAAACGAATAAGACCTGAGAAGGAAATATTTTTTGGGGGTTTTTTTTTTTTGAGTAGAGATATTAAACAAGGAGGTATGGGGTGAACGACTGGGACGAAACAGAGAACGAAAGTAATTGCAGCGCATTCGACGAACCGCTGAGAGAAAAACAAAACCACAAGGTCGGAGACGGTACGGTAGCCTAAGCCTACGAGTACTAGGCCTCAGAATACTCGATACGCATTAACCGACGATTGTGTATACATGTACGAAAAATTAGCACCGAAATTTTTCCTAAAGATACGCTATAGGTACACACACCGAAACATAGATACAGTCTCGACAAAAACAATTGTGAAAGATTACTTTGCCTCGAAAGCGTGAGCGCATGGAACAGCTTCGAAAAGACGTGACCTCGCCGTGATCTCGCGAGATCTCTATTGGCAATTGCATAAATGGAGTACAGCACATGTATGAGGAGTGTTGGAGGGGATGGTTTGTGTGCGTGCGTGGGTATGTGTATGTATCCATTGGTTGGGCTGCAGTCGGGAAATTTTATTGGAGAATAACAACACTCTGACCAATAATGCCCATGAAAAAAACAGTTGGAAAAAGTATAAAACATGCTGCTGTTCATACGTGGAAGTGCATAGGAGGAGGAAGAGGAGGATTATGGTGTTGGAGCCTTGCATCTCAGTGAGCGCGGTATATACTAACCATTGTTGTTGGCATACAAAGTGGTGGCATTTAATGGATGAAAATTCCCTTTTTCCAGGTGAAGCCGATTAGTACTATACTACACTGCTTCTCTCCCTTGTTCACAATACTCTTCCAGTGCCCACTATCACCAGATATTTATCTTCACTCTCAATCCACCTCTGCCTTTCTGACAATCCTCTTCAGTCTTCCCATCGCAGCTGCTGTCTTGCCTTTCTTCTCCTGCATTGCTCTTTCATCATATCATGGTAGTAAATCTTCCTCCATCCACAGCAAGTGCCCAGCCCACTTTAGTCGGCTCTTTATTAGTCCCCTACCGGTTTCACCAGAAGGGACAATGGGTTTGCTCTCCTGTCTGTCTGCCCATCCATCCGTTCCATCTCTGGTTTTCCAGACCTTTCTCAGTTATCTTCTCTGCCGGTCGTAAAACTGGGTTACTCTCTATGTTGCCATCCCATTCATTCTCTGTATTCAACAGCATTTCCATATATCTTTTCCATCTTCCTTTAATTCCATCTGGGTCGACAACGATTTGTCCCACTTCATCCTTCAAGCAACTCACCCCCATCACATCACACCTCTCTTTCGCTATGTGCTTTGCAATCCTGAATACTTCCCATCTACATGAGGGCTGAGGAGAGAACCGAAATTAAATAATACTAAAGCTTGACATTAAAACCCTTGAAACCACATACTACTTTGTTCCATAGATGCCTGGCATATTTATGCACTGAATTACAATGAAGGAATACCTTGTTGCCTCTTTATTTTGGGCTCTAAAGACGAGTTGCCGTGCTTAGATTAGGCGTCTGGCTGTTCTTCCTTTCAAAGGCGTTTGGCGAATGAATAAAAGCCGTTAGACCTACTTTCGAACATGGTCTAAATAATCACACACGTACATTACAAAGTGTTCCAATGCATAACTCTGGGCTTGACAAACACATCTTGTGGTAACAGAGTGTTCAAACCATAGTATATCGATACAAATCAGGGATAATATACAGCACTATTTTCTGATTACCTATGTACACGAACTTGTGAGTTGTGATGCGGTCCTCGCCAAGAACGACGTACTGTATGACCGGAAATGCGTCGGAAATAAATCAAGATACCAGTTGATTAAATTTAGCGTTACCAGTTGCAGTCCAAAGAAAATGAAAATATATCATATAATGAGGCTATATTTATAACAACCACTAATGGCAAATATAATTATGCGATGTTGTAATTTACAGCCTGTTTATCCAACTGACTCCAATCTCTTCCGCCACACTCAGCATCTCCACACATTCTTCATCAGTGCCTGGCACACCCCTTCTCCCCACTACCTACTTCATCCTTTTCTATGCTGTGCGCATCTTGTCTCCGTTTTCTCTTCAACCGCTTGTCCGATCGATGTGAAACTTTAAACACAATATGGCCTTCCCATATACAATATTATATTGATAACTCTGATGTCATAGTTCACATGATATGGCAGCCATATTGAATTAAACGAAACCATTTGGACATATACTACTCTGAAACTGCTTAATGAACAAAATTGAAACTTGGCATGTGTCATCGACACCCCATTGGGTATATTGGATCATAAGGATGATGTCATCGGTGTGAAGTGGTATTCCATCCATTATTGGTTGAATCAAAATCTTTTTCCGAAAAATCTGAAACTTCATGTATCTGATCTACTGCCCGATGTGAGTGAAGAATTAAATTTATGACATCAGTCACGTGGTCTGGTTTGTTTTGTTCTTATTCCCACTGGCATGTCTGTAATCTGTGAGACTGTGATGATGAAAACGATTCACTCACTACTCATTCATTTATTTTTTGATGCATTTTCCTGCTCAGCTTTGCCGTGCTCTGTGTGATTATTGTCCTTCATTTGTTTCTGATCATTGCAGAGATGATTCCTGGCCTGGTGGACACGTTCTAGACAAGGAATTTGATCTTTTCTGCAACTCACAACTGCCACAGCAGCCAATCAAAATGGTCCAGATCCAGGGATAAGTGGTGGTACAGATCGTTTCGACAACTAACTACGGCTAATTTTTTTATCCTCTGAACTCTCACAGTCGATGCAGGTTTCCCATTTCGGACTAAAGTGCCTCTAGTGAGCAAACAGTATAACGCACTTCTTCGGGCATTTGTTTAGCATCATATAACCATGGCATGAACTCCTGATAAACTGTAGCATTTTTCACCTTCGATACGTGCCACTGAAATCGCTGTAAAAATTCGGCAGGTTACATTTCATTATTTTATTATTTTTATAATTATTTGCGTGTGCACTGTTTTCGAGCGATTTGGATGCAATGCCCTGTTGTGGACTTGGATAGACTGGCACAACAGCTGTTTTGCCAGCAGTTCGAATACCAAAATACAGTCCTTGTTATGCGGTGTCCAAAGATGCGGTTTAACAATGGGTGCGTAACTGACAAGCCACTGCAAGGCCTCATTGGTTGAAAAGGTTTCTTAGATGTTTGGTCGTCTTCGTCTCTTTGGAAACTCTGCTTGCCCTAAGATTGTTTACATCAAACTTACCTGTTTTCTTCTTCTTCTTCTTCTAGTTATGTCATAAATGGCCTTTCATTCAAAAAGGTTTGTGTTGACCTTTTTTTACGCAGGAAATCGAGTAAACAACCGTTGTGAAGGCAGGAGTAAAGTTTTGCACATTATGCCAGCAAACCAGCACATTTGCAGCTATTTTGGCACTAATGCAGCTATAGATAGGGTAGGCAAACATTTTATTCAATAGTCTCATATCGAAGCTCGCTTTATGTGGGCAGTGTTCTGTTACGTAACGCAAAACCGAAGTGTTAATATAAGAGATTATATGTACGAGGCTTCAGTTGTATGTATTTAGTTTAACGTATTCAAATGCACAATTTATGATATAAGAATATAAGACGAGCTGACAAGAAACCTGATGTTCTGTTTTGTCGAAAGGGGAAGGCGATTGTCCATTTGTAATGGCATATCTTTTATTCTGGGGTGGGATTCTGGGGGAGAGTTGACATATTTTCATTAGAAGCGTTGCATTGTGTTGGCATAAACTTTTCTAGGCCTAGTTTTGGAAGAAAAAAAAAAACCAAGTTCACATCTTATAATTCCAAGAGGTGTAATGGATAGGTGAGCACCTGCAAGGTTGCATTTCTTGTTATGGCATTGATTGTGTGAAACGGTGAAGGACGAAGCGTGTTTTGTAAAAGCGAAGCAAAGGAAACATTATTTGCCCCGCTTCAACTCGATTGTCGACTAAATTATTGAGCTCGAGCGGAATTTTATCATTCATTGCTCCGACATAAAGACTGAAAACGAAATTTGACGTTTGCACGATGCTAATTGTATGGTAGAAATGTTTGTTTTGGTGCTTTCTGTAACTTCATTCGATGTAATCACTGGATCAGTTGTTCATTTGCTGCACAGCGTTCGAAAAGAATTAAGGCAAATCCAAGCTCACGGTTTTCTTCGTCCGTTTTTTTTTTTGTTTTGTTGTTTTTTTGAGATCTATGCATTGAACTGATCCTGCGGCCTTAACGGAAGTGCAGTGAATATGTCGACATTCCTCAGAAGTTTTAATATCCATAAAGTAAGTGTATTAACCGAATGTATGTGAAGCCCTTTTCAAAGCTTTATGCCAACAAACTGGGAATATTGCTTTATTCTACTTATGTTGCACTCTTTATTCATAATAGCATTGTTTATAGATGCAAAAAAATAAATAAATGTTTTTTTTTCTTCTATCTCTTCGTCCTTTTGTTTCTTATGTACACTAGAACCACCTTTGGAGGCCATTTTTCCCCGCAGAGCAGGGGTTGGCCTTTTTTCGGGCACCCTTTTTGAAGCAATGTTTTATGGCCGGATGCCCTTCCTGCCGCCCACCCTGTTAGTCGCCTCTTGCGACACACAGGGAATTACCAGTGAACTGGTACTCAATTTGCCGACCTCGGAAGGATGACGGGCTGAGTCAACTCCCCTGGTGTTAATTCAGCGATCGACCGGGATTCGAACCCGGGATCCTCGGATCCCAAGCCGGCACCCTAACCGCTAAGCCAACACCAGGCTTTCTTATGCACACTGAAAGAGTGTAATTTGTCCTTGTTATGCATAGGTTGTCCTGGCAGGATGGCTGAGAGGTTGTGCCGTCACCTGTGAGCTGTTTCCTGGGTTTTGATGTCTATACCAGCTATAAACTGTCACCCTGGTGTTTCGCAAGCAGGGCGATTCACAAATGTTTGTGCCGTCCCTCGGATGGTCGTTAAGTCGGAGGATCCGTCTGCTTGCACTGTTCGTCGCCCATTGGTGGAAGATAAATATCCCACGATGAGTTTTTTGAAGAGTAGGCGAGTTGCCGGCACCCTGAACAATTTACAAAGTTCTGCCATTACCTACGACTGGGAAGGCAACTGCAAACCACCCAGCATAACCTGAATACGGTACATTGACGATTGTGCACGATTGAATGGTTGGGATTATTCGACTCCCATTCCATCCTGGGATTTTTGTCTTCCTGAGAGGCCTATTTTTACTTTGACCGAATCTGTGTCTGACTTTTGCAATGTCCTTCCAAATACAGCTTTTAATTGTGGTGGAGAGGTATTCCAAAAGCTTTTGGCCTGCAGCCATTCAAACCCAAACATTAAAATACGAATTGCGACATGTTTTAATCGAATGTCCCACTCTTTAAGCAGAGTTCTGTATTGATATTAAGTGCCATAAGTTATTCAAGTTCTAAACGGCGCAAAACGTGCCACTGTATGTCTCTTTTTAAATAACCTGGTGGAAATTGTACTGCTGGGACTCTCCTCATTGGTCGATACTGCGACGTTGCTTCAGGAGCACCAATGGGAACCGGGTACGTTCAGCAGCGCTTAGCGACGGGTTTGTTTTGAATCGTCGTTAGGGAAGTGATGTCTTTCGAGGATGCGCTGATTACACAAGTGCGGGAGTGTTCATGGACCAGAACAAACCACCCATGGAATGATCTGCTCGTACATCGCAATGTTGACAATAAGCGCCAATTTTGAAATGTCCTTTTCTCGAGGGATAGTGTGGTCGGGGTTGCAAAGCCTTGCTTGCACCTAATGAAGTGAAAAAGGTCCGGGAAGATAAAGGTGCACGCTGAACGAACAACCTTGAACAACTTTATCCACTTGATTGCACAACATGGAGTGAGGACCACGACGTGACAATCGCTCACAAGGGTCAGCATTACCGGTGGGTGTTGTGGATGCACGAGCATCGATAGCGGTTGTGGTGAGCACAGCAGGTAGATAATTACGAGGGGCCAGCTCGCAACCTGTGTTTTATTGTTTGCATCAGGATAAGATAAAGAGGTATGACCAATTACAAACGATAAGGTAAAAGTTTGTACCTCCTTTCAACAAAATGTCTGGATTATATTTCCATCCCGCCCTCCGTCATCAACACCTGGCCAGCATGTGGGCCCGAAAACCCAAATGCCAAACGTTTTCAGGTCCACTACAAGACTAAGGTCTCTCTCTTTACCTGTGTTTGGGGGCCATAGCTCGATAGAGAGCTGCAGGAGGAATCGAACAAACAAATAAAGGAGCCAGTGGGAAAGAAACCAGTATTAACCACTCGGCTGTACAGCAGGCTCAACACCTAGGTATCTGTTTTAAATCTCCAACAACTATAGTGATGTATTGTCTGGTTAGTTCAAAGCTTTCCATTGCCAACCTGGTTTTGAGCTTCTAATTTGTTGCATGCATCTTCAACCCAACACATCTCCCTTTCTCTCGCGCTCACTCTCACTCTCTTTCTCACTCTCTCTCTCTCTCTCCCTCTCATGCTCTCTCTCCCCCTCTCTTTCTCTCTCTCACTCTCCCCCTCATGCTTTCTCTCTCTCTCTCCCTCTCTCCCCCTCGCACCCCCACTCTCACCCCTCTCTCTCTCTCTCTCTCTGTCTCCCTCTCTCCCCCTCTCTCCCTCTCGCACCCCCACTCTCACCCCTCTCATGCTCTCTCTCTCTCTCCCTCTCTCCCCCTCGCACCCCCACTCTCACCCCTCTCTCTCTCTCTCTCTCTCTCTCTATCCCTCTCTCTCTCCCCCTCTCACCCCCCCCCCCTCTCCCCCTCGCACCCCCACTCTCACCCCTCTCTCTCTCTCTCTCTCTCTCTCTATCCCTCTCTCTCTCCCCCACTCTCACCCCTCTCCCCCTCCCTCCCCCTCTCACTCCCACTCACCCCTCTCACCCCTCTCTCCCCTCTCTCTATCTCTTTACCTCTCTCTACAACATCCCACCCCCTTTTGTTTGACCAATCTGTCTATTTATCCCAGACAAACATTGAATGGCATGAATGGGCACTCTATGGATTTAACACGGCCATCTGTCGTCTACATATCTCAAAATACAACAGATGGATGTGTAAAATTCACTAATTGTTCAGGGTTTTCTTTTCAGGAGTTCTGGATGATATTCCCTATGTTATTCCACCAAAGCATTCCAATGATTGTCGTGTAACCAAGATGTTGTTTGGCGTTGATTGTGATGATTGAGAAAAACATGAAGGATGCGCCGATTGCCTGTTAACCAGGGAGTTTCCGGCCCTGGTACTATATTTTAAATCGATGACATGCATGTCTAATACTTGTGTGATGAAATTCTTTTTAAAATTTCAGTTGAGCGATAACGTTTCTCAAACTGGAAAAAAATGTCGAGCAAATTATCTCCCTCCCTCTCTCTCCCTCCCCCTCTCGCTACCCTCTCTGTCCTCCCTCCACCACTTCACTCTCCGTTCCACCCCCTTGTCTCTCCCACTCCTCTCCCTCCCCCAATCCTCTCTCTCTCGCTCCTTCTCCTCTCTCCCTCCCCTCTTTGTCCTCCCTCTACCACTTCCCTCTCCCTCCCACCCCTTTGTCTCTCTCCCTCCCTCACTCCTCTCCCTCTTACTCCTCTCCCTCCCCTCACACCTCACCCTCCCCTCCCCTCTCTCACTTTTATTTGATATCTGATGTACCTTACTCGTTACCGAGCATCGGTGCCACCAAATCGACTTCCAGAGCAATGGTTATACTGGGTGGTTTGCCATTGCCTTCCCAGCAGTAGTTTGGGCAGGAATTTGTAATTTGTAATTTGTTCATGGTGCCGGCGAGAGCTCGCCCACTCTTCGCGAAGGACACTGTGGGGATCTTTAACGTCCACCAACTAATGTCGGAAGACAGGACGACAGTTTAACATCCATCGGAGGGCAAACATTGATGATTTACCCAGTCAGTAAAACACCAGGATGACAGTTTATACAGTGCATTCAGAAAGTATTCAGACCCCTTTACTTTTTTCACATTTTGTTATGTTGCAGCCTTATGCTGAAATCGTTTAAATTCATTTTTTCCCTCATCAATCTACACTCAATACCCCATAATGACAAAGAGAAAACAGGATTTTAGAAAGTTTTGCAAATTTATTAAAAATAAAAAACTGAAATATCACATTGACATAAGTATTCAGACCCTTTGCTATGACACTTGAAATTTAGCTCAGGTGCCTCGCACTTCTCTTGATCATCTTTGAGATGTTTCTACACCTTGATTGAAGTCCACCTGTGGTAAATTCAATTGATTGGATATGATTTGGAAAGGCGCACACCTGTCTATATGAGGTCTTGCAGCTGACAATGCATATCAGAGCAAAAACCAAGCCATGAGGTCGAAGGAACTGCATGCAGAGCTCAGAGACAGGATTGTGTCAAGGCACAGATCTGGGGAAACATACAAAAAAAATTCTGCTGCATTGAAGGTTCCCAAGAGCACAGTGGCCGCCATAATTCTTAAATGGAAGAGGTTTGGAACAACCAGGACTCTTCCTAGAGCTGCCCGCCCAGCCAAACTGAGCAATCGGGGGAGAAGGGCCTTGGTAAGAGAGGTGACCAAGAACCCGATGGTCACTCTGGCTGAGCTCCAGAGATCCAGTGTGGAGGTGGGAGAAACTTCCAGAAGGACAACCATCACTGCAACCCTCCACCGATCTGGGGTTTATGGCAGAGTGGCCAGACGGAAGCCTCTCCTCGGTGAAAGACACATGAAAGCCCGCTTGGAGTTTGCAAAAAAAGCACTGAAAGGACTCTCAGACTGTGAGAAACAAGATTCTGTGGTCTGATGAAACCAAGATTGAACTGATTCGCTTCCGTCTGGCCACTCTGCCATAAAGACCAGATCGGCGGAGTTTATACATCATCTCTTTTGCGGGGAAGAGGAGGTAGAAGAAAAACCACTCCTGTTGCATCTTCAGACACATAGGGTTGCCAAAGCAGTTTTTTTTTTTTTTTTTTTTTGCTTGGTAGGGGCAGAATCCTAAACGGGTCGCCAATCCGACACAGGGTTATGGGGGGGTGAAGTTTTTGTCAAATATGTGATTGCCAAAAAATATTGTCACTGACAACAATTAATTGTCTCGATCCCATTTCAAAAATCTCATTTCAATTGAGTATACCTTTTGGAGAGAAGCTTCTTCATTTGCGTCGTCACGAAGACACCGGGCGGCTTGCATACTATTTTGCATCTCATAAAATCAAAGTTATGATAAAGTAACATCAAGTTGAATTGTTAATGCGCATAACCCAATAAGTTATTTGTAATTCCCTGTTTTGATGGACTAATCCATGGGGATATACAGTCACGTGAAAAAGTAAGTACACCCCATGTAAAGTTTTGACTTTTTCAACATATTTCAACATACAGCGATTTGATCTTCATTTCAACAATATTGATAGATAAAGGTGATATAATATAACAAATATCATTAAACATTTACATTTTGTAGTCCACTGTATAATTTAAATAAACATAAATGCAAATTTCGCATGTGGAAAAAGTAAGTACACCCCGACATTTATCACTACTTCAAATACCTAAAATTAGAATCAGGTGCACCAGCTCAGGTGCAAATGATTAGAACATCGTTAGAGAGGATCTTGGAGGAATCTGTCTTATTTAAACCTCAGACATTTAGTTTGGTTTGCTCTTTGTTGTTGAAGTGTGTGGCGTCACCATGCCTAGATCAAAAGAGCTCTCTGAGGCCTTCAGAAAGAAGGTTATAGATGCCTACGAGTCTGGGAAGGGATTTAAAAAGATCTCCAAACAATTTGAAATCAATCATCGACTGTCCGGAAGATCATCTACAAGTGGAGAAGATTCCAAACAACTGCCAACTTGTTCAGGCCAGGCCGCCCCAGCAAGTTCAGCCCGAGAGCAGACCGAAAGATTCTGAAAGAAGTCTCGAAGAACCCAAGAATGTCATCACGGGACCTACAGGTAGCTCTTGCCACTGTTGATGTCAAAGTGCACGAGTCTACCATGAGAAAGAGGCTGCACAAATTTGATCTACATGGGAGGTGTGCCAGGAGGAAACCTTTGCTGTCCAGAAAAACATCAGGGCAAGACTAAAGTTTGCCAATGAACACCGAGGCAAAGACCAGCACTTCTGGAACAATGTGCTCTGGACAGATGAGTCAAAGGTAGAGCTATTTGGCCACAGTACCAGAAGACATGTTTGGCGAAAACCAAAGACAGCATTTGACTACAAGAACCTGATACCAACTGTAAAGCATGGTGGTGGAAATATTATGGTTTGGGGCAGCATTGCTGCATCAGGGCCTGGGCAGCTCACCATCATATAATCCACCATGAATTCTTCATTGTACCAGAGGGTGCTTGAGGATAATGTGAGGCCATCTGTCGGTAAGTTGAAGCTCAACCGAAGGTGGACCTTGCAACATGACAATGACCCTATACATACCAATAAATCCACCAAGGAATGGCTGAAAAGAAAGAAATGGAGGGTTCTGGAATGGCCAAGTCAAAGCCCGGATCTAAATCCCATCGAGATGTTGTGGGGGGATTTGAAACGAGCTCTGCATGCAAGAAACCCCTCAAACATCGCACAGCATGGAGGAGGAGTGGGCAAAAATTTCTCCCAGTCGATGCTCAGAGACTGGTAGACAGTTATAAGAAACGAAGACTTGAGGTTGTTTCTGCCAAAGGGGGCAATACCTCCTATTAGAGCCAAAGGTGTACTTACTTTTTCCACATGCGAAATTTGCATTTATGTTTATTTAAATTATACAATGGACTACAAAATGTAAATGTTTCATGATATTTGTTATATTATATCACCTTTATCTATCAATATTGTTGAAATGAAGATCAAATCGCTGTATGTTGAAATATGTTGAAAAAGTCTAAACTTTACATGGGGTGTACTTACTTTTTCACGTGACTGTAAATGAAGCATATGTTCAACAAATATTAAACTTGAAACTACGAATCGTGATATTTTATATGCAACAGAAGCCCTCCTGGTCCTGGATCCTGTTCTGGTCCTGGATGAAAAATGTTGGTGAGAATAATAAGAAAATTGTTCAACTTTTTTTTCTTATCTTGACATCTTTTTTGCAAAAGTCGAGCAATCTCCTTTGCCAAGTAACATCACTTTGATCCGAATCCTTACTCGGTGCTGCCCCCTACGAGACGACGTATTCCGTTGTGTGGGCTTCAGTCGAAAGTTTCCTCATTTGTTTCGATGAACGAAAAGCTGACCAACATTACTAAAGATTGATTTGATTCGTTTCAAGAAAGGAAGAACACATTTATGAAGTTGGGGAGTTGATGCTGTTAATTGTTGGTCCTTTATTTCGTTTTCCAGTGGATGATGTCGAGCAACACGTGCGTGTCATGAAGTCGGGAAGTAAGAAATGCTGTTGATCTCTTGTGTATACATCTCTGGATTTTGTTAGTCCCGGTGTTAATCCTATTACACGAATCCAACAACACAGGACTTTTGGGTTGGTTATAATCGGGCCCTTTAACGACGTTTTACATCGGCTTTTACAAGGAATGAGGTGGAAATTTAGCACAGGAGGAAGCCATTAGGCCTATCAAGCCTGCACTATCATGCCAACATCTATAGATACCACCCAATCCACACTACTTCTAGATATCTATCTAACTCAATTTTAAAACTACCAACTGACTCTACTGTCACTTACCTTTCCAGAATGGCTGTTCCATGCATTTACTACTCTTGTCGAAAGACCCCTGCCTTCTGATTGTCCGAATACTATTCTTATTTACTCTAAAACTGTAACCCCTGGTCCGGTCACTGTACATTCTGATGAAAACGAATTCTGCACTTATTTGGTCTGTACCCTTCATTATCTTAAACATCTCTATCAGATCCCCTCGTAATCGCCTCCTTATGTATAAAGTCCTGTCTCTTTCAGCCACTCCTCTTCTCCGAGTCTAGCTAGGCCCGGAATCAATATAGTCGCTCTATGTTGTACTTCGTCTATGGCAGGTATATGTCCTACCTCAGATGTGGTGACCAAAACTACACCCAACATTCTAGATGAGGTCTCATTAAATTCCTATAGAGTGTTGACACTTCCTCCTCTGATCTATAATTTATCCCCGTACGAATACAACTTGAAACCTTCAGCTTCATTGATGTCTTCTTTACTGAGGTCCCCTGCCTCCTCCTCCTCACATATATTACCACCCCCAGATCCTTCTTCTGTGTGAAATGCACCGAAATTGTCCTTTGCCTCATGTTCGTTTTTCATGATTCTTACCCATTTCTTTTTGTTGAACCTTTGCCCAATCCATTAAAGTATCCAGCCCTTCCTGAATCTGCCCCCCCCCCTTTCCCAACCCCCTCCCACCAGCACACCTCCCCACCCCCCCACCCCTACCTCTGCTCTCCCCTTCACTGCTATCCACCTTACCTCTATTATTGGTGTCACATGCAAATTTGGAAAGGCTACTCTTAACCATACTGTCCAAATCATTGATGAAAATTATGAATAATAACAGTCCTATAAATTGTTCCCTGAGCTGCCTCACTACTTCTAGCCTTCCAGCTGTATATCCTCCAATGCACAGGCCACAGCTGCTCCTTGCTTCCTATCACTAAGTCCAACCAGCCACTCTGAGAGCCCTCACTTTTGCCAACAGCCTTCTATGTGGTACCTTCTCAAAAGTTTTTTGAAAGTCGAGATAAGATACATCCACTGCACTTACCTCATCTACCCAATCAGAAAATGCCTCCTAACTGGTCCTCGTGGCATCGGTGCACGTGTTGTAAAAACCTTCTCTGCTGCTCTTGCACATCCTCTTTGTGCTCTGTTCACACTGTCATTTGCACTCGGTCATCTTCCATCTACTTGGAATTGGAGGTCAGCCACCATCACTGCATTACATCAACGAGGTAAAAAAAAAAAAAACAATCGACAAACCGATCAACTTACTTCCAATCATCAGCAAGGTCATGGAATCCATCATCGCAGTTGATCTCAAATACTTCCTTTTCTCCAAAGGCCTCATCTAAGGTCAGATTTAAACCTGGTCCCTCTACCTTGGACATGCTGCTTCTGCCCTCCCAATGATGGATGGAGTCCCTGAACGTTGGACATGAGATCAGGATCGTCTCTCTAGACAGAAATTGAGCATTCAATACAATCTGGCATCCCGATAATCTGGAAACCAAGGCCTTCAAGATCATTGGACTCTCCCACAATGAAGCTGAGTCTATTGGCGTACCACTTTCACATCGTAGACAGTCGGCCATGTCATTGAATTCGACCACCTCCTTTTTGGTCTTGCACCCCTTGCCCTTTCCGTGCTCTGTCTCTCTCCCTCCCACTCCCAGGTTTCTACAGGGCACACGTAGTCTGCCAGCAACTTCCATCCAGTGAAATTCTCAAATTCCAGAATCACTGCCCATCTACGCTCATTCATTCCATTTCCCACCTGTGGAACGAACTTCTATATATCTTCAATCTCATTCTTCCCTCCAGGTCTACAAGACAGCTGTTCACCACCATCTCAGATCATGCCCTTTCCAAAACCATGATCTTTCTACCCCCGTTCTCCTCCCTCCTCCTATTCCCCCCCCACCCCCCTTCCCCAAGCCACCTCCCAAAGCCCACCTCCTTCCAAATTTGCAGTTCTTCCTCCCTGAGAGTTTTCTTCAAAGAAACACTAGCTGGTTAAAAATTAACCATGTAGTTTAGAGTCTGTTGAACTGCTTTGGTTTTAACAACCGAGAGACGAGTGTTTCAGCATCCGCCAAATAAGTGAGTTTTATGAACGGAAAAGTGACTCTTTACGGATAAATGATTGACGTCGTGCATCCACGCTGTTTTGCATAGTGAACGTTGCACTCGGGTAAAAAAAATATATGCAGTATTCCCTTTAGTTTTTTTTTTAGTAAAAACAACAAAAAAAACGCCAACCCTTTAGTCGCCTCTTACGGTGTAACCCGCATACCTAATGTCATCTTCGCTAGATCCCTACACACGATATATCCTAACCCACCCGGGCTATTCAGTGTACCTATTCTAAACCAAGGCATATACCGGCACCTTTCAAGATCGAGTCCAACCAGCAAAATTGAGCCTGCATTCGGACTCGTATCCTGTGCTAGAAACGTTGCTGGGACATTGTTTTTTGGTCTAAAAAGGTTCCTCAATGTCTCGGCCTTTTGAGGATCCTTGCCTCGTTGTTCTTTTTGCACGCGTTCGGTAGATGGCGCCGAAGATCAAATGGCCTTTGCAATTCCACTGGAGTGACATAACAGGTTCACCTACTTTTTGTAAATGTCTGGGTAACAGAGGAGCCTGAGCATGGACAAAAAACACAAACGTAAAATATTACAAGTCCCATGGATGTAAACAATCATGGGCGGATACACAGACATTTTTGTTCTGTAAAATGTCAAAAGTTAAAACAAATGTCTAGTTTTTTTTTTGAATACAGAATCGAGGCTCGTGAAAGAGCTAACATTTATCACACAAACAAATCAAACAGGCAAACAAACAAAGTATATAAAAAGGGGAGCGGTAGACAAGATGGGGAGAGAAGGGGAAGCACATAAACACAACATTTGAGAGCAAGGACATCGGGAATGTGTGGGAGGGAGAGGGCTTGGGGGGGGGGCGCGTGGGAAGAGGAGGGGGGTGGGAGAAGTACAGACACAAGGACTTCCAGGAAAGAAGTTGGTATTTCAAAAAAGTGGATTTGGGGTGAAATTAGCAGGGGTAGAAAAGATCAAGGTTTTGGATGGAGGAAGATAAGAGATGGTGGTGAACAGCTGTTTTAAAGACCTGGAGGGAGGAGTGGGATTGAAGAGAGTGAGGGAGTTTGTTCCAGAGGTGGGAGAAAAGAGGAATGAAGGAGTGAAGGTGAGCAGAGAGTCTTGATTTTGGCAGTTTAACCATAAGAGAGTTGCGAGCACATCTTGTGCGACCTGTATGAATATTTGGGGGACAGAGCCCAGAGAGAGCTGGAGGAGCAAGGCCGGAGAGGAGTCGGTAGAAGCCAGAAAGACCACAAACCTGCCTGTGGTGAGTAAGTGAAAGGCCCTCGGAGGTAGCTTCATCACGGGAGATTCCAATGATTCTGAACGCTTTGGTTTCAACAGCGTGAAGACGACCTAGGTGTGAGGTAGGAGCACCAGCCCAGAGGGGGGAACAGTATTCCATTGAGCTGCGGATGAAAGCCTTATATGTGGTGAGGAGCTCAGGTGTGCCAAGGAAGGACTTCGCACGACGGAGGATGCCCAGTCGGCGACTGGCTTTGGAGGCCAGATTTGAAATATGGTTTTCCCAGGAAAGATCATGGCAGATAGTAAGACCCAAAAGCTTGAGTGACAGAACTTCTTGGAGAGGATTATTCAGAAAGTGGATGTGAGGGTTGTCTAGTCGGTCTTTTCAGAGAGACATCGTAAGAATGTGAGATTTGTCAGGATTGAAAGACATATTCCACTTGTTTGCCCAGTCTGTGATTTTGTCCAGGTCTGCAGAGAGTGAGGAGGCTGCAGACTGCCAATCTGAGGGATGAGGAATGGAGCGGCAGAGAGTGGAGTCATCAGCAAAGAGATAGAGAGGATTTTCAAGAGAGTCGGAGAGATCATTGATGAAGACCAGAAAAAGCACAGGGCCCAGAACACTGCCTTGGGGAACTCCAGCCTGAACAGGAAGAGGAGATGAGAGAAACCCATTCAGGGCCACACGTTGACTACGACTATAGAGGAGGTCCGCCAGCCATGCGTGGAGATTTCCATGGATACCAAAGGAGGAGAGTTTGGTGAGCAGAGCAGGGTGCCAGACCATATCGAAGGCACGTGATATGTCGAGGGAGACAGCTCTAATTTCCTGTTTGGCATGGAGGACCTCCATCCATTGTTGAGACAGCAGAAGCAGCATGTCCAGAGTAGAATGACCTGGTCTGAAACCAAATTGATGATCAGAGATCAAGCCATTGGAGAAGAGGAAAGATTTAATATCTGAAGCAATGATGGATTCCATGACTTTGCTGATAATTGGGAGAAGGCTGATTGGTCTGTAGTTGCTAGGATCTGTTTTTGCACCCTTTTTGTGTAAAGCGGTGATATTGGCTGATTTCCAAGCAGATGGCAGATGACCTTGAGCAAAAGAGAGGGTGAAGAGAACAGAGAGAGGGAGTGAAAGAGTGGAAGAATAGGATTTTAGGACCCGTGGGCTGATGCCGTCAGGTCCAGTTGCAGAATCAGAGTCGAGGGTTGACAGAAACATTTCCACCTTGTCAGGAGGAAAGGACTCAGAGTCCCGGAGCAGTCTGGGTACGACTGGGTACAGAGAGGGATGGGTTTGGGACACAAGATTTAGAGGCAAACACAGAGTTGAGGCATTCAGCTTTTTCACATGCGTAGTCAGCTGTGTAGCCGTTTGAGGTAAGGGAGGGGATGGAGGGGGAACAAACACCAGAAACAGATTTGACCAGACGCCACCAGGATTTGGAAGAGGGAGACAGAGAAGAGAGTTCGGTCTTGAGAACGGAGAGATATTGTTTCCTGGTTCTCCTGAGGATGGAGACACACTTGTTTTGGGCTTTGTGAAAGGAAATGAGACTTCCTTCCGTTGGGTTTGCTTTCCAGGAGACGAAGGCAAGTTGTTTCTGGGCAATAGCCTCACCACAAGAATCCGTGTACCATGGAAGGGAGGAAGGGTATGACAACTGAAGACGAGATGGGATAAATCTGTGCATGAGAGAGAGCAATTTACTTTGGAAGAATTCCCAGGATGAGTTGATGTCAGAGGCGGTAGAGATGGGAGACCAGTCCAGATGATTGATGGCTGCTTGAAGACCGTGCCAGTTGGTCTGAGTGAAATGCCAGACTCGTCGACGCTGAGGAGGCTCCCTGAGAATGGTCAGAGAGATGTCCACTTTAACAAGCACATGATCAGATGAGCCGATTGGAGCAGAAGAAGAGCAGCAGACATTTTCAGGGAAGTTAGTCATAACCAAGTCCAGAAGCGAAGATGCTCCGTTGACTGAGATCCGGGTCGGGAAATTGACAGATTGTGTCAGTCCCAGTGAGTCGCAGAAGTCCTTTGCTGAGGAGCCATGGCTGGTGAGAGAGGTACCCACACCCAGCCAACTGGCATGGTGACAATTGAAATCACCACATATGAGGAAGAGGGAGTTTGGATGAGTCGATAGAAGTTGGTCCATATTATCAGACAGCGAGATGTAGATGGAGTCATCACTGTTTGGTGGACGGTACAACACACATATGAACAAGAGGTGGGAGCGAAGGGGAAGCCGTAGCCAGAGGAATTCCTGGGGGTGAGGTGGAGAGAGGGCAGTGCAGGGCGAGTGAGAAAGAGAGTTTTTGATAAAGATAGCAACCCCACCTCCAGGACGAGGCTCAGGTCTATCATACCGGAGGAGGGAGTAACCCGGGAGAGATACTAAGGAATCAGAGACATCATGAAGGAGGAAAGTTTCTGTTAAGCAGATCACGTCTGGTTTGTCAGAAGCAACCTGTATGGAGAGATCAGTTAAGTTTGAATGAAGTTCCCGGATGTTTGAGGTCCATACCGTTAATGAAGAGGAAGGGGGAGCATCGGATACAGGACAGGGGGGGGGGGAGGGGTAGGGTAAGATGTGGAAGAGGAGAAAGAGGTAGGGAGAGCTGTTGAAGGTGTGTCAGAGATTTCAGAATAGCTCGGAGAAAGGGAAGGATGGGGCGGACAAAAGGTTTGATGGTGATTGGGTGAGGCACAGTGAGGTGTTATTTGAGGAGGGGGAAGAGCGAGGCAGAAGGTTGGGGGAGATGGAGGTGAGAGTTGGAAGGGGGAAGAAGTGGGGAGGAAGCTTTGAGGAGGAGGGGTGAGAGGGCGGAAATGGAGAAGAAATGAGGGTGGGGAGATTTGAAGGGGAGGGGCAAGGGGGGAGTTTATGAGGGGAGGGGTTAGGGGGGAGTTTAGGAGGGAAGGGACAAGGGGAGAGATTTGAAAGGGATGGGAGATGGGGGAGATTTGGAGGGGAGGTGTGAGCGGGGAGTCTGAGAGGGGAAGGGTTTGGGGGGAGTTTAGGAGGGAAGGGGCAAGGGGGGAGATTTGAAAGGGATGTTTTATGGGGAGTATTTGGAGGGGAGGGGTAAGGGGAAGATTTGAAAGGGATGGGTGATGGGGAAGATTTAGAGGGGAGGGGTGATGGGGAAGATTTGGAGGGGAGGGGTGATGGGGAAGATTTGGAGGGGAGGGGTGAAATTGAATTTTGGAAAGTGTACGATTCATGGGAAACGAACATTAACCACCTTGGGGGAATTTTGGGAGTGTTTTGACTTCACAACCTGGAAAAACAATGATTCTTTGAAAAGGACAAGGTCAAGTGTTCAGAGATACAGACAAGACAAATCTTTGACTGGACAGCACAAACATCTCACCTCTTTTGGGATTCAAACTTCCTGTCTAGTTCTCATAGTACACAGTTCTTGTTGTGCTAATTTACAAACTGCCCCTTTAATATTAACTTGTCCGAGCTGGGGAGTGTTTTTGTACAATTTCTTCCTGCATGTTTACTATAGGATGGCTGCATGTGTTTCTATTGTCAGAGTGCTTTGTGCAGATTTGTGAAAACTTACGAAATGTCCTCGCTGAATGCCATAATTGACCAAAACGTCATGGAATCACAGTTTGATTATTAACAGTGCGTTAAACATTTATTTGACTGGCATCGGCACATCCCCGGAGTGCCCATCTCGGACCATCTTCGATGCTGGGAAACATTATACAGTACACCTGAAAATTATTTTTGGGACATACTGCAACTATATTTTGCATTGCTGGACCACTGTCAGGTTGTCATGATGTAAAACTCCCAATTGATCAATTTTGAAGTTTTTGCCATATGTATTGTTGCGTTTATGGTGGTGGAGGTTATTGATTACCTCAGAACAGACAGAACTGCATGGAGTAGCATGATCTGTGTGCGCGTAGGTAGCCAATCTCGATGTAAAAGTAGGGACACGTCAGCTTAAGGTTTGTCTATTTGATTGTGCACCATACGAAAATAATTTTCCGAGAAAATGTCCCCCCCCCCCCCCCCCCCCCACTTTTCAATCGCGATCAACGCTCCTGCTCTGAGGAGAGTTCTGGGTTTTTCTCCAGAAGACAGGGACTTTTGAGGAGAAACTGGAGAGGGTTGTGAGAGATTTGGAGAATGCAAGGAGGTTTTTTTCTTGCGCTCCTAAGGAGAGACAGTTGTTCGGCCTGTCTGCATGCCATTGCCCTGTGCCTGTGTTCATCTGCCTGCTGCTTTTTCATCATCCTGCTCGTCTCATTGTAATTCCCATCACCTCATCTCATCTCATCAACCCACTGCCTAATCGGGGCCACTCATCGCCCCCACCATCCTCCCTCGCTACCGCCACAGCTATGTCCCCGGTTTTGGCTTTTTTCCCCATCTGTGATTGTGTCCGGTGTGATGCACCTTAGATTGTTTTACATTTATTTTACCTTTAGATTTTTTTCCTTTTGATTTCTTTCATCATTTACCTCATCTTACTATAATTCACCAAATGTCCGGCTGTCCGTTCGAAGGTGCCACAAAAACGGCTCAACCGATCGCAACGATATTTTGGGTGGGTATTCCTGGGACCCCTGGGAGTAAAATAGGCCATATTGTTTTTCAAAATTTTCCAATTTTCCAGTCTTTCCAAACACGATGGAATAATATTTACCGATATGAACAGTGGTGTGGCTTTTATTGAAATTCTACAAATACTGTTTAGATTTTGATGACAATTATGAACCTGCCGCGAATGCGGAAGTGGGCAGATGACGGCAATGCACAGGTTTGACAATATCCAAATACAACCGTCATTCAATCGTAATGTTAAATGGTTAAACGTTAATCGTGTTAAGCGTTTTGTTAAAGTATCAATTGATGATTGGAATTGAGTGAATACAATTACGATGTTGAATTCATAATTGTATTCACCCAACCGTATGGAACTTCACATCAGGATTTAAGTATTTGTTTATGTCATGAATGTTGTTAAAAGTTTATTTTTTATATTCATGTTATTTCATTTGTGATTGGAGTTATGCTGTTTGGAATGAAAAAAGAGATATCGAGTTCAAGTGAATGACAAAATGCCGTGACGGTTTCTACTTTCTAAACGTGAATTCGCTGATCGCCATATGCAGATTCGCCATTGACTGGGTATGGAACAAACATACCCGTTTGTTTGCCAACGGGTACGTTTTTCATGGAAGTCCTTCACGAACTTGCTGTCCATGTCTGACGTGCGACTGAAGGTGCTACAGGAATGTGGAATTTATTGGTTTCATGCTTTAGCATTCGCCGTTTTTGCATTGTCTGTTTGCTTCTGGCCTCCCACCTGTGAGTAGCACGGGTGCCTCATTAATTGTACATAGTTATTTGTTGTTCTTTGACTTCGTCATTTTTTCCTTCTATCCCGCCGTTAAATTCCCCCTTCGGATCAGTCTTCTCAGGTTGTCATTTGGTTATTTTTATATATATATATATATATATATATATTATATTTTATAATCATGCCCGTAGCCAGCCGCCGGCGTAAGGCAAGCAGACAGGACAGCCTCCTTCAGTCTGCTCGCGACCTCCTCCGTTTCCAAAGAGCACCACTGTCAATAACACCCACTCCAGCATTGCAAAGGTTCTCTGAGCTCCGAAACGTCCTCCCCAAAAAGCGTACACGGGCTAGCCGCAGCCGAGAGACAGAGCCAAAAGTGTCCGCCCGCCATGAAGCCAGCACGAGAGACAGAGATTCTTCCTCCTCCGTTCTTGAAGTCTCTCAATGACGTCACCACGACCAATCATACACTTTGGGGGCAGGGCCTCACACCCCTCTTGACCATCCACCTATTCTCCGCCTGTACTGGGCAGGACCTTTTTCCTTAGTCGGTTTGGTGGGACGGGGTTTTAGCCTGATCAGGAATGTTCGGGTTTTTGTCGGCATTTATACCCCCCCATTCCTCCTGTGAAGAACAGATAAACAACCTTAAGCTCAGTTTTAGTATAACGTCACCTACCCCCACAAACGTAACAATATTTATATACCTTTATGTATATTATATATATATATATATATATATATATATATATATATATATATATATATATATATATATATATATAGATATATATATATATATATATATATATATATATATATATATATATATAAATAAATATTGTTATGTCGGTGGGGTAGCAATATGTAGAGCCAAATAGATCTGTGTAGGTAACGTGCCTCGTCTGTCACGGTAAGGAATCTACCTTGTAATAAGTTTCATGTGTAGGCGTTTTGTCGGTTAAGAGTATACCTGTGAGCATACCAGGATGTTCGAGTGATAAGTAGAGTTTGGGATTAAAGAATAAAGCCCCTGTGTGTCCACACCTGGTAGTCAAACCTTTGTCCCTTTTGGCACCGCAACCACTTAGACACTTAGTTAGGATCTCCTTAGTGCAACACTAAATAAATCCCTTCCCTGACATGACTGTGAAAGACGAAGAACAGGCAAATAAGCCAGGCCAGGGCACCGCCGATGATGGCCGCCGCCAATTACACCTCTGACAGGCCTAACCACATCGAGTGCCACGCGCTATCACCACGCTACACGCTACGTGCTATCACCACGCTACATGGTACGAGCTATCGCCACGCTACGGTCCTGTGATTGGTCGGCGTGCGGGGCGCGAACCTCCAGCCAACGAGTGCGAGAGGCGCGAAGCTGGAAGGTTCGGTGGAAGTCGCTGGTTGGTAGCGCGCCAAGGCTGACGTCACCGGCAAGGTTATTTGAGGGAGCCCCGAACGCCATTTGCTCTCTTGGTGCTTGGACATTTTCTCTTCTCTTCTTCGTCCTACGCAGCTCTGGCAGTCTCTTGGTGCTTGGACATTTTCTCTTCTCTTCTTCGTCCGACGCAGCTCTGGCACTCTCTTGGCGTTTGGACATCATTCAGTCTTGCAGCTCTTCTCTTCTCCTCTTCGTCTTGCGCAGCCCGAGTTGAGTTGAGTCATAGCCCGAGTGGATTTCGCTTGCTTCTTGCACGTTTGCTTCAGGAGAGCTGACTGGGTGCTACAGCAATGTGGAATTTATTGGTTTCATGCTTTAGCATTCGCCGTTTTTGCATTGTCTGTTTGCTTCTGGCCTCCCACCCGTGAGTAGCACGGGTGCCTCACTAAATGTACATAGTTATTTGTTGATGGCCGATCGTGCGTGAAGATCGACCTCGCTTGGAGCCGCTAGCCTGCGTTTGAAGCGCGGTGCTTTTCCTGCTGTGGGACCTCGTGGTGCTTGGAGCGGTGCTTGTGCTTGGAGCAGTGCTCGGTGCTTTGGAGCTTGGAGCGAGGCCTGGTGGTGCTCGGAGGCGGACGGAGAGGGCCGCGTGGGACATCGGTGGACACGACTACAAGACTGCAGACAGATAAGCTCGCACCCCACATTCCCCAATTACACTGCGAACGTGTTCTTTTATTAATTCTTCCCTCGTCTTGTTTCTGATATCTGTATGTGGTGACGTCCCGATTTAGGACATTTTATGACCGGCGCATGCTTTTTTTCCTGTCCATGCCTTTTTACTTTAATAAACCCTTGTATTACTTTCCATCCCCTTTTAAACCTGTGCCCGGTTGAGTTAATTCCCTTACAGGACCGAAGCTGCCATGGGTTCGTTGAAGGTAAGCTTTTGCTGCAGCCTTCCATTTTCCTTCTTCCTCCCGTGCGACATAGTAAAATCCGTGTTTGGTTGTTGCCTCCGAATAAACCGTTTAGGCCTATCCGTGGAGAGGTTAACTAGGTATAGTGTTATAGGTATAGTGTTAACTTATATATATATAAGGAGATATATACTTATATATATACTTATATATATACTTATATATATATATATATAAGTTAATTATATAAGGAGAGGTATAGTGTTAACCGGAGTCTCCGGAACGGAACATACAGAATTTCCTTCCGGAACGGAACAAGGCTTCCGTTGAACTTGGGGACGACTAAGAAGAAGACCTTTGTTGGTCGAAAGCTTGTCAAATTAAAGATCGACGTCCTGAAGCTACGCCCGCGTCTGATTTAACCTCCCGATTATTTATTTAATGCAAATGAGACGCCCTGCTCGTACTGTGGAGTTTCTACTATTTCTCACAGTTTATATATATATACTAGACGACCCATGACCCGTTGGGTCAATGTTATTATATATAATTAAGGGGTTACCATGGTTACAGTGGGGGTCAAAGGTCAACCTATGGCGAAGATATATAATTTTCTCACACTTTCTAATAGAGAGGCAAAATGCCATATAAAACTAAATTTACTGGTTCTAATTGCTTTTATTTATCAATCCTCACATAGAAGAGCAGTTTTTAGTAATGAGCAGTGAGGAGAAGACCCCTCAGCCAATGATGCCACCCTGCAGCCAATGATGTGACCCCTCAGCCAATGATGCTACCCCTCAGCCAATGATGTGACCCCCTCAGCCAATGATGCTACACCTCAGCCAATGATGCCACCCCTCAGCCAATGATGTTACCCCTCAGCCAATGATGTTACCCCTCAGCCAATGATGTGACCCCTCAGCCAATGATGTTACCCCTCAGCCAATGATGCTACCCCTCAGCCAATGATGCGACCCCTCAGCCAATGATGCGACCCCTCAGCCAATGATGTGACCCCCCAGCCAATGATGCTACCCCTCAGCCAATGATACTACCCCTCAGCCAATGATGCTACCCCTCAGCCAATGATGCTACCCCTCAGCCAATGATGCTACACCTCAGCCAATGATGTCGCCCCTCAGCCAATGATGTCGCCCCTCAGCCAATGATGTCGCCCCTCAGCCAATGATGTCGCCCCTCAGCCAATGATGTCGCCCCTTAGCCAATGATGCCACCCCTCAGCCAATGATGCCGCCCCTCAGCCAATGATGCCGTCCGTCAGCCAATGATGCCGCCCCTCAGCCAATGATGTCGCCCCTCAGCCAATGATGTCGCCCCTCAGCCAATAATGTCGCCCCTCAGCCAATGATGTCGCCCCTCAGCCAATGATGCCACCCCGCATCCAATGATGCCACCCCGCATCCAATGATGCCGCCCCTCAGCCAATGATGTCGCCCCTCAGCCAATGATGCCGCCCCTCAGCCAATGATGTCGCCCCTTAGCCAATGATGTCGCCCCTCAGCCAATGATGTCGCCCCTCAGCCAATGATGTCACCCCTCAGCCAATGATGTCGCCCCTCAGCCAATGATGCCGCCCCTCAGCCAATGATGTCGCCCCTCAGCCAATGATGTCGCCCCTCAGCCAATGATGTCGCCCCTCAGCCAATGATGCCGCCCCTCAGCCAATGATGCCGCCCCTCAGCCAATGATGTCGCCCCTCAGCCAATGATGTCACCCCTCAGCCAATGATGTCACCCCTCAGCCAATGATGTCGCCCCTCAGCCAATGATGTCGCCCCTCAGCCAATGATGCCGCCCCTCAGCTAATGATGTCGCCCCTCAGCCAATGATGTCACCCCTCAGCCAATGATGCTACACCTCAGCCAATGATGCTACCCCTCAGCCAATGATGCTACCCCTCAAGCAATGATGCTACCCCTCAGCCAATGATGCCACCCCTCAGCCAATGATGCCACCCCTCAGCCAATGATGTGACCCCTCAGCCAATGATGCTACACCTCAGCCAATGATGCTACCCCTCAGCCAATGATGCTACCCCTCAGCCAATGATGCTACCCCTCAGCCAATGATGCTACCCCTCAGCCAATGATGCTACCCCTCAGCCAATGATGCTACACCTCAGCCAATGATGCTACCCCTCAGCCAATGATGCTACCCCTCAGCCAATGATGCTACCCCTCAGCCAATGATGCTACCCCTCAGCCAATGATGCTACCCCTCAGCCAATGATGCTACGCCTCAGCCAATGATGCTACCCCTCAGCCAATGATGATGATGATGCTACCCCTAGACGACCCATGACCCGTTGGGTCAATGTCAGTTTGAATAGATATGAGAATAGAACTAAAGCGAACGCTGGACATCATCAGGGAGATTATTTGGGCCAGCAAGCCATAAGGCTCACCTCTCCAGCGTTCTAAATCACTTACCTGTGACACGTGATTTCGGCCCTTATCTCCGATCACGTTGACGGAAATCACCACAGCATATCGTCAAGATCCCTCCAAAAGGCTCGTCTTTGTCACATACATCACGCAACGTGCGATCCACAGCCTCGAAACTCTCTCTCCTGATCATAGGACACTCATCCCACACGATGAGTTTTGTACTTCGAAAGAGGTCTGCGATAGTGGAATTTTTATCGATGTTGCATACGCCATCTTCCCTCGGTGTCAGAGGGATTTGGAACCTTGAGTGCGCTGTTCTTCCACCAGGCATGAGGGTAGCAGCTATGCCAGATGAGGCCACCGCAGGGGGCAACTTCTCCACTCGCTCTCACTTTAGAGAGAATCAGGTTAATAAGAAACGTCTTCCCTGTGCCTCCAGGCACGTCAATGAAAATCATTGATGACTGATTCGTGCGGATGTTGCTATTCGCGTCCATAGACGTGAGGTGTGATTCGTTGTCCGCGTCCGTAGCGCCGTCGGAGGGTTGATACGACATTCTTCCTGCAAATAGTATTGTGTTTGTGCTATCGTTTTGCCGATCATCAAATGACAAATAAATTACATTGTGAAAATTAAAGATTTCAAATAAACCTATTTAAAGTGTATGCGCATATAAATAATAAAAAAAATCGAAGAAATATCTCTCGGTAATTTCCTGAAACATATTTTACTTCCGGGTAATAATGTTGAATGAAATGACGAAGATATATACTGTATGCCTGTTATTTTAGGCGGTGTATTTTCGTATATCAACGTGGCGCGATTTTTAAAATATATCTCTGCAATTTCCCGTGTGTGCGTGAATGTTCTCAATTATTTCTTTTCCTGAGTCTAAAACCATCGATAAAAATGAAATCAGATGGCGACTTAGATTGAAGATAAAGGCGTGAAACAGACTCAATGGCCTTGAAGATACAAGCCTTTCAGAATTCATTTCGTTCTATAAACGGAAACTTTCATCGGATTTTCTTCCCGTTTTTTTTCAACCGAGTCTAAAACTATGTTAGCGACTGTGAAAAATGAAATGATATATCGAATTTGATTTGAAATAAAACTGAGAGAGAGAGAGAGCAAGACACCACGGGCCTACAAAACAGGCCTCAAAGCTATGCGAGTTAATAAAATGGTGGATATTACTACTCTCTCAAAGGGGTAAGCCACGCCCCCGGACCGATCGAATGTTACATACAAACACGCAAGATTTCAATTTTATAATTATATAGATAGATATATAATTATACAGTCACGTGAAAAAGTAAGTACACCCCATGTAAAGTTTTGACTTTTTCAACATATTTCAACATACAGCTATTTGATCTTCATTTCAACAATATTGATAGATAAAGGTGATATAATATAACAAATATCATGAAACATTTACATTTTGTAGTCCATTGTATAATTTAAATAAACATAAATGCAAATTTCGCATGTGGAAAAAGTAAGTACACCCTTGGTTCTAATAGGTCTTATTGCCCCCTTTGGCAGAAACAACCTCAAGGAGGCGTTTCTTATAACTGTCTACCAGTCTCTGACATCGACTGGGAGAAATTTTTGCCCACTCCTCCATGCAGAATTCTTTCAGCTGTGCGATGTTTGAGGGGTTACTTGCATGCACAGCTCGTTTCAAATCCCCCCACAACATCTCGATGGGATTTAGATCCGGGCTTTGATTATAGTGGGGCAACTTAGCATAACAATTGTGCATTTTGTGAGGAAAGCACCAAATTTGGCACACGAGTAGACTATCATATTATGAAAAGATCTGGATATTGGGCCATCTCAGATTCAGAGATTTGATTTTTGCAAGATTTCGATTCGATTAGGATCGAAGAGAACACCTTCTTCATCTTCTGTACAGTGAAGTTGCCAGCCCTGAATTCTCTGGCTACATCTGGGTGCTTTATTGGGAGTGCAACCATGTCCCTCAGGTGAACAGGGACCCACCTGGCATAGTGTGTGTGGTCTAAGGCATGGAACCATGGGACCAGTTCCGTCAGGGCATCAAGGTACATCGTGAATGAAGCCTGCCGCAGAGAACGCACGTAGACCAGTACCAACATCTCTAGTTCCAGCACAGTTGCCCAGTACTGAAAGTTGGGAATGTCTTCTGCTCTCTGGTGACACCAGTCTTCGAACTCAGGTAGGTCTTCTGCATCATCAGCACATGTCATACAGTGGCGTTCATACGCACGGTGTTGCAGGATGTGCAGTGCCGCTGCAGTGATTTGATGAGCTCTTCTTGTGCAGGTGACGTGGGCAGCTCGCAGGAAGGAGTCTGCCATCCCTGGCGTTGCAATCTCAGCTTGCAAATCTGCGAAATCTGCAAATCTTGCAAAAATCAAATCTCTGAATCTGAGATGGCCCAATATCCAGATCTTTTCATAATATTATAGTCTACTAGTGTGCCAAATTTGGTGCTTTCCTCACAAAATGCACAATTGTTATGCTATATTTAGCTTAGCTGCCGGACTATTAGCCATTCCAGAACCCTCCATTTCTTTCTTTTCAGCCATTCCTTGGTGGATTTACTGTTATGTTTAGGGTCATTGTCATGTTGCAAGGTCCACCTTCGGTTGAACTTCAACTTTCCGACAGATGGCCTCACATTATCCTCAACCACCCTCTGGTACAAGGAAGAATTCATCGTGGATTCTATGATGGTGAGCTGCCCAGGCCCTGATGCAGCAAAGCTGCCCCAAACCATAATATTTCCACCACCATGCTTTACAGTTGGTATCAGGTTCTTGTGGTCAAAGGCTGTCTTTGGTTTTTGCCAAACATGTCTTCTGGTACTGTGGCCAAATAGCTCTACCTTTGACTCATCTGTCCAGAGCACATTGTTCCAGAAGTGCTTGTGTTTGCCTAGGGGTTCATTGGCAAACTTTAGTCTTGCCCTGATGTACTTTCTGGACAGCAAAGGTTTCCTCCTGGCACACCTCCGATGTAGATCAAATTTGTGCAGCCTCTTTCTCATGGTAGACTTGTGCACTTTGACATCAACAGTGGCAAGAGCTACCTGTAGGTCCCGTGATGACATTCTGGGGTTCTTAGAGATTTCTTTCAGCATCTTGCGGTCTGCTCTCGGGCTGAACTTGATGGGGCGGCCTGGCCTGAACAAGTTGGCAGTTGTTTGGAATTCTTCTCCACTTGTAGATGATCTTTCGGACAGTCGAATGATTGATTTCAAATTGTTTGGAGATCGTTTTAAATCCCTTACCAGACTCGTAGGCATCTATAACCTTCTTTCTGAAGGCCTCGGAGAGCTTTTTTGATCTCGGCATGGTGACGCCGCACACTTCAAAAACAAAGAGCAAACTAAACTAAATGTCTGAGGTTTAAATAAGACAGGTTCCTCCAAGATCCTCTTGAACGATGTTCTAATCATTTGCACCTGAGCTGGTGCACCTCATTCTAATTTTAGGTATTTGAAGTAGTGATAAATGTAGGGGTGTACTTACTTTTTCCACATGCAAAATTTGCATTTATGTTTATTTAAATTATACAATGGACTACAAAATGTAAATGTTTCATGATATTTGTTTTATTATATCACCTTTATCTATCAATATTGTTGAAATGAAGATCAAATAGCTGTATGTTGAAATATGTTGAAAAAGTCAAAACTTTACATGGGGTGTACTTACTTTTTCACGTGACTGTATATATATATATATATGCGCGGTGGAGGAAAGATAGAGGAAGAAGAAACGGGAGATTTTCCTGTCGGTCCCGCGCGTACGCGTCTTCACCCTGCAAATTAATAAATCACACGAAACGGAATTTATGTACAAAAATAACACGGCTTTATTGCCGGACCCTGAGAACAATGGACGCGTCGGTAAATATATGCCCTAAGTTGGGATCCCACACACCTCACTTCAAAAACAAGCATGGGGGAAGAATTAATCAAAGAAACCGTTGTGTTCTGTCCTGGGGACTGAGGTCTGTCTGCAGTGTCAGGGATCGTCGGCTCCAAGCGCACAAGCCCGCCGCGGCTCCAATGTTGGTGGGAAGTATGCCTCGATATGCCCCCGTTCACGCGCTGCTGGGCCAACGTACGCCGCTGCGCAGCAAGCCTTGTTTGCACCTCGTCGCTCACACGCGAACGCAGGGAAGGAGGATCGTCAGCGCTCCACCATCTTTCATCGCCCAACAAGCAAGGGTCCAAACGGGAAGAGGTCCAACGCAAGGAAAGAAGGGAAGAGGAAGAGTGCGTCCAGGGCAAGCAAGAGATCCAAGCACAAGAGACAGTTCCAACAAGAGGGCAGAGGGAGAGAGAGCAAAATGTCGGTGAGCGAGTGGTTTACCGGCCGTCTCGTGACGTCAGCCCTCTTTCTCTCCAATCCCTCCCTCGCTTCTCGATCTCTCGGATTTTCTTATTGCCTCCGTCCCTTCCCATTGGCTGAGCGCTTCATGCTCCTTCATTATCGGTCTGTGGCCAATAACCTCGTCTCTTCCTACTCTGCCAATCGGCGGCCTGCTTCTTACTCGCCCCTCCCCCCGGTCAATCACGAGTCCTTCTGGGTGTGGCTATTGCCTGCCTGAGCAATGTTCCATCGCCATTGTGCGCAATGCGCAGCTGCTTCCTGACTGTTCTTCCGGTCAGGTTTTATTATAAGGGGTGGGGGGGGGGGGAATTAATTAATGTGTGCGCTAATGGGGCTAACTAATGTCTATTGGTGTGTTGCCATATGGGACAAATGGATGGGGAACGATGTACAAGAGAATTAACATAATCCCTACAACTACTTAACGTGCCCCATTCCTCGTAATGGGGACGAAGATACATCTTAATCCGAACAAACCGCCTATACAAACTTATTACAGGTGAGGTTCCCTATCACGACAGCCGGAGCATAATACCGATGCAGATCTACCTGGATCTATATATGCCTTACCCCAAAATTCATAACTATATTCAGCCAGCAATTAATTGACTAAAGTGATGCTGCTTCTTTACATTTCACATTTTGCATTCTTTGTATGTTTCCTTTTTACCTGTTTGAAATTAACTACCTCGTATGACCTCTCAACATGTGTGGATCAATCATTCCCTATACCACATCGCAGCTGTAACCGCCAGTGTGTGTTAGTAGTCGGACAGTTTCTGCCAATCCGTCGTGTTTCCTGTACAAGGATGTGGGTCAGGCAGATGGTAATTTACGATGAATGGAAAATAATGTAAAAGTTGTTCAATACAATGATATTGACACCATGTCGCGTCGGTGAAATGGTAACGTGATCATCATTTGCACTGCTTGTTTGAGCATCTGCTCCGATTATCATGAAAATGGGTTAGATAGCAGTAGTCTGCCACTGCAGTTGTCACAGGAGATGGAGATATTATCTTTCACAAACATGGAGTTTGTCACTTAATGAGAAGGAATAGGCAGGTAGGTTGGCCTGGTTGTTCAGATAATCGCATTTCACTTTTTGTGCATCACCACTACATCACATCACCATATTATACAACTCACCATCACTGCCACTATAACAATGCTACTGATGAGGCCCTATCTGTAAGAAGACAGTCTTGCAGATGGGAGATGGTGATAACACTTTGAGAAAACGATGTGAATGGCGCAAATAAAGACTTACAAGTAACATCTTTGTCGACGTTTAATAATCACGAATGCACTTTGTCGTCAAATATACAATTTTCTGGAAAGGTTTTTTTTTTATACAATGACTGAAAAGGGTTCACCCTCATGCTCGATGCATCATTGTTACCTGTGGGGAAAACTACATTTTACCACAGCTATTGGGGATGCCTCTTCGCGGTGGTTGTACCCCCAACAACACAAGTTGGGGGCCAAATCTTCCCCATTCTTCCATGATGCCCGGATTCACCAGGGCAGCGTGGTCACGGCCAGAGTGCTGATCGGTCCCCATGGATCGGCTCTTTCCCTCTTGTGTGTGTGTGTGTGTGTGTGTGTGTGTGTGTGTGTGTGTGTGTGTGTGTGTGTGTCTATCTCTATCTATCTATCTATCTATCTATCTCTCTCTCTCTCTCTCTCGCTCTCTCTCTCGCTCTCTCTCTCGCTCTCTCTCTCGCTCTCTCTCTCTTTCTCTCATTCTCTTTCTCTCATTCTCTAACTCTCTCTCTCTCTCTAACTATCTCTCTAACTCCGCTCGAATTATCTCTCTCTAACCTAACTGTTGTGGCCCTGACTTAGTGAATAGGGGTGTACACTGTACACCATCCTAGATGTGGGGGATCTCTGGGTTGCTCCTGCGAGATTGATCGACTGTCTCTATGCCGCTTCTTCAAGAGTACTGTCCGGGGCTATACAACAACAACAACAACCACATTTTCCACTCTTTGTCTCTGTAGGCTGGCAGCAAGCAGCAACATTCGAGTACAATTATCAGTCTTGCACTATTTTATATTTTAACTCTAATGGAGGAATGTGAAAGGAAAGCAATGTTTACCAAGTGCTGATATCTTGCCTGGAATTAGTTTTCTGAACACAGTTTTAATCCCTAACCCTAACTTCAGGCTGACAAGATGGCATCGATGTTGTGCGCAGTCACCTCCAAGCTGTTTATCCTGGGTTTGAATCTATAAACTATCATCCTGGTATTTCGCAGGTAAGGAGAGGCATAAATGAGGGTGTCGCTCTTCGGATGGGCCTTAAACTGGATGTCCTGTCTCTTGTCATTAGTTGGAGGAGGTTTTCAATGGTATGTTTCGAGAAGTGTAGGCGATCTATGGCTTGCACCCTGCACAAAATACAAATTCCTGCTCTAATCTACAGGGGGCACTACATCAGCAGATCAGCAAAGTACGCTGCCCACAGCCATTTGCTGCATAACAAAAAAGACCATATCCTTATTTTTCGGCTGGCATATTGCACTTCTTTATATTGCAGTTGTGCGCAGTCTTAAAACAGCTGTTCACTTTTCCAAATGTCTTAAATGATTAATCTTAAAACAGCTGCTCACAAACAGCTGTTCACTAAAACAGCTGTAAAACAGTTATTGCACTTAAAACAGCTGTTCACCACCATCTCTTATCTTCCCCCATCCAAAACCTTGATCTTTTCTACCCTGGCTAATTCACCCAACATACATTTTTTCGAAATTCCAACTTCTTTCCTGGAAGTCCTTGCAGTGTACATATGTTTTATAGCTCTCCCACCTCCCCCCAAGCCCTCCCCCTCCCACAGATCTCTCGATGTCCCTGCTCTCAAATGTTGTGTTTGTGTCCTTCCCCTCTCTCCCCATCTTGTCTACCGCTCCCCTTATTTTTTGTGTTTTATGTGTCGGTTTTTGTCAGTTTGACTTTTTGTGTGATAATGTTAGCTCTTGTTAGCGAATTGATAGTTTTGAATTGCGACCAAAGGATTTATATCACCTCCACCTAATTTTCTGAGTAATTCAATTATATTTTATAATCACCATTCAATTTTGACTATAATAAAAATTCTGAACCCGCCCTGCATATCCACAAACATTTCCAACTTACTTTTCAATTAATCAGTAATTCCAAAGTAAGGCCCGACCAATGACGCACGGCACACGGCAAGCTAATCGAGGCTATTCACTGGAATTTCCGAACACCTGCAAAGTCCAAGATCCAGTAAGTAAGTGAGCAAGTAAGCACCATCAACAGAATAATTAGCAAGTTGCTCATTCATTCAACTTACTACAGTCAGTGTGAAACAACTTATCTTAAACACAGACCAGAGAAACCATGAATGAGATAGGAATACAATTACAAATAACATTTCCATTCGTTCGTAACATACATGGCAAAATAATAATCTATATTATAATAGCCGTAGATGATTCTGTCTGTCTGTCTGTCTGTCTATCTGTTGGGTGTCTGTCCGGGGTGTGGCTTACTCGGTTTGCAGAGTAGCTCCACCCATAGCTCCACCCATTCTGGGAGTGGCTATAAACAAATATCCACCATTTTATTAACTCGCATAGCTTTGAGTCCTGTTTTGTAGGCCCGTGGTGTCTTGCTCTCCCCCAGTTTTATTTCAAATCAAATTCGATAAATCATTTCATTTTTCACAGTCGCTAACATAGTTTTAGACTCGGTTGAAAAAAAACGGGAAGAAAATCCGATGAAAGTTGCCGTTTATAGAACGAAATGAATTCTCAAAGGCCTGTAACTTCAAGGCCATTGAGTCTCTCTCACGCCTTTATCTCCAATCTAACTCACCATATGATTTCATTTTTATCGATGGTTTTACTTTTAGACTCGGTGTCAGCAATAATTGAGAACAATCCACACACGCGGGAAAATGCAGAGATATATTTTTTAAAATCGCGTCATGGTGTATCATACACCGCCCAACATGACACCGCCGGCAATGTGTCGATATATATTAAAAATTCGCTTTTGCTTTTCCGTTATGATATATTACTATTTCGTTTGATGATAGTCGTCACAAAAACGTCAACAATGATGCCGACATATATTTCTTCGTTTTTATTTCATTCAACATATTAGCCGGAAGTAAAATATGTTTCAGGAAATTACCGAGAGATATTTCTTCGTTTTTTTTATTAGTTATGTGCGCATACACTTTAAATAGGTTTATTTGAAATCTTTAATTTTCCACAAACATTCCACACACGCGGGAAAATGCAGAGATATATTTTTTAAAATCGCGTCATGGTGTATCATACACCGCCCAACATGACACCGACGGCAATGTGTCGATATCTATTTTAAATTCGATATATCATTTCATTTTTCACAGTCGCTAACATAGTTTTAGACTCGGTTGAAAAAAAACGAGAAGAAAATCCGATGAAAGTTGCCGTTTATAGAACGAAATGAATTCTCAAATGCCTGTAACTTCAAGGCCATTGAGTCTCTCTCACGCCTTTATCTCCAATCTAACTCACCATATGATTTCATTTTTATCGATGGTTTTAGAGTCGGTGTCAGCAATAATTGAGAACATTCCACACACGCGGGAAAATGCAGATATATTTTTTAAAATCGCGTCATGGTGTATCATACACCGCCTAACATGACACCGACGGCAACGTGTCGATACATATTAAAAATTCGATATATCATTTCATTTTTCACAGTCGCTAACATAGTTTTCGACTCGGTTGAAAAAAAACGGGAAGGAAATCCAATGAAAGTTGCCGTTTATAGAACGAAATGAATTCTCAAACGCCTGTAACTTCAACTTCAAGGCCATTGAGTCTCTCTCACGCCTTTATCTCCAATCTAACTCACCATATGATTTCATTTTTATCGATGGTTTTGGACTCGGTGTCAGCAATAATTGAGAACATTCCACACACGCGGGAAAATGCAGAGATATATTTTTAAAAATCGCGTCATGGTGTATCATACACCGCCCAACATGACACCGACGGCAACGTGTCGATATATATTAAAAATTCGCTTTTGCTTTTCCGTTAAGATATATTACTTTTTCGTTTGATGACAGTCGTCACAAAAACGTCAACAATGATGCCGACATATATTTCTTCGTTTTTATTTAATTCAACATTATTAGCCGGAAGTAAAATATGTTTCAGGAAATTACCGAGAGATATTTCTTCGTTTTTTAAAATTTGTTATGTGCGAATACACTTTAAATAGGTTTATTTGAAATCTTTAATTTTCCACAATATAATTTACTTGCCATTTATCATTTGATGATTACGAGACAAATTCCTCTTGAGGATCGTGACAATTCATGCGCTGCGTGGAAACTTCTATTTCCAAAATGAATGAGACGATCGATGAAGAACGCAGACTTGAACAGGATGCAGCAAGAAAACGAATGAGACGGGCGAACGACAACGAGTCCATCGACGAACGTCAATGCAAACTTGCGGGGTCACCCGTGGGAATCCCACGGGCATGGATGTGTGTGACATTTCGACATATTGAGTTAGATGCTGCACATTCATTTTTACAAAATGGTTACTGGCAAGTCATCAGATCCAGAAATGGTGTAAAAACCACCGTTTAGAGGCCATTTTTCCCCGCAAAGCGGGGGTTGGCCTTTTCGGGGACCGTGGTAGTTGTTGTTTTTTTGTCCCCTTTTTGAAGCAATGTTTTACGGCCGGATGCCCTTCCTGACGCCAACCCTTTTTGCCGCCTTCAACGACAAACAGGGAATTACCAGTGAACTGGTACTCAATTAGCCGACCTCGGAAGGATGACAGGCTGAGTCAACCCCCCTGGCATTAATTCGGCGATCGACCGAGATTCGAACCCAGGATCCTAAGCCGGCACCCTAGCCGCTAGCCCAACACCAGAAATGGTGTCATGAACACAATTTATTTACGCACAAGCACAAAAGCAAGACGGGCCGATTTCCGATTCCGACGGGCCGACGGGCGAGACGGGCCGATTTCCGATTCCGACGGGCCGATTTGGAGCAAGAAAAAGAATGAGACGGGAGAAAAAGGAGAGAAACGAGACGGGGAAAGCCGATTGGAGAGGCGAGTGAGGCGCGATTGGAGAGGAGTGTGAGGCGCGATTGGAGAGGAGTGTGAGGCACGATTGGAGAGGAGTGTGAGGCGTGATTGGAGAGGAGTGTGAGGCACGATTGGAGAGGAGTGATTGGAGGGGAGTGTGAGGCACGATTGGAGAGGAGTGTGAGGCACGATTGGAGAGGAGTGTGAGGCGCGATTGGAGAGGAGTGTGAGGCGCGATTGGAGAGGAGTGTGAGGCGCGATTGGAGAGGCGTGTGAAGGATTGGAGAGGAGAGGAGTGTGAGGGATTGGAGAGGTGAGGGATTGGAAAGGAGAGGGATGTGAGGGTTTGGAGAGGAGAGGAGTGCTAGGTGGAGAGAGGAGAGTGTCAGGTGGAGACAGGAGAGTGTCAGGTGGAGACAGGAGAGTGTCAGGTGGAGAGGAGTGAGGGGTCACATATTATGTGAAATAACTAAATTCACACCATTTCTGGATCTGATGACTTGCCAGTAACCATTTTGTAAAAATGAATGTGCAGCATATAACTCAATATGTCGAAATGTCACACACATCCATGCCCGTGGGATTCCCACGGGTGACCCCGCTAGTAATATTAATAATAAGCGTAATTACACATAGATTCAAAATTGATACAAAACTAAAAACAAACAACAACAACAACAACAACAGGCATTTTAAGGCCATTTTCCCTACAAGAGCGGGGGTTAGCCTTGCGGTCCCCTTGACAATCTGGTAATTGTCATGGTTCTCTTTTTGAGGCAATGTTTTTATGGCTGGATGCCCTTCCTGACGCCAACCCTTTTAGTCGCCTTTTACGGCACGCAGGGATACGTTGTACCTATTCTAAACCGGGGTACACACCGAGGTACAAAACTAAAAACAAATTGCAATGCGTTTCGGAGGACCTCCACCGAACCCCTGAGACTGGCTCACTGAACCCCTGGGGTTCGGTCAAACCCAGGTTATGAACCACGGCTCTAGACTAAGACAATTTTGCTCGCCGGATACCTGAGGAGTAGGCCTGAGCTACACGAAAACGAATTTGGCAATGTAGCACAGCAAGGTAAGATTTAACACTCTAAATTGGATGAAAACACAAACATCAACACAAAGACGTAAACATAACAGAAAACTACGACGGTTCTGGTTCAGAAAAAATAGCTTTGATTGAGGTGGAAGGAGCAGTTGCATGTTAGACCTACAATGACTGGAGATGACTTGGGCTTTCTTCTTGGAGATGAGAAACCATCTGTGTCTGCTTCATCACCTTAGAGGAGAAGGACTGATTACAGAGCATGTCAACGCTATCGCCCCTCATTGCCTTTCTCTCGTATCCCGCCCCGAGCCGCACTTTGTCCTGTGCCACACGAGCCTGCAAGACACAATCGTCCTGCAGCAGAGACCATCTCATCTTTCCTCAAGTCCTTGCCTGATTTGTTCCTCTTTGTTGCAAGTTTGAATTTGGTATTTTGGTGCTGAAGCTGGGATTAGGTTTCATAGTTCTTTTCTTGTGCACAAGTGTGTATGTATTTCCTTATCCATTTGTCTTTTGACCTGCTGGTTCGTCCCTAACCCTTATCAATTATCAATATTTAAAAATAAAGATATTTATTTGGAAGAAATTTCTTCCCATCTTCGACTGAAATTGTTTGTGTGAGCAACTGCCAAATTTGGTTGATGTATCTGGCGATCCTTTGGGGATAATAATTTGTTCAATGAACACAGTTTTAAATTGAACGCGGTGAATTTGGAGACCATTTGGTATTTTACAGAGCCCAGACCTCTGGCCCAGAGCGTCCACGTTACCCGGACCTCTTACATGACAGTATGGATGTAGTATGTATGTATGCATGTATTTATGTACAATGGCCTACAAATGTATTCACCTCTTACCAATAATGACATATCTTACTATAATCCACCAAATGTCCGTCCGTCTGTTCGAAGGTACCGCAAAAACTGCTCAACCGATCGAAACTATATTTTGTGTGGGTAATCCTGGGATCTCCAGGAGTAAAATAGGCTATTTAGTTTTCCCAATTTCAGCTTTGGTCTCCAGTATTTTCAGGTTTGGACTCCCGCATAACATTCACATTCGCATAACGTCCATTGTGACGATGTTCTCATTGTGACGATGTATGTGTTCACTGTAGTGTTTGACGTGACGGTGTGAACGTAATTTCGTAATGTTTTTCGTTTCGTAATCCTTTAATGAACGTTTAATGTTTAATGAACGTTTAATGTTTAATGAACGTTTAATGCCCTTCGATGTCCGGGGCCACACGCGCGCTACACTGGACGGGCCAGCGTGTACCTTGCCCTTCGCCGTCATGCTCAGGTAAACCGCTGAGCCCCATCCGTGATGGGGACTGGGGCTTGAGACAGTGTCCTTCATTAAAAGTATAATAAACGCTGTCTCCATCGATCTTGCCAAGGCCGTAACAGCCGTAACGTTTAATCTCTACATGAGAGAATTCCACATAGCTATTTGGGCGGTGAATACGCTAACAGATTGCTGACTCCATCGATCTTGCCAAGGCCGTAACAGCTGTCGGCTCAAAATACTTTTAACTGTTGATTTGGTACAGTTACACGTATCGGGAATTTGGTACACGTATCAGGAGTACATACGACATAGCGATTGTGAACACGATTATCGATCACGATTCACGATCACGATCTTAGTGTATCGATCACGATTTGAAACACGATGGAATAATATTTACGGATATGAACAGTGATGTGGCTTTTATTGAAATTCTAAAGATAGTTTAGATTTTGATGATTTGCATGCGATATGATTCAACTGATGTTTATATGAATCGTTTAAAATAAAAAAAACCTTCAATTTCTGATATTTTGCCTTTTCATTTGGGCTTCCCAATTTGAGCCCCGCCCATAGGGCGGGTACCTTTGCTAGTTCAAATTACGGCTAAATTACGACTAAACAGCGTTACGGCTAAATTACCAATTATGTAGAAACAATTTTTCCACATGAACTTCTTTATTCATAGCTAAAGAGATAAAACTAAACACTGTTATCGTTAAGGAGGTTACATACCTGCAAAAAGCATGTACAAATCAAAATTCACTGTTTGCAAAAGTATTCAACCCCTTAGGTCAGTACTTGGTGGAAACACCTTTTGCAGCAATGACTGCTATGTCTTTTAGAGTTGGCCAGCTTTGCACAGTGATATGGTGAAATCTTCTTCACATGAAAATGTCTCTAGTTCTGCCAAGTTATATGGAGATCGGCGATGGATTACAATCTTCATGTCTAGCCATAAATGTTTAATTTGGTTCAAGTCAGGAATTTCGTCCACTCAAGAACATTTCTTTTCTTCTTGTTCAGCCACCAGTGTATCTTTACCTTTGTACTTCAGATCATCGTCTTGCTGAAATGTGAATCTCCTACCCAGTTTCAGATTCATGGCTGACTCGAGCAAGTTTTCATCAAGGAGTCTCCTGTATGTGCACCATTCACTGTCCCTTCTATCATGACAAGCTTGCCATCCCTACTGATGTAAATCAGCCCCATAACATGATGCTGCCATCACCTGCATGCTTGAGAGTAGGGATGGTGTTGACTGGTTAATGTGCAATGTTAGGCTTGCGTCAGACGTAACGTTTTGAATTTAGACCAAAAAGTTCCATTTTTGTCTAGACTGACCACAAAACCTTTCGCAACATGTCTGCAGTATCATTAAGATGCTTTTTTGCAAACTCCTTAAGAGATTTTCTATATGTCTTTTTTAATAATGGCTTCTCTCGCTACCTATCCATAGAGGCCAGCTTTGTGAAGGGAACGGGATATTGTTGATTGATGAAAAATGACTCCCATCTCGGACATAGAGCCTTGCAAATCTTTCAGTCATTGTTGGATTTCCAATGACACCCTGAACCAGTTTGCTGCTTGCCCGGCTGCTGAGTTTGGATGGGCGACCTCATCTGAGTCTGGGTGGTACGACACATCTTCCACTTCTTAATGATGGATTTCTTCATACTCAAAGGGATAATGAGTGACTTTGAAATCTTCTTATAACCCTCTCCTGAACAGTGCTTCTCCACCATTTTATGTCTGACTTCTTTGGAAAGTTCCTTGGTCTTCACGTTTGCCTTGTTGGTTGACCAAGTGAGTTGCACATTAAAACTTCTTCGATAAATGTGGGTGCTTAATTTTTAAGATAAACCACTGACTACATACAGGTGAAACCTATTACACTGATTTTGTAATCTTTCAAAATAATTTGCTTCTGAAGTGATTTATGGTTAATTTGGCAAAGGGTTTGAATACTTATGCAACTGACAATCATCTGATTTTCTCTGTTAATCCAACTTATTCACATTTTATATACATTGTTTTGCTTTTTCACTTTGGAGTAGTTTGGAAAGACTCCATATATTGTTTTATTTGAAAGCATCATGAAATAAGCTCAGGTGGCATAAAAATGTGAAAACTTTAGAGGGGGGGGGGGGGGGGGGGGTGGAGGGGTGAATATTGTCGGACCCCGCTATTCGCGGATCCGCTATTCATGGCTTCCGCGTATTCGCAGGTGATAAAATGCGACCTGTTTCTCTATTTGCGATCCCGCAAATTCGCGGTTCTTTTTCCTATTTGCGGCCGTGTACAACGAAATAGTGGGGTTTCCTTCCTATTTGCGGCCATGTTCCGCGAATTCGCGTTTTTGTTTTGTCCTATTCACGGCGGTGTTCCTCCAATTTCCGGGGGTTTTTCCTATTCGCGGCCGTGTTGGCGAATCCACCAAATCTAAGCCTCCCATCCACTCAGGTCTGCCAAATCTCAGGCCCCCCTTCCACTCAGATCCACCAAATCTCAGGCCCCCCTTCCACTCGGATCTGCCAAATCTCAGGCCCCCATTCCACTAGGGTCTGCCAAATCTAAGCTCCCCATCCACTCAGGTCTGCCAAATCTCAGGCCCTCCTTCCACTCAGGTTCACCAAATCTCAGGCCCCACCCTTCCACTCGGGTCTGCAAAATCTCAACTTCCCCGCCCCTCCACTTGGGTCTCCCAAATCTCAGGCTCCCCTTTCCACTCAGGTCTGCCAAATCTCAGCCCCCCGCCCCCTTCCACTCGGGTCCACCAAATCTCAGGCACTCCTCCCTGTACGCGTGCATGTCCTCCTCGACCTTGATGCGTTAGATTCAGCAAAACCCATCAAGCCACAGGTACCTCCACCACCCCAACCAAAGCCACCCACAAAGCTGTTGTATTCGGCACGTTACTGGATCACATGGAGTTTGGTTCCCTGCAGGTATTACATAGCATATAGGGAGTTACCAAATCATGTGCCCTTGCTCCCAGCATGAGGAGATCTGAGAAACCCAGGAAGCCCCCAGGGCAGGCTGCGTTCAGGACGATCCACGCGACCTCGGGTGTCATGTGCACGGCCCCCCGCCCCTCCAAAGCCGCCGCACGCGGCACGAATCCTCGATCTCACCTCACCCTTTCACATCGTCAACAGATGGCGCACTACAGGATTAGGTGTGGAAAAGCTGGGGCCTTTCCACCCGGCAGCATGGGACCCACAAGTTTACCCAGGCCGCAAAAACGCATGTCGAAATGCGGGACACCGACCACCATCCACCGTTCTCAGGTCAGTCATTACTGTCTTCGAAACTAATTTATTTGACACAGCTCCTGGTCCTCTCCATCCCAGGCGAGAGTGACGCGGCATGACCGGCAAGTTATGCCTCCTCCCCTGCCACCGCCATCTTGTGTTGTGTTGTGTTGTGTGAGACTGTGTGTGACTGTGTGTATGTACATTTTTTTTTTTTCCTTTGTTTGTTTGTTTGTTTGTTTTCTTACGTGTCAGGTGTTCAGAGTTCTATAAACATGATAATTCAAGAAACCCCAACATATTAATTTATATTTTCAATAAACAATACAGTATATGTAATCAGTAAGGAAATTTGTTTTTAATAATTATATACAGTATACTTATATTGATGCAGGTTATTATTCATCCAATCGAATTAAAATAGTAAAAGTTTGTCATTGAATAAAGCTGAGTTTACTAGTCGGTAGAGCTGAGGTTTGACGAGTGTCCACTCGCCTTAGTTACGGGAGATGTTGAAACAAACGTTGGCTTTACCAACTAGTAGTAAGTCCAGCTTGTTTCAGTTGCAAACTTTTCCTGATGCACATTTATATATAAATATATGTAATATTTATATACTGATGCACACTTATATATTGAAAATAAAATAAATCCTTGGTATCTATTGGACTATTCTGTTGCATTTGTACAACTTTTTGAGCCCCCCAGGTAGAACATCCTGAAGCAGAAAGACCTTAAAAGTTGTGTGAATATTGGGAAAAAAAAAACAGTGTTAAATGTAAAATTAATTAATTAATTAAAACCAAAATGAAAAAGAATACTTTGTAAAAAATTTGAAAATTTTATTATTTTTTTTTATATTAAATTTTTTGTAAAATAAATAATAAATAAAACTGTGTTCAACATTGACCAAGTATTTGCTAGACTGTTGGAAATGAATGCATTCATTTAATTTATCTTTTTAAAATGTCTCATCATTATTAGAACATGCTGTTTTTGAGCAGCTTTATATGGAATGTCTATTTTTTGAAATCGTTCCTTTTATTTTTTGCCTTGGAGGCCTCCCAACCTTTTGTTGCTCCATAAAAGGTGTCTGACATTGTCTAGATTCTAGAACAAATGTCTCGCCGACCAGAGTTCTGTAAAAATGTGTTTACCAAGAGCTTATATTTTGCCTTGAATTATTAACTTTTAAACCTAAAAAATGTACTTTTGATAAATTAACTTCTGGCCTGCCTAAAAAAAAATTTTTTTTATTATTATTTTCTGGAATTCACACATTTGTTTTTTACATTACTGTGAATCGATTTCTAAGTGATACCTTTTCATTTTAACTATCCTCAGCTGTCACCTTTGATCCAAGGTTGGTTTTGCTTTTCCAAAGCTTGGAGAGCGAGTCGCTCCATCTCAAGGTGCCAAGCCCCATTGTCCGCAGGCTGAGCTTTGTAGACCAGAAATAGAAAAAGTGTGCCACGTAAAAAATGCCATGGAAATTTGTTCCCAAGAGAAACAAACGCAAGTGCTTTCACGTGCACACAGCATATGGCGATTGTTTTTATGGAACGGGCGCTTGGAATACTGTCAAAATGGGCCCGCGACACTTCGCGTGCTTGCGGACAATCTTTGTTAACATCCTTCATGTAAGACTTATCTTAGCTATTGGTAGTCACAAAAAATATTTTTTGGTAGGATTGCTTTTAGCAAGTTTATTTTCCCAATTTCAGGAATAGACGTAGCTATATTTTCCCAATTTCAGGAATTCGTAGCTAAATTTTGCAAATTTCAATAGCAATACTGTGGGTGTTTTTTTGATGTTGAAAGTGAAAAATAAGTTTGTCTTTGCCTGCCCAGAGACCTGATGAAACACGTTTTTACATCCTTCCTTGGGGGCATTTAGGGTGTATCCTTACTTGTCATTGTGGCGTTGCAGATGGATCGGCATATTGCTGCAATTACAGTACCTTTTTTTTCTTACTAAGCACCGTGACTTTAATGGCATGCAGTGTTGCAAGCATCGACAATGTCACAGCCAAATGTCTGTGCGCCTTTCTGAGGGTGGAGTCTTTACGCTACAACCGTGAGAACACCATCTCGAGTCCTTACCTTGTAATCTGCTTTGTTTTCCCCACCCATGAATCTGGAAGATGTGCAATAGACCTGTTGGGAATTCCCGCTGATCTGTCAGATCCTTACAATGTCTTTGTTTATGTTCACTTTGTTTGAATTGTCTTTTTCATAATCACCGAAGACATTTTGTTTGTTCCTACCACAATACGTATTATTTTCATGTCTTTCACTTTGATTTTTTTTTTCATTCTGGGTTCATTTCCTCTATAAATCTGTATAAAGAAAGGAAATGTTGATGGGACAGATGTATAGGTTATCTGCATATTATGTATAAAGGAGAAAGAGGTTGGGGGGAAAATCTTAACAAAGTAGCTGTACAGCAAACATGAGAAGGGGAAGAGAAGAGGAAGAAGGGGAAAGAAGAGGGGAGGGGAAGAAGGAAGGTCAACATTCCATAATTTGATGTATGTAAATGCAATCATCATCAGCATCAGTAGAAGTCAACTCATTTTTGAGAATGACTGACTCATCGCAAAGAAAGTTCAGTTTGGCTGAAGGGAGAATCGAGTACGAGCTCGCTCGTGGGAAATTGACCCAATGCGTGAGACCACACCTGTTCCATCCACTGGGGTGGGACACAGATACTGGTGGTGGTACTCCTCTAGCATGTTTAAGGTGACAGATTCGTCTGCCTCCGTTGCCCTGGTCACTTCTGCCACAGAGGATCCACTCTGCACTCTGACACACTCCATCCATGCCTGTCCTTTGCCTTCTCTTTCCATTTCTGTACATCCATGCCAGTTGTGTGTACATCCATGTACATTTCTGTACATCCATGCCAGTTGTGTGTACATACCTGCACATTTCTGTACATCCATTCTGACCATGTGATCAGTGAAGGTGAGCTGCTTCAGAACCTCGTTTTTTGTCTCATGATCAGTCCACTTAATCCTTCGGATATTGCGCAAATGCCAGATATAGACTTGAGACAAACGGTGGGTGTATACCTTCTGTAGAGTGTATATTGCCTTCGTTATGACGTCATAATTCGACAAGTACAACACTTATCCGATCATTATTTTTTTTTAAATCAGCAACTGTTGGTCTGATGGACACGAAATTTTCACCATAGGAGCGCCTCCTCATTTCGAATATTTTAATGATAAGCATGACGTCATAGGTCATGTGGTACAGGCGCCATCTTGGAAAAACCGAAAAATGTTGCACCTCTATATCTCCAAAACCGCTGCATGGAAAAAATTTAACGTGGCCCATTGTAAATAAATCAATATGGGGAATATGTGTTAACGATGATGTCATTGGTGCCATAATTATGACGTCATAATTAGACAGGGACAATGCTTAGTCTGATGAGTTTGAAATGTAATGAGCGTGATCTATGCAACAATTTTATTAGAGAATATAAATTTATGATGTCATCGTCACGTGGTCTGGCAGCCATATTGGATCAAAGAAAAAAAAATGTTCAAAAACAGAAGAGTTGGCTCGCAATAAGTTGACTGCGCAGAGTAAGTATTCTGTGAATACCATCTAGTTTATCTCGTGTACTCTGCCCCAGCCCTCGCTCTTCCACAAATCTCCTGCTTTCCCTGTTCCCTACTGTTGTTGTGCTTCCCCATCTTGTCATGTTTCCTTTGTCGTCGTCATTAACAAATTTTATTCCCCATGGAGAGTTCTTTACAATGAGCCATGTCACAATTTTTTCGATTCAGTACTTTCGGAGATATGGAGGTGCAAAGTTTTTCGGTTTTTCCAAGATGGCGGCCGAACCACGTGACCGATGACGTCATCATTAACATATTTTATTCACCATGGAGAATTCTTTACAATGAGCCATGTCTCAATTTTTTCTGTTCATTACTTTTGGAGATATAGAGGTGCAAAGCCTTTCGGTTTTTCCAAGATGGCGGCCAAACCACGTGACCGATGACGTCATCAATTGGGCACAGTCTATTCCTGGTCAAGACCAATATGTGTGCAAAGCTTGGCGATTCTACGTGCAACGGTGTAGACGTAGTGCTGCAAAATGACACAAACAGACAGACAGACATGAAAAATCGGTCAGAGACCGAGGACTTGCCGGAATTTACTTTTTTATCGGCCATTTAGGACAAATATGGCGGCTGAACCACCTGACCGATGACGTCATCATTAACATATTTTATTCCCCCTGGAGAGTTCTTTCCAATGAGCCATGTCTCAAGTTTTTCTATTCAGCACTTTCGGAGATATGGAGGTGCAAAATTTTTCCATTTTTCCAAGATGGCGGCCGCACCACGTGACCGATGACGTCATCATTAACATATTTATTCCACATGGAGAGTTCTTGACAATGAGCCATGTCTCAATTTTTTATATTCAGCACTTTCAGAGATATGGAGGTGCAAAATTTTTCGTTTTTTCCAAGATGGCGGCCGAACCACGTGACTGATGACATGATCATTAACATATTTTATTCCCCATAAAGAGTTCTTTACAATGAGCCATGTCTCAATTTGTTCTATTCAGCACTTCCGGAGATATGGAGGTGCAAAGTTTTTCGGATTTTCCAAGATGGCGGCCGAACCACGTGACTGATGACGTCATCACTAACTTGTTTTATTCCCCATGGAGAGTTCTTTCCAATGAGCCATGTCTCAATGTTTTCTATTCAGCACTTCCGGAGATATGGAGGTGCAAAGTTTTTCGGTTTTTCCAAGATGGCGGCCGAATCACGTGACTGATGACGTCATCATTAACATATTTTATTCCCCATGGAGAGTTCTTTCCAATGAGCCATGTCTCAATTTTTTCTATTCAGCACTTCCGGAGATATGGAGGTGCAAAGTTTTTCGGTTTTTCCAAGATGGCGGCCGAAACACGTGACCGATGACGTCATAAATTGGGCACAGTCTATTCCAGGGCAAGACGAATATGTGTGCAAAGTTTGGCGATTCTCCGTGCAATGGTGTAGACGCAGTGGTGCAAACAGACAGACAAACAGACAGACAGACAGACAAACAGACAGACAGACAAATGAAAAATCGGTCAGAGACCGAGGACTTGCCGGAATGTACTTTTTTATCGGCCATTTAGAACAAATATGGCGGCCGAACTATGTGATACATGACGTCATCATTAACATATTTTATTCCCCATGGAGAGTTCTTTACAATGAGCCATACCTCAATTTTTTCTGTTCAGGACTTTTGGAGATGTGGAGGTGCAGAGTTTTTCGGTTTTTCCAAGATGGCGGCCGACCACGTGACTGATGACGTCATCATTAACATATTTTATTCCCCATGGAGAGTTCTTTACAATGAGCCATGTCTCAATTTTTTCTGTTCAGCACTTTTGGAGTTATAGTGGTGAAAATTTTTGCCGTTTTTCCAAGATGGCGGCCGACCACGTGACATATGACGTCATCATTAACATATTTTATTCCCCATGGAGAGTTCTTTACAATGAGCCAAGTCTCAATTTTTTCTGTTCAGCACTTTTGGAGATATAGTGGCGCAACGTTTTTCGGTTTTTCCAAGATGGCGCCAGAACCACGTGACTGATGACGTCATCATTTACGTATTTTATTCCCCATGGAGAGTTCTTTACAACGAGCCATGTCTCAATTTTTTCTGTTCAGTACTTTCGGAGATATAGAGGTGCAAAGTTTTTCGGTTTTTCCAAGATGGCGGCCGAACCACGTCACCGATGACGTCATCAATTGGGCACAGTCTATTCCAGGGCAAGACCAATATGTGTGCAAAGTTTGGCGATTCTACGTGCAACGGTGTAGACGCAGTGCTGCAAACAGACAGACAGACAGACAGACAGACAGACAAACAGACAAACAGACAAACAGACAGATGAAAAATCGGTCAGAGACCGAGGACTTGCCGGAATGTACTCTTTTATCGGCCATTTAAGACAAATATGGCGTCCGAACCACGTGATAGATGACGTCATCATTAACATATATTATTCCCCATGGAGAGTTCTTCACAAAGAGCCATGTCTCAACTTTTTCTATTCAGCACTTTTGGAGATATGGAGGTGCTACGTTTTTCGGTTTTTCCAAGATGGCAGCCGAACCACGTGACCTATGATGTCATCATTAACATATTTTATTCCCCATGGAGAGTTCTTTACAATGAGCCATGTCTCAATTTTTTCTATTCAGCACTTTCAGAGATATGGAGGTGCACAATTTTTCGGTTTTTCCAAGATGGCGGCCGAACCACGTGACATATGACGTCATCATTAACATATTTTATTCCCCATTGAGAGTTCTTTACAATGAGCCATGTCTCAATTTTTTCCATTCTGCACTTTTGGAGATATAGTGGTGCAAAGTTTTCCCATTTTTCCAAGATGGCGGCCGAACCACGTGACCGATGGCGTCATCATTAACATATTTTATTCCCCATGGAGAGTTCTTTACAATGAGCCATGTCTCAATTTTTTCTGTTCAGCACTTTTGGAGATTTTGTGGTGCAAAGTTTTGCCGTTTTTCCAAGATGGCGGCCGACCACGTGACTGATGACGTCATCATTAACATATTTTATTCCCCATGGAGAGTTCTTTACAATGAGCCATGTCTCAATTATTCTGTTCAGCACTTTTGGAGATATAGTGGTGCAAAGTTTTGCCGTTTTTCCAAGATGGCGGCCGACCACGTGACATATGACGTCATCATTAACATATTTTATTCCCCATGGAGAGTTCTTTCCAATGAGCCATGTCTCAATTTTTTCTGTTCAGCACTTTTGGAGATATAGTGGCGCAACGATTTGCCGTTTTTCCAAGATGGCGACCGAACCACGTGACTGATGACGTCATCATTTACATATTTTATTCCCCATGGAGAGTTCTTTACAATGAGCCATGTCTCAATTTTTTCTGTTCAGCACTTTTGGAGATATAGTGGTGCAAATTTTTGCCGTTTTTCCAAGATGGCGGCCGAACCACGTCACTGATGACGTCATCATTGAGGCACAGTATATTAGAGGGCAAGACCATTATGTGTGCAAAGTTTGGCGATTCTCCGTGCAACGGTGTAGACGCAGTGCTGCAAACAGACAAACAGACAGACAAACAGACAGACAAACAGACAGACAGACAAACAAACGAACAGATCAACATACTTGCCGGAAAATTTTTCCGGCAAGTAACAAACAAACAGATCAACATACTTGCCGGAAAATTTTTTCCGGCAAGTAATGAAAAATCGGTCAGAGACCGAGGACTTGCCGGAATGTACTTTTTATCGGCCATTTAGAAGAAATATGGCGGCCGAACCACGTGACCGATGATATCATCATTAACATATTTTATTCCCCATGGAGAGTTCTTTACAATGAGCCATGTCTCAATTTTTTCTATTCAGCACTTTCGGGGATATGGAGGTGCAAAGTTTTTCGGTTTTTCCAAGATGGCGGTCGAACCACGTGACTGATGACGTCATCAGTAACATATTTTATTCCTCATGGAGAGTTATTTACAATGAGCCATGTGTCAATTTTTTCTGTTCAGCACTTTCGGAGATATTGGAGGTGTAAAATTTTTCGGTTTTTCCAAGATGGCGGCCGAACCACATGACTGATGACGTCATCATTAACAAATTTTATTCCCCATGGAGAGTTCTTTACAATGAGCCATGTCTCAATTTTTTCTGTTCAGCACTTTTGGAGATTTCGTGGTGCAATGTTTTGCCGTTTTTCCAAGATGGCGGCCGACCACGTGACTGATGACGTCATCATTAACATGTTTTATTCCCCATGGAGAGTTCTTTACAATGAGCCATGTCTCAATTTTTTCTGTTCAGCACTTTTGGAGATATAGTGGTGCAAAGTTTTGCCGTTTTTCCAAGATGGCGGCCGACCACGTGACATATGACGTCATCATTAACATATTTTATTCCCCATGGAGAGTTCTTTACAATGAGCCATGTCTCAATTTTTTCTGTTCAGCACTTTTGGAGATATAGTGGCGCAACGTTTTGCTGTTTTTCCAAGATGGCGGCCGAACCACGTCACCGATGACGTCATCAATTGGGCACAGTCTATTCCAGGGCAAGACCAATATGTGTGCAAAGTTTGGCGATTCTCCGTGCAACGGTGTAGACGCAGTGCTGCAAACAGACAGACAGACAAACAGACAAACAGACAAACAGACAGATGAAAAATCGGTCAGAGACCGAGGACTTGCCGGAATGTACTTTTTTATCGGCCATTTAGGCCAAATATGGCGGCCGAACCATGTGACCGATGACGTCATCATTAACATATATTATTCCCCATGGAGAGTTCTTTACAATGAGTCATGTCTCAATTTTTTCTATTCAGCACTTTCGGAGATATGGAGGTGCTAGGTTTTTCCAAGATGGCGGCTAACCCACGTGACCGATGACGTCATTATTAACATATTTTATTCCCCATGGAGAGTTCATTACAATGAGCCATGTCTCAATTTTTTCTATTCAGCACTTTCGGAGATATGGAGGTGCTAGGTTTTTCCAAGATGGCGGCTAAACCACGTGACCGATGACGTCATTATTAACATATTGTATTCCCCATGGAGAGTTCTTTACAATGAGTCATGTCTCAATTTTTTCTATTCAGCACTTTCAGAGATATGGAGGTGTTAGGTTTTTCGGTTTTTCCAAGATGGCGGCCGAACCACGTGACATATGACGTCATCATTAACAAATTTTATTCCCCATGGAGAGTTCTTTACAATGAGCCATGTCTCAATTTTTTCTGTTCAGCACTTTTGGAGATATAGTGGTGCAAATTTTTTGCCGTTTTTCCAAGATGGCGGCCGACCACGTGACATATGACATCATCATTTACATATTTTATTCCCCATGGAGAGTTCTTTACAATGAGCCATGTCTCAATTTTTTCTGTTCAGCACTTTCGGAGATATAGAGGTGCAAAGTTTTTCCAAGATGGCGGCCGAACCACGTGACTGATGACGTCATCATTAACATATTTGATTCCCCATGGAGAGTTCTTTACAATGAGCCATGTCTCAATTTTTTTGGTTCAGTACTTTTGGAAATATGGAGGTGCAAATTTTTTCGGTTTTTCCAAGATGGCGGCCGAACCACGCGACTGATGACGTCATCATTAACATCTTTTATTCCCCATGGAGAGTTCTTCACAATGAGCCATGTCTCAATTTTTTCTGTTCAGCACTTTGAGATATCGAGGTGCAAATTTTTTCGGTTTTTCCAAGATGGCGGCCGAACCACGTGACCGATGACGTCATCATTTGGGCACAGTATATTAGAGGGCAAGACCAATATGTGTGCTAAGTTTGGCGATTCTACGTGCAACGGTGTAGACGCAGTGCTGCAAACAGACAAACAGACAAACAGACAAACAGACAAACAGACAAATGAAAAATCGGTCAGAGACCGAGGACTTGCCGGAATGTACTTTTTATCGGCCATTTAGGACAAATATGGCGGCCGAACCACGTGACCGATGATGTCATCATTAACATATTTTATTCCCCATGGAGAGTTCTTTACAATGAGCCATGTCTCAATTTTTTCTGTTCAGCACTTTTGGAGATATAGTGGAGCAAAGTTTTGCCGTTTTTCCAAGATGGCGGCCGAACCACGTGACCGATGATGTCATCATTAACATATTTTATTCCCCATGGAGAGTTCTTTACAATGAGCCATGTCTCAATTTTTTCTGTTCAGCACTTTTGGAGATATAGTAGTGCAAAGTTTTGCCGTTTTTCCAAGATGGCGGCCGACCACGTGACATATGACGTCATCATTAACATATTTTATTCCCCATGGAGAGTTCTTTACAATGAGCCATGTCTCAATTTTCTCTGTTCAGCACTTTTGGAGATATAGTGGAGCAAAGTTTTGCCGTTTTTCCAAGATGGCGGCTGAACCACGTGACCGATGACGTCATCATTTGGGCACAGTATATTAGAGGGCAAGACAAATACGTGTGCAAAGTTTGGTGATTCTACGTGCAACGGTGTAGATGTAGTGCTGCAAACAGACAAACAGACAAACAGACAAATGAAAAATCGGTCAGAGACCGAGGACTTGCCGGAATGTACTCTTTTATCGGCCATTTAAGACAAATATGGCGTCTGAACCACGTGACCTATGATGTCATTATTAACATATTTTATTCCCCATGGAGAGTTCTTTACAATGAGCCATGTCTCAATTTTTTCTATTCAGCACTTTCAGAGATATGGAGGTGCACAATTTTTCGGTTTTTCCAAGATGGCGGCCGACCACGTGACATATGACGTCATCATTAACATATTTTATTCCCCATGGAGAGTTCTTTACAATGAGCCATGTCTCAATTTTTTCCATTCTGCACTTTTGGAGATATAGTGGTGCAAAGTTTTCCCATTTTTCCAAGATGGCGGCCGAACCACGTGACCGATGCCGTCATCATTAACATATTTTATTCCCCATGGAGAGTTCTTTACAATGAGCCATGTCTCAATTTTTTCTGTTCAGCACTTTTGGAGATTTTGTGGTGCAAAGTTTTGCCGTTTTTCCAAGATGGCGGCCGACCACGTGACTGATGACGTCATCATTAACATATTTTATTCCCCATGGAGAGTTCTTTACAATGAGCCATGTCTCAATTATTTCTGTTCAGCACTTTTGGAGATATAGTGGTGCAAAGTTTTGCCGTTTTTCCAAGATGGCGGCCGACCACGTGACATATGACGTCATCATTAACATATTTTATTCCCCATGGAGAGTTCTTTCCAATGAGCCATGTCTCAATTTTTTCTGTTCAGCACTTTTGGAGATATAGTGGCGCAACGATTTGCCGTTTTTCCAAGATGGCGACCGAACCACGTGACTGATGACGTCATCATTTACATATTTTATTCCCCATGGAGAGTTCTTTACAATGAGCCATGTCTCAATTTTTTCTGTTCAGTACTTTCGGAGATATAGAGGTGCAAATTTATTCGGTTTTTCCAAGATGGCGGCCGAACCACGTCACCGATGACGTCATCATTGGGGCACAGTATATTAGAGGGCAAGACCATTATGTGTGCAAAGTTTGGCGATTCTCCGTGCAACGGTGTAGACGCAGTGCTGCAAACAGACAAACAGACAAACAGACAAACAGACAAACAGACAAATGAAAAATCGGTCAGAGACCGAGGACTTGCCGGAATGTACTCTTTTATCGGCCATTTAAGACAAATATGGCGTCCGAACCACGTGATAGATGACGTCATCATTAACATATATTATTCCCCATGGAGAGTTCTTCACAAAGAGCCATGTCTCAACTTTTTCTATTCAGCACTTTTGGAGATATGGAGGTGCTACGTTTTTCGGTTTTTCCAAGATGGCAGCCGAACCACGTGACCTATGATGTCATCATTAACATATTTTATTCCCCATGGAGAGTTCTTTACAATGAGCCATGTCTCAATTTTTTCTATTCAGCACTTTCAGAGATATGGAGGTGCACAATTTTTCGGTTTTTCCAAGATGGCGGCCGAACCACGTGACATATGACGTCATCATTAACATATTTTATTCCCCATTGAGAGTTCTTTACAATGAGCCATGTCTCAATTTTTTCCATTCTGCACTTTTGGAGATATAGTGGTGCAAAGTTTTCCCATTTTTCCAAGATGGCGGCCGAACCACGTGACCGATGGCGTCATCATTAACATATTTTATTCCCCATGGAGAGTTCTTTACAATGAGCCATGTCTCAATTTTTTCTGTTCAGCACTTTTGGAGATTTTGTGGTGCAAAGTTTTGCCGTTTTTCCAAGATGGCGGCCGACCACGTGACTGATGACGTCATCATTAACATATTTTATTCCCCATGGAGAGTTCTTTACAATGAGCCATGTCTCAATTATTCTGTTCAGCACTTTTGGAGATATAGTGGTGCAAAGTTTTGCCGTTTTTCCAAGATGGCGGCCGACCACGTGACATATGACGTCATCATTAACATATTTTATTCCCCATGGAGAGTTCTTTCCAATGAGCCATGTCTCAATTTTTTCTGTTCAGCACTTTTGGAGATATAGTGGCGCAACGATTTGCCGTTTTTCCAAGATGGCGACCGAACCACGTGACTGATGACGTCATCATTTACATATTTTATTCCCCATGGAGAGTTCTTTACAATGAGCCATGTCTCAATTTTTTCTGTTCAGCACTTTTGGAGATATAGTGGTGCAAATTTTTGCCGTTTTTCCAAGATGGCGGCCGACCACGTGACATATGACGTCATCATTAACATATTTTATTCCCCATGGAGAGTTCTTTACAATGAGCCATGTCTCAATTTTTTCTGTTCAGTACTTTCGGAGATATAGAGGTGCAAATTTATTCGGTTTTTCCAAGATGGCGGCCGAACCACGTCACTGATGACGTCATCATTGAGGCACAGTATATTAGAGGGCAAGACCATTATGTGTGCAAAGTTTGGCGATTCTCCGTGCAACGGTGTAGACGCAGTGCTGCAAACAGACAAACAGACAGACAAACAGACAGACAAACAGACAGACAGACAAACAAACGAACAGATCAACATACTTGCCGGAAAATTTTTCCGGCAAGTAATGAAAAATCGGTCAGAGACCGAGGACTTGCCGGAATTTACTTTTTCATTGGGGATTTAGGACAAATATGGCGGCCGAACCACGTGACCGATGACGTCATCATTAACATATTTTATTCCCCATGGACATTTCTTTCCAATGAGCCATGTCTCAATTTTTTCTATTCAGCACTTTTGGAGATATGGAGATGCGAATTTTTTCGGTTTTTCCAAGATGGCGGCCGAACCACGTGACCTATGACGTCATCATTAACATATTTTATTTCCCATGGACATTTCTTTCCAATGAGCCATGTCTCAATTTTTTCTGTTCAGCACTTTCGGAGATATAGAGGTGCAAAGCTTTTCCAAGATGGCGGCCGAACCACGTGACCGATGACGTCATCATTAACATTTTTTATTCCACATGGAGAGGTCTTTACAATGAGCCATGTCTCAATTTTTTCTATTCAGTACTTTCAGAGATATGGAGGTGCAAAGTTTTGCCGTTTTTCCAAGATGGCGGCCAAACCACGTGACCGATGACGTCATCATTAACATATTTTATTCCCCATGGAGAGTTCTTCACAATGAGCCATGTCTCAATTTTTTCTATTCAGCACTTTCGGAGATATGGAGGTGCTAGGTTTTTCGGTTTTTCCAAGATGGCGGCCGACCACGTGACTGATGACGTCATCATTAACATATTTTATTCCCCATGGAGAGTTCTTTACAATGAGCCATGTCTCAATTTTTTCTGTTCAGCACTTTTGGAGATATAGTGGTGCAAAGTTTTGCCGTTTTTCCAAGATGGCGGCCGACCACGTGACACATGACGTCATCATTAACATATTTTATTCCCCATGGAGAGTTCTTTACAATGAGCCATGTCTCAATTTTTTCTGTTCAGCGCTTTTGGAGATATAGTGGCGCAACGTTTTGCCGTTTTTCCAAGATGGCGGCCGACCGCGTGACATATGACGTCATCATTAACATATTTTATTCCCCATGGAGAGTTCTTTACAATGAGCCATGTCTCAATTTTGTCTGATCAGTACTTTCGGAGATATAGAGGTGCAAAATTTTTCGGTTTTTCCAAGATGGCGGCCGAACCACGTCACCGATTACGTCATCAATTGGGCACAGTCTATTCCAGGGCAAGACCAATATGTGTGCAAAGTTTGGCGATTCTACGTGCAACGGTGTAGACGCAGTGCTGCAAACAGACAGACAGACAGACAAACAGACAAACAGACAAACAAACGAACAGATCAACATACTTGCCGGAATTTTTTCCGGCAAGTAACAAACGAACAGATCAACATACTTGCCGGAAAATTTTTCCGGCAAGTAATGAAAAATCGGTCAGAGACCGAGGACTTGCCGGAATGTACTTTTTTATAGGCCATTTAGGACAAATATGGCGGCCGAACCACGTGACCGATGACGTCATCATTAAAATATTTTATTCCCCATGGAGAGTTCTTTACAATGAGCCATGTCTCAAATTTTTATATTCAGCACTTTCCGAGATACAGAGGTGCTACGTTTTTTGGCTTTTCCAAGATGGCGGCCGAACCACCTGACTGATGACATCATCATTAACATATTTTATTCCCCATGGAGAGTTCTTTGTAATGAGCCATGTCTGAATTCTTTCTATTCAGCACTTTTGGAGATATGGAGGTGCTAAGTTTTTCGGTTTTTCCAAGATGGCGGCCGAACCACGTGACCTATGACGTCTTCTTAACATATTTTATTCCACATGGAGAGTTCTTTACAATGAGCCATGTCTCAATTTTTTCTATTCAGTACTTTCAGAGAGATAGAGGTGCAAAATTTTTCGGTTTTTCCAAGATGGCGGCCGAACCACGTGACTGATGACATCATCATTAACATATTTTATTCCGCATGGAGAGTTCTTTACAATGAGCCATGTCTCAATTTTTTCTGTTCAGCACTTTTGGAGATATAGTGGTGCAACGTTTTGCCGTTTTTCCAAGATGGCGGCCGAACCACATGACTGATGGCGTCATCATTAACATATTTTATTCCCCATGGAGAGTTCTTTACAATGAGCTATGTCACAATTTTTGTCTATTCAGCACTTTCGGAGATATGGAGGTGCAAAGTTTTTCGGTTTTTCCAAGATGGCGGCCGAACCACGTGACCTATGACGTCATCATTAACATGTTTTATTCCCCATGGAGAGTTCTTTACAATGAGCCATGTCTCAATTTTTTCCTGTTCAGCACTTTGAGATATCGAGGTGCAAAATTTTTCGGTTTTTCCAAGATGGCGGCCGAACCACGTGACCGATGACGTCATCATTTGGGCACAGTATATTAGAGGGCAAGACAAATACGTGTGCAAAGTTTGGCGATTCTACGTGCAACGGTGTAGACGTAGTGCTGCAAACAGACAAACAGACAGCCAAATGAAAAATCGGTCAGAGACCGAGGACTTGCCGGAATGTACTTTTTTATCGGCCATTTAGGACAAATAGGGCGGCCGAACCACGTGACCGATGACGTCATCATTAACATATTTTATTCCCCATGGAGAGTTCTTTACAATGAGCCATACCTCAATTTTTTCTATTCAGGACTTTTGGAGATGTGGAGGTGCAGAGTTTTTCGGTTTTTCCAAGATGGCGGCCGAACCACGTGACCGATGACATCATCATTAACATATTTTGTTCCCCATGGAGAGTTCTTTACAATGAGCCATGTCTCAATTTTTTCTATTCAGCACTTTCGGAGATATGGAGGTGCTAAGTTTTTCGGTTTTTCCAAGATGGCGGCCGACCACGTGACTGATGACGTCATCATTAACATATTTTATTCCCCATGGAGAGTTCTTTACAATGAGCCATGTCTCAATTTTTTCTGTTCAGCACTTTTGGAGATATAGTGGTGCAAATTTTTGCCGTTTTTCCAAGATGGCGGCCGACCACGTGACATATGACGTCATCATTAACACATTTTATTCCCCATGGAGAGTTCTTTACAATGAGCCATGTCTCAATTTTTTCTGTTCAGTACTTTCGGAGATATAGAGGTGCAAATTTATTCGGTTTTTCCAAGATGGCGGCCGAACCACGTCACCGATGACGTCATCATTAAGGCACAGTATATTAGAGGGCAAGACCATTATGTGTGCAAAGTTTGGCGATTCTCCGTGCAACGGTGTAGACGCAGTGCTGCAAACAGACAAACAGGCAGATGAAAAATCTGTCAGAGACCGAGGACTTGCCGGAATGTACTTTTTTATCGGCCATTTAGGACAAATATGGCGGCTGAACCACGTGACCGATGACGTCATCATTAACATATTTTATTCCCCATGGAGAGGTCTTTACAATGAGCCATGTCTCAATTTTTTCTGTTCAGCAATTTTGGAGATATAGTGGTGCAAAGTTTTGCCGTTTTTCCAAGATGGCGGCCGACCACGTGACATATGACATCATTAACATATTTTATTCCCCATGGAGAGTTTTTTACAATGAGCCATGTCTCAATTTTTTCTGTTCAGCACTTTTGGAGATTTCGTAGTGCAAAGTTTTGCCGTTTTTCCAAGATGGCGGCCGACCACGTGACTGATGACGTCATCATTAACATATTTTATTCCCCATGTGGAGTTCTTTACAATGAGCCATGTCTCAATTTTTTCTGTTCAGCACTTTTGGCGATATAGTGGTGCAAAGTTTTGCCGTTTTTCCAAGATGGCGGCCGACCACGTGACATATGACGTCATCATTAACATATTTTATTCCCCATGGAGAGTTCTTTACAATGAGCCATGTCTCAATTTTTTCTGTTCAGCACTTTTGGAGATATCGTGGCGCAACGTTTTGCCGTTTTTCCAAGATGGCGACCGAACCACGTGACTGGTGACGTCATCATTTACATATTTTATTCTGCATGGAGAGTTCTTTACAATGAGCCATGTCTCAATTTTTTCTGTTCAGTACTTTCGGAGATATAGAGGTGCAACGTTTTTTGGTTTTTCCAAGATGGCGGCCGAACCACGTCACCGATGACGTCAGCAATTGGGCACAGTCTATTCCAGGGCAAGACCAATCTGTGTGCAAAGTTTGGCGATTCTACGTGCAACGGTGTAGACGCAGTGCTGCAAACAGACAGACAGACAGACAAACAGACAGACAGACAGACAGACAAACAAACGAACAGATCAACATACTTGCCGGAAAATTTTTCCGGCAAGTAACAAACAAACGAACAGATCAACATACTTGCCGGAAAATTTTTCCGGCAAGTAACAAACAGACAGACAAATGAAAAATCGGTCAGAGACCGAGGACTTGCCGGAATGTACTTTTTATCGGCCATTTAGAACAAATATGGCGGCCGAACCACGTGACCAATTATATCATCATTAACATATTTTATTCCCCATGGAGAGTTCTTTACAATGAGCCATGTCTCAATTTTTTCTGTTCAGCACTTTTGGAGATATAGTGGTGCAAAGTTTTGCCGTTTTTCCAAGATGGCGGCCGACCACGTGACATATGACATCATCATTAACATATTTTATTCCCCATGGAGAGTTCTTTACAATGAGCCATGTCTCAATTTTTTCTGTTCAGCACTTTTGGAGATTTCGTGGTGCAAAGTTTTGCCGTTTTTCCAAGATGGCGGCCGACCACGTGACTGATGACGTCATCATTAACATATTTTATTCCCCATGGAGAGTTCTTTACAATGAGCCATGTCTCAATTTTTTCTGTTCAGCACTTTTGGAGATATAGTGGTGCAAAGTTTTGCCGTTTTTCCAAAATGGCGGCCGACCACGTGACATATGACGTCATCATTAACATATTTTATTCCCCATGGAGAGTTCTTTACAATGAGCCATGTCTCAATTTTTTCTGTTCAGCACTTTTGGAGATATAGTGGTGCAAAGTTTTGCTGTTTTTCCAAGATGGCGGCCGAACTATGTGATACATGACGTCATCATTAACATATTTCATTCCCCATGGAGAGTTCTTTACAATGAGCCATACCTCAATTTTTTCTGTTCAGGACTTTTGGAGATGTGGAGGTGCAGAGTTTTTCGGTTTTTCCAAGATGGCGGCCGACCACGTGACTGATGACGTCATCATTAACATATTTTATTCCCCATGGAGAGTTCTTTACAATGAGCCATGTCTCAATTTTTTCTGTTCAGCACTTTTGGAGTTATAGTGGTGAAATTTTTTGCCGTTTTTCCAAGATGGCGGCCGACCACGTGACATATGACGTCATCATTAACATATTTTATTCCCCATGGAGAGTTCTTTACAATGAGCCAAGTCTCAATTTTTTCTGTTCAGCACTTTTGGAGATATAGTGGCGCAACGTTTTTCGGTTTTTCCAAGATGGCGCCAGAACCACGTGACTGATGACGTCATCATTTACGTATTTTATTCCCCATGGAGAGTTCTTTACAACGAGCCATGTCTCAATTTTTTCTGTTCAGTACTTTCGGAGATATAGAGGTGCAAAGTTTTTCGGTTTTTCCAAGATGGCGGCCGAACCACGTCACCGATGACGTCATCAATTGGGCACAGTCTATTCCAGGGCAAGACCCATATGTGTGCAAAGTTTGGCGATTCTACGTGCAACGGTGTAGACGCAGTGCTGCAAAAAGACAAACAGACAAACAGACAGACAGACAGACAGACAGACAGACAGATGAAAAATCGGTCAGAGACCGAGGACTTGCCGGAATGTACTTTTTTATCGGCCATTTAGGACAAATAGGGCGGCCGAACCACGTGACCGATGACGTCATAATTAACATATTTTATTCCCCATGGAGAGTTCTTTACAATGAGCCATACCTCAATTTTTTCTATTCAGGACTTTTGGAGATGTGGAGGTGCAGAGTTTTTCGGTTTTTCCAAGATGGCGGCCGAACCACGTGACCGATGACATCATCATTAACATATTTTGTTCCCCATGGAGAGTTCTTTACAATGAGCCATGTCTCAATTTTTTCTATTCAGCACTTTCGGAGATATGGAGGTGCTAAGTTTTTCGGTTTTTCCAAGATGGCGGCCGACCACGTGACTGATGACGTCATCATTAACATATTTTATGCCCCATGGAGAGTTCTTTACAATGAGCCATGTCTCAATTTTTTCTGTTCAGCACTTTTGGAGATATAGTGGTGCAAATTTTTGCCGTTTTTCCAAGATGGCGGCCGACCACGTGACATATGACGTCATCATTAACATATTTTATTCCCCATGGAGAGTTCTTTACAATGAGCCATGTCTCAATTTTTTCTGTTCAGTACTTTCGGAGATATAGAGGTGCAAATTTATTCGGTTTTTCCAAGATGGCGGCCGAACCACGTCACCGATGACGTCATCATTGAGGCACAGTATATTAGAGGGCAAGACCATTATGTGTGCAAAGTTTGGCGATTCTCCGTGCAACGGTGTAGACGCAGTGCTGCAAACAGACAAACAGACAAACAGACAAACAGACAAACAGACAAACAAACGAACAGATCAACATACTTGCCGGAAAATTTTTCCGGCAAGTAACAAACGAACAGATCAACATACTTGCCGGAAAATTTTTTCCGGCAAGTAAAAACAGATAAACAAACAAACAGATAAACAAACAAACAGATAAACAAACAAACAGATAAACAAACAAACAGATAAATGAAAAATCGGTCAGAGACCGAGGACTTGCCGGAATGTACTTTTTTATTGGCCATTTAGGACAAATATGGCGGCCGAACCACGTGACCGATGATGTCATCATTAACATATTTTATTCCCCATGGAGAGTTCTTTACAATGGGCCATGTCTCAATTTTTTCTATTCAGGACTTTTGGAGATGTGGAATTGCAAAGTTTTTCGGTTTTTCCAAGATGGCGGGCGAACCACGTGACTGATGACATCATCATTAACATATTTCATTCCCCATGGAGAGTTCTTTACAATGGGCCATGTCTCAATTTTTTCTATTGAGCACTTTCGGAGATATGGAGGTGCAACGTTTTTCGGTTTTTCCAAGATGGCCGCCGACCACGTGACATATGACATCATCATTAACATATTTTATTCCCCATGGAGAGTTCTTTACAATGAGCCATGTCTCAATTTTTTCTGTTCAGCACTTTTGGAGCTTTCGTGGTACAAAGTTTTGCCGTTTTTCCAAGATGGCGGCCGACCACGTGACTGATGACGTCATCATTAACATATTTTATTTCCCATGGAGAGTTCTTTACAATGAGCCATGTCTCAATTTTTTCTGTTCTGCACTTTTGGAGATATAGTGGTGCAAAGTTTTGCCGTTTTTCCAAGATGGCGGCCGACCACGTGACATATGACGTCATCATTAACATATTGTTTTCCCCATGGAGAGTTCTTTACAATGAGCCATGTCTCAATTTTTTCTGTTCAGTACTTTCGGAGATATAGAGGTGCAAAGTTTTTCGGTTTTTCCAAGATGGCGGCCGAACCACGTCACCGATGACGTCATCAATTGGGCACAGTCTATTCCAGGGCAAGACCAATATGTGTGCAAAGTTTGGCGATTCTACGTGCAACGGTGTAGACGCAGTGCTGCAAACAGACAGACAGACAGACAAACAGACAAACAGACAAACAGATGAAAAATCGGTCAGAGACCGAGGACTTGCCGGAATGTACTTGTTTATCCGCCATTTAGGACAAATATGGCGGCCGAACCACGTGACCGATGACGTCATCATTAACATATTTTATTCCCCATGGAGAGTTCTTTACAATGAGCCATGCCTCAATTTTTTCTATTCAGGACTTTTGGAGATGTGGAGGTGCAGAGTTTTTCGGTTTTTCCAAGATGGCGGCCGAACCACGTGACTGATGACGTCATCATTAACATATTTTATTCCCCATGGAGAGTTCTTTACAATGAGCCATGTCTCAATTTTTTCTGTTCAGCACTTTTGGAGATATAGTGGTGCAAAGTTTTGCCGTTTTTCCAAGATGGCGGCCGACCACGTGACATATGACATCATCATTAACATATTTTATTCCCCATGGAGAGTTCTTTACAATGAGCCATGTCTCAATTTTTTCTGTTCAGGACTTTTGGAGATTTTGTGGTGCAAAGTTTTGCCGTTTTTCCAAGATGGTGGCCGACCACGTGACTGATGACGTCATCATTAACATATTTTATTCCCCATGGAGAGTTCTTTACAATGAGCCATGTCTCAATTTTTTCTGTTCAGCACTTTTGGAGATATAGTGGTGCAAAGTTTTTCGGTTTTTCCAAGATGGCGGCCGACCACGTGACATATGACGTCATCATTAACATATTTTATTCCCCATGGAGAGTTCTTTACAATGAGCCAGGTCTCAATTTTTTCTGTTCAGCACTTTTGGAGATATAGTGGCGCAACGTTTTGCCGTTTTTCCAAGATGGCGACCGAACCACGTGACTGATGACGTCATCATTTACATATTTTATTCCCCATGGAGAGTTCTTTACAATGAGCCATGTCTCAATTTTTTCTGTTCAGTACTTTCGGAGATATAGAGGTGCAAAGTTTTTCGGTTTTTCCAAGATGGCGGCCAAACCACGTCACCGATGACGTCATCAATTGGGCACAGTCTATTCCAGGGCAAGACCAATATTTGTGCAAAGTTTGGCGATTCTACGTGCAACGGTGTAGACGCAGTGCTGCAAACAGACAGACAAACAGACAGACAGACAGACAGACAGACAAACAAACGAACAGATCAACATACTTGCCGGAAAATTTTTCCGGCAAGTAACAAACAAACGAACAGATCAACATACTTGCCGGAATCTTTTCCGGCAAGTAATGAAAAATCGGTCAGAGACCGAGGACTTGCCGGAGTGTACTTTTTTATCGGCCATTTAGAACAAATATGGCGGCTGAACCACGTGATAGATGATGTCATCATTAACATATTTTATTCCCCATGGAGAGTTCTTTACAATGAGCCATGTCTCAATTTTTTCTGCTCAGCACTTTTGGAGATATAGAGGTGCAAAGTTTTGCCGTTTTTCCAAGATGGCGGCCGAACCACGTGACATCTGACGTCATCATTAACATATTTTATTCCCCATGGACATTTCTTTCCAATGAGCCATGTCTCAATTTTTTCTGTTCAGCACTTTCGGAGATATAGAGGTGCAAAGCTTTTCCAAGATGGCGGCCGAACCACGTGACCTATGACGTCATCATTAACATATTTTATTTCCCATGGACATTTCTTTCCAATTAGCCATGTCTCAATTTTTTCTGTTCAGCACTTTCGGAGATATAGAGGTGCAAAGCTTTTCCAAGATGGCGGCCGAACCACGTGACCGATGACGTCATCATTAACATTTTTTATTCCACATGGAGAGTTCTTTACAATGAGCCATGCCTCAATTTTTTCTATTCAGGACTTTTGGAGATGTGGAGGTGCAGAGTTTTTCGGTTTTTCCAAGATGGCGGCTGAACCACGTGACCGATGACGTCATCATTAACATATTTTATTCCCCATGGAGGATTCTTTACAATGAGCCATGTCTCAATTTTTTCTATTCAGCACTTTTGGACACATAGAGGTGCTAAGTTTTTCGGTTTTTCCAAGATGGCGGCCGAACCACGTGACCGATGATATCATCATTAACATATTTTATTCCCCATGGAGAGTTCTTTACAATGAGCCATGTCTCAATTTTTTCTATTCAGCACTTTCGGAGATATGGAGGTGCAAAGTTTTTCGGTTTTTCCAAGATGGCGGCCGAACCACGTGACCGATGACGTCATCATTAACATTTTTTATTCCACATGGAGAGTTCTTTACAATGAGCCATGTCTCAATTTTTTCTATTCAGCACTTTCAGAGATATGGAGGTGCAAAGTTTTGCCGTTTTTCCAAGATGGCGGCCGAACCACGTGACATATGACATCATCATTAACATATTTTATTCCCCATGGGGAGTTCTTTACAATGAGCCATGTCTCAATTTTTTCTGTTCAGCACTTTTGGAGATTTCGTGGTGCAAAGTTTTGCCGTTTTTCCAAGATGGCAGCCCACCACGTGACCGGTGACGTCATCATTAACATATTTTATTCCCCATGGAGAGTTCATTACAATGAGCCGTGTCTCAATTTTTTCTATTCAGTACTTTCAGAGATATGGAGGTGCAAAGTTTTGCCGTTTTTCCAAGATGGCGGCCGACCACGTGACATATGACGTCATCATTAACCTATTTTATTCTGCATGGAGAGTTCTTTACAATGAGCCATGTCTCAATTTTTTCTGTTCAGCACTTTTGGAGATTTCGTGGTGCAAAGTTTTGCCGTTTTTCCAAGATGGCGGCCGACCACGTGACTGATGATGTCATCATTAACATATTTTATTCCCCATGGAGAGTTCTTTACAATGAGCCATGTCTCAATTTTTTCTGTTCAGCACTTTTGGAGATATAGTGGCGCAACGTTTTGCCGTTTTTCCAAGATGGCGACCGAACCACGTGACTGATGACGTCATCATTTACTTATTTTATTCCCCATGGAGAGTTCTTTACAATGAGCCATGTAGCAATTTTTTCTGTTCAGTACTTTCGGAGATATAGAGGTGCAATTTTTTTTCGGTTTTTCCAAGATGGCCGCCGAACCACGTGACTGATGACGTCATCATTAACATATTTTATTCCCCATGGACAGTTCTTTACAATGAGCCATGTCTCAATTTTTTCTATTCAGCACTTTCGGAGATATGGAGGTGCAAATTTTTTCATAGATGGCGGCCGAACCACGTGACCGATGACGTCATCATTTGGGCACAGTATATTAGAGGGCAAGCCAAATAAGTGTGCAAAGTTTGGCTATTCTACGTATAGAAAGATTCTACATATAGAAAGTTTTGCGGTTTTTCCAAGATGGCGGCCGAACCACGTGACCAATGACGTCATCATTAACATATTTTATTCCCCATCTAGAGTTCTTTACAATGAGCCATGTCTCAATTTTTTCTGTTCAGTACTTTCGGAGATATAGAAGTGCAAAGTTTTTCGGTTTTTCCAAGATGGCGGCCGAACCACGTCACCGATGACGTCATCAATTGGGCACAGTCTATTCCAGGGCAAGACCAATATGTGTGCAAAGTTTGGCGATTCTCCGTGCAACGGTGTAGACGCAGTGCTGCAAACAGACAGACAAACAGACAGACAAACAGACAAACAGACAAACAGACAAACAGACAAATGAAAAATCGGTCAGAGACCGAGGACTTGCCGGAATGTACTTTTTTATCGGCCATTTAGGACAAATATGGCGGCCGAACCACGTGACCGATGACGTCATCATTAACATATTTTATTCCCCATGGAGAGTTCTTTACAATGAGCCATACCTCAATTTTTTCTATTCAGGACTTTTGGAGATGTGGAGGTGCAGAGTTTTCCGGTTTTTCCAAGATGGCGGCCGACCACGTGACTGATGACGTCATCATTAACATATTTTATTCCCCATGGAGAGTTCTTTACAATGAGCCATGTCTCAATTTTTTCTGTTCAGCACTTTTGGAGATTTTGTGGTGCAAAGTTTTGCCGTTTTTACAAGATGGCGGCCGACCACGTGACTGATGACGTCATCATTAACATATTTTATTCCCCATGGAGAGTTCTTTACAATGAGCCATGTCTCAATTTTTTCTGTTCAGCACTTTTGGAGATATAGTGGTGCAAAGTTTTGCCGTTTTTCCAAGATGGCGGCCGACCACGTGACATATGACGTCATCATTAACATATTTTATTCCCCATGGAGAGTTCTTTACAATGAGCCATGTCTCAATTTTTTCTGTTCAGCACTTTTGGAGATATAGTGGTGCAACGTTTTGCCGTTTTTCCAAGATGGCGACCGAACCACGTGACTGATGACGTCATCATTTACATATTTTATTCCCCATGGAGAGTTCTTTACAATGAGCCATGTCTCAATTTTTTCTGTTCAGTACTTTCGGAGATATAGAGGTGCAAAGTTTTTCGGTTTTTCCAAGATGGCGGCCGAACCACGTCACCGATGACGTCATCAATTGGGCACAGTCTATTCCAGGGCAAGACCAATATGTGTGCAAAGTTTGGCGATTCTACGTGCAACGGTGTAGACGCAGTGCTGCAAACAGACAGACAAACAGACAGACAGACAGACAGACAGACAAATGAAAAATCGGTCAGAGACCGAGGACTTGCCGGAATGTACTTTTTTATCGGCCATTTAGAACAAATATGGCGGCCGAACTATGTGATACATGACGTCATCATTAACATATTTTATTCCCCATGGAGAGTTCTTTACAATGAGCCATACCTCAATTTTTTCTGTTCAGGACTTTTGGAGATGTGGAGGTGCAGAGTTTTTCGGTTTTTCCAAGATGGCGGCCGACCACGTGACTGATGACGTCATCATTAACATATTTTATTCCCCATGGAGAGTTCTTTACAATGAGCCATGTCTCAATTTTTTCTGTTCAGCACTTTTGGAGTTATAGTGGTGAAAATTTTTGCCGTTTTTCCAAGATGGCGGCCGACCACGTGACATATGACGTCATCATTAACATATTTTATTCCCCATGGAGAGTTCTTTACAATGAGCCATGTCTCAATTTTTTCTGTTCAGTACTTTCGGAGATATAGAGGTGCAAAGTTTTTCGGTTTTTCCAAGATGGCGGCCGAACCACGTCACCGATGACGTCATCAATTGGGCACAGTCTATTCCAGGGCAAGACCAATATGTGTGCAAAGTTTGGCGATTCTACGTGCAACGGTGTAGACGCAGTGCTGCAAACAGACAGACAGACAGACAGACAGACAGACAGACAGACAAACAGACAGACAAACGAACAGATCAACATACTTGCCGGAAAATTTTTTCCGGCAAGTAACAAACGAACAGATCAACATACTTGCCGGAATTTTTTCCGGCAAGTAACAAACGAACAGATCAACATACTTGCCGGAAAATTTTTCCGGCAAGTAATGAAAAATCGGTCAGAGACCGAGGACTTGCCGGAATGTACTCTTTTATCGGCCATTTAAGACAAATATGGCGTCTGAACCACGTGACCTATGATGTCATTATTAACATATTTTATTCCCCATGGAGAGTTCTTTACAATGAGCCATGTCTCAATTTTTTCTATTCAGCACTTTCAGAGATATGGAGGTGCACAATTTTTCGGTTTTTCCAAGATGGCGGCCGAACCACGCGACATATGACGTCATCATTAACATATTTTATTCCCCATTGAGAGTTCTTTGCAATGAGCCATGTCTCAATTTTTTCCATTCTGCACTTTTGGAGATATAGTGGTGCAAAGTTTTCCCATTTTTCCAAGATGGCGGCCGAACCACGTGACCGATGCCGTCATCATTAACATATTTTATTCCCCATGGAGAGTTCTTTACAATGAGCCATGTCTCAATTTTTTCTGTTCAGCACTTTTGGAGATTTTGTGGTGCAAAGTTTTGCCGTTTTTCCAAGATGGCGGCCGACCACGTGACTGATGACGTCATCATTAACATATTTTATTCCCCATGGAGAGTTCTTTACAATGAGCCATGTCTCAATTATTTCTGTTCAGCACTTTTGGAGATATAGTGGTGCAAAGTTTTGCCGTTTTTCCAAGATGGCGGCCGACCACGTGACATATGACGTCATCATTAACATATTTTATTCCCCATGGAGAGTTCTTTCCAATGAGCCATGTCTCAATTTTTTCTGTTCAGCACTTTTGGAGATATAGTGGCGCAACGATTTGCCGTTTTTCCAAGATGGCGACCGAACCACGTGACTGATGACGTCATCATTTACATATTTTATTCCCCATGGAGAGTTCTTTACATGAGCCATGTCTCAATTTTTTCTGTTCAGTACTTTCGGAGATATAGAGGTGCAAATTTATTCGGTTTTTCCAAGATGGCGGCCGAACCACGTCACCGATGACGTCATCATTGGGGCACAGTATATTAGAGGGCAAGACCATTATGTGTGCAAAGTTTGGCGATTCTCCGTGCAACGGTGTAGACGCAGTGCTGCAAACAGACAAACAGACAAACAGACAAACAGACAAACAGACAAATGAAAAATCGGTCAGAGACCGAGGACTTGCCGGAATGTACTTTTTTATCGGCCATTTAGGACAAATATGGTGGCCGAAACACGTGATAGATGACGTCATCAGTAACTTATTTTATTCCCCATGGAGAGTTCTTTTCAATGAGCCATGTCTCAATTTTTTATATTCAGCACTTTCAGAGATATGGAGGTGCAATTTTTTTCCAAGATGGCGGCCGAACCACGTGACATGACGTCATCATTAACATATTTTATTCCCCATGGAGAGTTCTTTCCAATGAGCCATGTCTCAATTTTTTCTGTTCAGCACTTTTGGAGATATAGTGGTGCAAAGTTTTGCCGTTTTTCCAAGATGGCGGCCGACCACGTGACATATGACGTCATCATTAACATATTTTATTCCCCATGGAGAGTTCTTTACAATGAGCCATGTCTCAATTTTTTCTATTCAGCACTTTCGGAGATATGGAGGTGCAAAGTTTTTCGGATTTTCCAAGATGGCGGCCGAATCACGTGAACGATGACGTCATCATTAACATATTTTATTCCCCATGGTGAGTTCTTTACAATGAGCCATGTCTCAATTTTTTCTGTTCAGGACTTTCGGAGATATGGAGGTGCAAAAATTTTCGTTTTTTCCAAGATGGCGGCCGAACCACGTGACCGATGACGTCATCATTAACATATTTTATTCCCCATGGAGAGTTCTTTACAATGAGCCATGTCTCAATTTTTTCTGTTCAGCACTTTGAGATATCGAGGTGCAAAATTTTTCGGTTTTTCCAAGATGGCGGCCGAACCACGTGACCGATGACGTCATCATTTGGGCACAGTATATTAGAGGGCAAGACAAATATGTGTGCAAAGTTTGGTGATTCTACGTGCAACGGTGTAGACGTAGTGCTGCAAACAGACAAACAGACAAACAGACAAACAGACAAATGAAAAATCGGTCAGAGACCGAGGACTTGCCGGAATTTACTTTTTTATCGGCCGTCTAGGACAAATATGGCGGCCGAACCATGTGATCAATGACGTCATCATTAACATATTTTATTCCCCATGGAGAGTTCTTTACAATGAGCCATGTCTCAAATTTTTCTATTCAGCACATTCAGAGATATGGAGGTGCAAAATTTTTCGGTTTTTCCAAGATGGCGGCCGAACCACGTGACATATGACGTCATCATTAACAAATTTTATTCCCCATTGAGAGTTCTTTACAATGAGCCATGTCTCAATTTTTTCTGTTCAGCACTTTTGGAGATATAGTGGTGCAACGTTTTGCCGTTTTTCCAAGATGGCGGCCGACCACGTGACTGATGACGTCATCATTAACATATTTTATTCCCCATGGAGAGTTCTTTACAATGAGCCATGTCTCAATTTTTTCTGTTCAGCACTTTTGGAGATATAGTGGTGCAAAATTTTGCCGTTTTACCAAGATGGCGGCCGACCACATGACATATGACGTCATCATTAACACATTTTATTCCCCATGGAGAGTTCTTCACAATGAGCCATGTGTCAATTTTTTCTGTTCAGTACTTTCGGAGATATAGCGGTGCAAATTATTTCGGTTTTTCCAAGATGGCCGCCGAAACACGTGACCGATGACGTCATATATTGGGCACAGTCTATTCCAGGGCAAGACGAATATGTGTGCAAAGTTTGGCGATTTTCCGTGCAACGGTGTAGACGCAGTGCTGCAAACAGACAGACAAACAGACAGACAAACAGACAAACAGACAGATGAAAAATCGGTCAAAGACCGAGGACTTGCCGGAATATACTTTTTTATCGGCCATTTTGGACAAATATGGCGGCCGAACCAAGCGGCCGATGACGTCATCATTATTTGTTTACTATCATCTATTTTGTCATCATTATCTAAACAAATTTATTCCTCGATTATGCTCAAGAAATTTCATCTTGATCGGATGAAGTTTTGTACTTGTCGGATTATGACGTCATAATGGACGTACCTATGACATCATCATTAACATATTTTATTCCCCATGGAGAGTTCTTTACAATGGGCCATGTCTCAATTTTTTCTATGCAGCACTTTCGGAGATATGGAGGTGCATAGTTTTTCGGATTTTCCAAGATGGCGGCCGAATCACGTGACCGATGACGTCATCATTAACATATTGTATTCTCCATGGAGAGTTCTTTGCAATGAGCCATGTCTCAATTTTTTCTATTCAGTACATTCAGAGATATGGATGTGCAAAGTTTTTCGGTTTTTCCAAGATGGCGGCCGACCACGTGACTGATGACGTCATCATTAACATATTTTATTCCCCATGGAGAGTTCTTTACAATGAGCCATGTCTCAATTATTCTGTTCAGCACTTTTGGAGATATAGTGGTGCAAAGTTTTGCCGTTTTTCCAAGATGGCGGCCGACCACGTGACATATGACGTCATCATTAACATATTTTATTCCCCATGGAGAGTTCTTTCCAATGAGCCATGTCTCAATTTTTTCTGTTCAGCACTTTTGGAGATATAGTGGCGCAACGATTTGCCGTTTTTCCAAGATGGCGACCGAACCACGTGACTGATGACGTCATCATTTACATATTTTATTCCCCATGGAGAGTTCTTTACAATGAGCCATGTCTCAATTTTTTCTGTTCAGCACTTTTGGAGATATAGTGGTGCAAATTTTTGCCGTTTTTCCAAGATGGCGGCCGACCACGTGACATATGACGTCATCATTAACATATTTTATTCCCCATGGAGAGTTCTTTACAATGAGCCATGTCTCAATTTTTTCTGTTCAGTACTTTCGGAGATATAGAGGTGCAAATTTATTCGGTTTATCCAAGATGGCGGCCGAACCACGTCACTGATGACGTCATCATTGAGGCACAGTATATTAGAGGGCAAGACCATTATGTGTGCAAAGTTTGGCGATTCTCCGTGCAACGGTGTAGACGCAGTGCTGCAAACAGACAAACAGACAGACAAACAGACAGACAAACAGACAGACAGACAAACAAACGAACAGATCAACATACTTGCCGGAAAATTTTTCCGGCAAGTAATGAAAAATCGGTCAGAGACCGAGGACTTGCCGGAATGTACATTTTTATCAGCCATTTAGGACAAATATGGCGGCTGAACCACGTGACCGATGACGTCATCATTAACACATTTTATTCCCAACGGATAGTTCTTTACAATGAGCCATGTCTCAATTTTTTCTATTCAGGACTTTTGGAGATGTGGAGGTGCAAATTTTTTCGGTTTTTCCAAGATGGCGGCCGAACCACGTGACTGATGACGTCATCATTAACATATTTTATTCCCAATGGAGAGTTCTTCACAATGAGCCATGTCTCAATTTTTTCTCTTCAGCACTTTTGGAGATATGGAGGTGCTAGGTTTTTTCGGTTTTTCAAAGATGGCGGCCGAACCACGTGACTGATGACGTCATCATTAACATATTTTATTCCCCATGGAGAGTTCTTTACAATGAGCCATGTCTCAATTTTTTCTGTTCAGCACTTTCGGAGATATAGAGGTGCAAAGTTTTTCTGTTTTTCCAAGATGGCGGCCGAACCACATGACTGATGACGTCATCATTAACATGTTTTATTCCGCATGGAGAGTTCTTTACAATGAGCCATGTCTCAAAATTTTTCTATTCAGCACTTTCGGAGATATGGAGGTGCCAAGTTTTTCGGTTTTTCCAAGGTGGCGGCCGAACCACCTGACATATGACGTCATCATTAACAAATTTTATTCCCCATGGAGAGTTCTTTACAATGAGCCATGTCTCAATTTTTTCTGTTCAGCACTTTTGGAGATTTCGTGGTGCAAAGTTTTGCCGTTTTTCCAAGATGGCGGCCGACCACGTGACCGATGACGTCATCATTAACATGTTTTATTCCCCATGGAGAGTTCTTTACAATGAGCCATGTCTCAATTTTTTCTGTTCAGCACTTTTGGAGATATAGTGGTGCAAAGTTTTGCCGTTTTTCCAAGATGGTGGCCGACCACGTGACATATGACATCATCATTAACATATTTTATTCCCCATGGAGAGTTCTTTACAATGAGCCATGTCTCAATTTTTTCTGTTCAGCACTTTTGGAGATATAGAGGTGCAAAGTTTTTTGGTTTTTCCAATATGGCGGCCGAACCACGTCACCGATGACGTCATCAATTGGGCACAGTCTATTCCAGGGCAAGACCAATATGTGTGCAAAGTTTGGCGATTCTACGTGCAACGGTGTAGACGCAGTGCTGCAAACAGACAGACAGACAAACAGACAGACAAACAGACAAACAGACAGACAAACAAACGAACAGATCAACATACTTGCCGGAATCTTTTCCGGCAAGTAATGAAAAATCGGTCAGAGACCGAGGACTTGCCGGAATTTACTTTTTTATCGGCCATTTAGGACAAATATGGCGGCCGAACCACGTGACCGATGACGTCATCATTAACATATTTTATTCCCCATGGAGAGTTCTTTACAATGAGCCATGTCTCAATTTTTTCTGTTCAGCACTTTTGGAGATATCGTGGTGCAAAGTTTTGCCGTTTTTCCAAGATGGCGGCCGACCACGTGACTGATGACGTCATCATTAACATATTTTATTCCCCATGGAGAGTTCTTTACAATGAGCCATGTCTCAATTTTTTCTGTTCAGGACTTTCGGAGATATGGAGGAGCAAAAATTTTCGGTTTTTCCAAGATGGCGGGCGAACCACGTGACCGATGACGTCATCATTAACATATTTATTCCCCATGGAGAGTTCTTTTCAATGAGCCATGTCTCAATTTTTTCTGTTCCGCACTTTGAGATATCGAGGTGCAAAAATTTTCGGTTTTTCCAAGATGGCGGCCGAACCACGTGACCGATGACGTCATCATTTGGGCACAGTATATTAGAGGGCAAGACAAATACGTGTGCAAAGTTTGGTGATTCTACGTGCAACGGTGTAGACGTAGTGCTGCAAACAGACAAACAGACAAATGAAAAATCGGTCAGAGACCGAGGACTTGCCGGAATTTACTTTTTTATCGGCCATTTAGGACAAATATGGCGGCTGAACCACCTGACCGATGACATCATCATTAACATATTTTATTCCCCACGGAGAGTTCTTTACAATGAGCCATGTCTCAACTTTTTTCTGTTCAGCACTTTTGGAGATAGAGGTGCAACGTTTTTCGGATTTTCCAAGATGGCGGCCGAACCACGTGACCGATGACGACATCATTAACATATTTTATTCCCCCTGGAGAGTTCTTTCCAATGAGCCATGTCTCAATTTTTTCTGTTCAGCACTTTTGGAGATAGAGGTGCAACGTTTTTCGGATTTTCCAAGATGGCGGCCGAACCACGTGACCGATGACGTCATCATTAACTTATTTTATTCCCCCTGGAGAGTTCTTTCCAATGAGCCATGTCTCAATTTTTTCTATTCAGCACTTTCGGAGATATGGAGGTGTATTTTTTTCCCGTTTTTCCAAGATGGCGGCCGCACCACGTGACCGATGACGTCATCATTAACATATTTTATTCCACATGGAGAGTTCTTGACAATGAGCCATGTCTCAATTTTTTCTATTCAGCACTTTCGGAGATATGGAGGTGCTAGGTTTTTCGGTTTTTCCAAGATGGCGGCCGACCACGCGACTGATGACGTCATCATTAACATATTTTATTCCCCATGGAGAGTTCTTTACAATGAGCCATGTCTCAATTTTTTCTGTTCAGCACTTTTGGAGATATAGTGGTGCAAAGTTTTGCCGTTTTTCCAAGATGGCGGCCGACCACGTGACATATGACGTCATCATTAACATATTTTATTCCCCATGGAGAGTTCTTTACAATGAGCCATGTCTCAATTTTTTCTGTTCAGCACTTTTGGAGATATAGTGGCGCAACGTTTTGCCGTTTTTCCAAGATGGCGACCGAACCACGTGACTGATGACGTCATCATTTACATATTTTATTCCCCATGGAGAGTTCTTTACAATGAGCCATGTCTCAATTTTTTCTGTTCAGTACTTTCGGAGATATAGAGGTGCAAGGTTTTTCAGTTTTTCCAAGATGGCGGCCGAACCACGTCACCGATGACGTCATCAATTGGGCACAGTCTATTCCAGGGCAAGACCAATATGTGTGCAAAGTTTGGCGATTCGCCGTGCAACGGTGTAGACGCAGTGCTGCAAACAGACAGACAGACAGACAGACAGACAGACAGACAGACAAACAGACAGACAAACGAACAGATCAACATACTTGCCGGAAAAATTTTTCCGGCAAGTAACAAACAAACGAACAGATCAACATACTTGCCGGAAAAAATTTTCCGGCAAGTAATGAAAAATCGGTCAGAGACCGAGGACTTGCCGGAATTTACTTTTTATCGGCCATTTAGGACAAATATGGCGGCCGAACCACGTGACTGATGACGTCATCATTAACATCTTTTATTCCCCATGGAGAGTTCTTTACAATGAGCCATGTCTCAATTTTTTCTATTCAGCACTTTTGGAGATATGGAGGTGCAAATTTTTTCGGTTTTTCCAAGATGGCGGCCGAACCACGTGACTGATAACGTCATCATTAACATATTTTATTCCCCATGGAGAGTTCTTTACAATGAGCCATGTCTCAATTTTTTCTGTTCAGCACTTTCAGAGATATAGAGTTGCAAATTTTTTCCAAGATGGCGGCCGAACCACGTGACCAATGACGTCATCAATTGGGCACAGTCTATTCCAGGGCAAGACCAATATGTGTGCAAAGTTTGGCGATTCTACGTGCAACGGTGTAGACGCAGTGCTGCAAACAGACAGACAGACAAACAGACAAACAGACAAATCAGAGACCGAGGACTTGCCGGAATGTACTTTATCGGCCATTTTGGACAAATATGGCGGCCGAAACACGTGAACGATGACGTCATCATTAACATATTTTATTCCCCATGGAGAGTTCTTTACAATGAGCCATGTCTCAATTTTTTTCTGTTCAGCACTTTTGGAGATATGGTGGTGCAACGTTTTGCCGTTTTTCCAAAATGGCGGCCGAAGCACGTGACTGATGACGTCATCATTAACATATTTTATTCCCCATGGAGAGTTCTTTCCAATGAGCCATGTCTCAATTTTTTCTATTCAGCACTTCCGGAGATATGGAGGTGCAAAGTTTTTCGGTGTTTCCAAGATGGCGGCCGAAACACGTGACCAATGACGTCATCATTAACATATTTTATTGCCCATGGAGAGTTCTTTCCAATGAGCCATGTCTCAATTTTTTCTATTCAGCACTTCCGGAGATATCGAGGTGCAAAGTTTTTCCAAAATGGCGGCCGAAGCACGTGACTGATGACATCATCATTAACATATTTTATTCCCCATGGAGAGTTCTTTACAATGAGCCATGTCTCAATTTTTTCTGTTCAGCACTGAGATATCGAGGCGCAAAATTTTTCGGTTTTTCCAAGATGGCGGCCGAACCACGTGACCGATGACGTCATCATTTGGGCACAGTATATTAGAGGGCAAGGCAAATACGTGTGCAAAGTTTGGTGATTCTACGTGCAACGGTGTAGACGTAGTGCTGCAAACAGACAAACAGACAAACAGACAAACAGACAAACGAACAGATCAACATACTTGCCGGAAAAATTTTTCCGGCAAGTAATGAAAAATCGGTCAGAGACCGAGGACTTGCCGGAATGTACTTTTTTATCGGCCATTTAGGACAAATATGGCGGCCGAACCACGTGACCGATGACGTCATCATTAACATATTTTATTCCCCATGGAGAGTTCTTTACAATGAGCCATGTCTCAATTTTTTCTATTCAGCACTTTTGGAGATGTGCAGGTGCAGAGGTTTTCGGTTTTTCCAAGATGGCGGCCGATCCACGTGACCAATGACATCATCATTAACATATTTTATTCCCCATGGAGAGTTCTTTACAATGAGCCATGTCTCAATTTTTTCTATTCAGCACTTTCGGAGATATGGAGGTGCTAAATTTTTCGGTTTTTCCAAGATGGCGGCCGACCACGTGACATATGACGTCATCATTAACATATTTTATTCCCCATGGAGAGTTCTTTACAATGAGCCATGTCTCAATTTTTTCTGTTCAGCACTTTTGGAGATATAGTGGCGCAACGTTTTGCCGTTTTTCCAAGATGGCGACCGAACCACGTGACTGATGACATCATCATTTACATATTTTATTCCCCATGGAGAGTTCTTTACAATGAGCCATGTCTCAATTTTTTCTGTTCAGCACTTTTGGAGATATAGTGGTGCAAAGTTTTGCCGTTTTTCCAAGATGGCGGCCAACCACGTGACATATGACGTCATCATTAACATATTTTATTCCCCATGGAGAGTTCTTTACAATGAGCCATGTCTCAATTTTTTCTGTTCAGCACGTTTGGAGATATAGTGGCGCAACGTTTTGCCGTTTTTCCAAGATGGCGACCGAACCACGTGACTGATGACGTCATCATTTACATATTTTATTCCCCATGGAGAGTTCTTTACAATGAGCCATGTCTCAATTTTTTCTGTTCAGTACTTTCGGAGATATAGAGGTGCAAAGTTTTTCGGTTTTTCCAAGATGGCGGCCGAACCACGTCACCGATGACGTCATCAATTGGGCACAGTCTATTCCAGGGCAAGACCAATATGTGTGCAAAGTTTGGCGATTCTACGTGCAACGGTGTAGACGCAGTGCTGCAAACAGACAGACAAACAGACAGACAGACAGACAGACAGACAGACAAACAAACGAACAGATCAACATACTTGCCGGAAAATTTTTCCGGCAAATAACAAACGAACAGATCAACATACTTGCCGGAAATTTTTTCCGGCAAGTAACAAACAGACAAATGAAAAATCGGTCAGAGACCGAGGACTTGCCGGAATGTACTTTTTTATCGGCCATTTAGGACAAATATGGCGGCTGAACCACGTGACCGATGACGTCATCATTAACATATTTTATTCCCCATGGAGAGTTCTTTACAATGAGCCATGTCTCAATTTTTTCTGTTCAGCACTTTTGGAAATATAGTGGTGCAAAGTTTTGCCGTTTTTCCAAGATGGCGGCCGACCACGTGACTGATGACGTCATCATTAACATATTTTATTCCCCATGGAGAGTTCTTTACAATGAGCCATGTCTCAATTTTTTCTGTTCAGCACTTTTGGAGATATAGTGGTGCAAAGTTTTGCTGTTTTTCCAAGATGGTGGCCGACCACGTGACTGATGACGTCATCATTAACATATTTTATTCCCCATGGAGAGTTCTTTACAATGAGCCATGTCTCAATTTTTTCTGTTCAGTACTTTCGGAGATATAGAGGTGCAAATTTTTTCGGTTTTTCCAAGATGGCGGCCGAACCACGTCACCGATGACGTCATCAATTGGGCACAGTCTATTCCAGGGCAAGACCAATATGTGTGCAAAGTTTGGCGATTCTACGTGCAACGGTGTAGACGCAGTGCTGCAAACAGACAGACAAACAGACAGACAGACAGACAGACAGACAAACAAACGAACAGATCAACATACTTGCCGGAATTTTTTCCGGCAAGTAACGAACAGATCAACATACTTGCCGGAAAATTTTTCCGGCAAGTAACGAACAGATCAACATACTTGCCGGAATTTTTTTCCGGCAAGTAACAAACGAACAGATCAACATACTTGCCGGAATCTTTTCCGGCAAGTAACAAACAAACAGTTCAACATACTTGCCCGAAAATTTTTTCCGGCAAGTAACGAACAGATCAACATACTTGCCGGAATATTTTCCAGCAAGTAATAACGCACAAGACCCACCAATATAACTTGAAAAATCTTCGATTTTCGCAAGTAACAAATGGACACAAATGCAATAACCTCTCCTCTGGTGAGGGTAACAAGGAGTTACTCCTGACCCTTATTATGTGGGCAGGAGAAGATGAAATAGTGGTGGAGATGCTGAAGACTTAAACAGAGAAGATGGCAGAAGTATTTATTGGATAAGTTGTTCAAAATGATTTGGGATGAAGAGGTTTTGCCATCAGATTGGCTAAATATTTTGCCATATTGTTAAAGTTGCGAATAAAGGGGAGTGTAACAATTTGAAGCGTATAACTTTACTATCAATTGTTTCAATTTATTGTTTTTACAAGATTCATTGTCGCAGGAATTGAAGAAGGTTTGGACAAGACTTTTAAGAGGTTTCGACCTGAACAAGCTGGATTTCGGAAAGAAAAATCTTGCAGTGACCAAATTTTTGTTTTGAGAACTGTTGTGGAACAAAGTTTAGAATTTGAAAAACCGTTTCTTTTGTTTTTTCTCATTGGTTTGGAGAAAGTGTTTGACAGTGTATCAGGGATGGTTTGTGAAGGCCGCTAAGACTTCACAGAATACCAGAGAAAATATTTACAATGATTAATTTGCTGTATGACGGATTTGTTTTCAACGTTGTCCATGATGTGGACTTTTCTACCTGGTTCGAAGTGAGAAGTGGACAAAAACAAGAATGCATGTTTTCACCCACGTTGTTCATGATAGTTATTGACTGGATAACGAAGCGGGCGACGGAAGGAAAACAGACTGGTATCAAGTGGATAAATGAAACCCAATTAGAAGATCTGGATTATTTGATTATTCTGATGACCGGTGTTCGGTATCAGAAGTCTGATGTATGACGATGTGAAAAAACACAAAAATTGTTTGATTTTTGATTTGATTGATTTGAATGAAGCGCTTTAGATTGTTTTGAATTTGATTGATTTGAAAACGAGATTGATTTCAATGAAGGTGAATGTGGGGACGACAAAGACAATGAGAACTCGAACGGCACTCAGTGGAGAGCACACCTCCGCCAGGTGAACAACTTGTTTTGTATCCTAAAGTAGACCAGAAAATCACAATACAGAATCACATTTAATCAAAATCATCCATCCATAACTTTTTGAGATATCCTGCCATGTATCGTTTTTGGCCCGATCTATCTCCCAATGGTAAAGAATCACTTTTTAAAATTCTACTAGCCGGATCCGAATCCTCACCAAAGTTGAATCAATCCTTCCTTGTCAGACACAAAACCTCTCCACGAATCACATTTAATCAAAATCATCCATCCATAACTTTTTGAGATATCCTGCCATGTATCGTTTTTGGCCCTATCTATCTCCCAATGGTAAAGAATCACTTTTTAAAATTCTACTAGCCGGATCCGAATCCTCACCAAAGTTGAATCAATCCTTCCTTGTCAGACACCAAACCTCTCCACCAAGTTTCGTCCAAATCCGTTCACAACTTTTTGAGATATCCTGCTATATGTTCGTTTTTGGCCCAATCTCTCAATGGTGAAGAATTACTTAAAAAATTAAATAATTCTCATATCTGAATCCATATTCAGATCTTCACCGAAATCGAATCAATCCTTCCTTGTCAGATACCCAACCGGTCCACCAAGTTTCGTCCAAATCCACCTTTTGAGATATCCTGCTATATGTTCGTTTTTCGCCCAATCTCTCAATGGTGAAGAATTACTTTAAAAATTAAATAATTCTCATATCCGAATCCATATTCAGATCTTCACCGAAATCGAATCAATCCTTCCTTGTCAGATACCCAACCTCTCCACCAAGTTTCGTCCAAATCCACCTTTTGAGATATCCTGCTATATGTTCGTTTTTCGCCCAATCTCTCAATGGTGAAGAATTACTTTAAAAATTAAATAATTCTCATATCCGAATCCATATTCAGATCTTCACCAAAATCGAATCGATCCTTCCTTGTCAGACACCCAACCGGTCCACCAAGTTTCGTCCAAATCCATCCATAACGTTTAGAGATATCCTGCAATGTATAGTTTTGGCCCTATCTTGCAATGGTGAAGAATCACTTTTAAAGATGCTACTAGCCGGATCCGAATCTCGATCTTCACCAAAATCTAATCATTTCGTCCTTGTCACATACGCGACATCTTTGCCAAATTTCGTCCGAATCCGTCCACAAATTTTTGATGTATCTTGTTCACAATCAAACAGACAAACAGCGGTGAAAACATAACCTCCATCCACCTTTGGTGGCGGAGGTGATAAATACTGATGATGAAAGGAAGATTGTGATTGACGGAGAGGAAGTTGATAAATTCACTTATCTCGGATCTATTTATCGATAAACAAGGGGGTTGTGAAAGTGATCTATTAACTGGAATTGCAAAAGCTCAATCAGTGTTAAACCCTTTATCAAAGATTTGGAATTTCAGACAACGATCGATTTGAGGACCAGTTCACTGGTAATTCCCTGTTTGTCGTTAAAGGCGGCAAAAAGGGTTGGCGTCAGGAAGGGCATCCGGCCGTAAAACATTGCTTCAAAAAGGGGACCGAAAAACAACAACAACCACGGTTCCCGAAAAAGGCCAACCCCCGCTTGCGGGGAAAAATGGCCTCTAAAGGTGTTTTTTTTTTTTTTGATCACTAAAAACCAAGATGAAACGATAAAATTCCAATGTCAAATGAGTTTATCATATGGGGCAAAAAAAATGGAAAACGAGCGAGGAAATGGAATGCAAACAGACAATCTTTCATCATCAATGTTTGAGAAGGATTTTAAGATTTTCTGGTGAGATGGGGTCAGAATGATGAAATAAGTTGGAGGACCGGAGAAAGAAAGAGATATTGTGGCCGAAGGCCGAAGAACGAAGATGGCGATGTGTCGGACATACTGCATAATGAGAAAACAAGAGGAACATTTGACTAAAGAAGACATGTTTTGGACGTCTGGGTTTGTAAGGTGAAAATTTCCACAGAATTTCTTTAGGGTCCTGTGATTAATTTCAGAAGGGTAGCCATCAAAAATAGGAAATAAAAAATTCCACAGAATTATACTCTCTTAATTACCTTCGCCAGAGGAGAGGGTATGGCATTTGGGTCCGTTTGTCTGTTTGTCTGTTTGTCCACACAGAATAAATATGATTTTCTTTGTCACCGTTGGTCCGATTGATAGGAAATTTTCACAATAGCTGTGCCTCCTCGCGTATAATTTTTTAATGATAATTATGACGTCATATGTCATGTGGTACAGGCGCCATCTTGGAAAAAACGAAAAACTTTGCACCTCTATCCGTTCGAAAGTGCTGTGTACAAAAAATTGAGACATGGCACATTGTAAAGAACTCCCCATGAGGAATAACCTATGTTCATGATGATGGCATGGCTGCCTCCATTATGACATTGTAGCGGTTACCGCTGGATGCACACAATCGCCTTGCACCGGCCAGAACACGGCCAGACGCGCCTCTCCCGGGCATGCCCGGACTCACTGTTCCCGGGCACGCCCGAACCTCCCGGGCACGCCCGGTCTCGTCTTTCCCGGGCATGCCCGCTCTCGCCTTTCCAGGGCTCGCCCAGAGCGTCTGGGCATGCCCGCTATCGCCTTTCCAGGGCTCGTCCAGAGCGCCCGGGCACGCCCAGCCTCGACTTGCCAGGCCGCAGCCAAACACGCCCGGGCAGGTCCAGACTCGCCTTTCCAAGGCTCGCCCTTGACACCCGGGCATGCCCGGTATAGCTTTTGCCGGGCAAACTTCCCGACATAAATGTATATATATATTGCTGCCCGATAAACGGGCTTGTCAGAATACCTGAGCTGTTTTGTTTCAATAAAGCAACTCGGACGAATTCCGTCTTTGGTCGCGTCAATTCTTTCGTCTCGCGTTGGAGCGCAGTTCCTTCATTGGTGACCTACCGACATGGATACGGCAGTGACGCTTAAACTGCCTACCTTCTGGGAGGCTCACGCGGCTGTTTGGTTCGCTCAGGCGGACTTTCAGTTCGCCCTGCGAGGCATCACCGCGGACGACACCCGCTTCCACCATGTTGTGGCGGCGCTCGGTTCCGCCACCGCGGCCCGCGCCTTGAGCCTCCTCGAGCACCCGCCGGCTGCTGACAAATACGACGCGCTGAAGACACTCCTCCTCGACGCTTTCGCCCTCTCACCGGCAGCACGCGCACGGCGCCTGCTCGCTCTGCCCGAGCTCGGCGACACGCGCCCGTCAGAGCGCATGGACTATATGCTCTCGTTGCTCGGTGAGCACTCTCCGGATTTTCTGTTCCGCGAGCTGTTCCTTCGCCAGCTGCCTCACCCGGTACGCCTCGCCCTGGCTGGTACGTTGATCACGGATTCCCGCGCCCTCGCCAGGGAAGCCGATAAGATCTCCTCGGCGGGCCAGCACATCGGCGCGGTTACCTGGAGCCCGCCGCCGTCCGAGGCGACGCCCACGACGCCCGAGCGCCCTGCGCGGTTGGAGGCCGAACTGCCGGTGCAACTGGCGGCCGCCACGCCGCACCGCCCGCTTCCGACACGACGGCCGGGGCCTCCACCTGACCGGGCGTGGTGTTATTACCACGCCAGGTTCGGACACAAGGCTCGGACGTGCCGGCCCCCGTGCACTTTCGGCAGGTCGGGAAACGGCCGGGCCGGCGTTCATTCCCAGCCATGAGCGCCGGCCACTCGGGCAACTTGCTGTTTATTCGGGACAAAGTGTCTGGGCGGCGTTTCCTGTGTGACACCGGCGCCCAACTGAGCGTCATACCCGCCTCCGAGCAGGACAGGCGGGACGCCGTTTGCGGCCCCTCTTTGGTCGCTGCTAATGGCTCGGCCATACGCACTTTCGGCCCACGCGTCGTCACCCTCCGCTTCGGCAGCCAGCGTTTTCAATGGACTTTTGTGACCACCTGCGTCCCCATGGCTTTGCTGGGCGCCGACTTCCTCTGCGCGCACGGGCTGCTGGTCGACGTCAAACGTCATCGCCTTGTCAATGCCGAGACCTTCAGCTCCCTGGCGTGCACGATGAGCAGCTCCGCGCCGACCGAACTGGCGTGCGCCCTCCCGGCAGCGAACGAGTTCGCTCGCCTGCTCGCGGAATTCCCGGCCCTCACGCGGCCGACGTTTTCGGCCGTCGCAGTGCGGCACGGGATTGAGCACCACATGCCCACTACGGGCCCGCCGGTCTACGCCAGGGCCCGCCGCCTCGACCCGGCCAAGCTTGCCGTGGCGAAGGCCGAGTTCGACGCGTTGGAGCACCTCGGCATCGTGCGGCGCTCCGATAGCGCGTGGGCCTCGCCACTGCACATCGTGCCAAAGCCGGGGGGTGGATGGCGCCTGTGTGGCGACTACCGCCGTCTCAACGATGCTACCACCCCCGACAGGTACCCGATCCCACATATTCAGGACTTTTCCGCCCGTTTGGCGGGACGGGTCATCTTTTCGAAAATTGACCTGATACGGGGCTACCACCAGGTACCTGTCCGGGCGGCCGACGTCCCGAAGACGGCCGTCATCACGCCGTTCGGCCTGTTCGAATTTTTGCGGATGCCGTTTGGCCTCAAGAACGCGGCCCAGGCATTCCAGCGCTTGATGGACGGCGTGCTGCGCGACCTGCCGTTTCTTTTCGTCTATCTGGACGATATCCTCGTCGCCAGCACGTCCCGTGCCGAGCACCACCTCCACCTCCGAACACTGTTCGGTCGCCTCAGCGAGCACGGCTTAATTGTCAACCCCGTCAAATGCCATTTCGGCGCGACGACCGTTGACTTTTTGGGCCACCGCATCACCAAGACCGGGGCCGTGCCGCTGCCGACCAAGGTCGAGGCCATCACCACGTTCCCGCGTCCCCGTTCCATCAAGGCCCTCAAAGAGTTCCTCGGCATGGTGAATTTTTATCACCGATTCGTGCCCCGCGCTGCTCAGCTCATGCGGCCCCTTTACGAGGCCCTCCGGGGCAAGCCGGCCAAGCATGACATTGTTTGGTCCGTGGCCATGGACGCGGCCTTCGCCAGCGCCAAACGGGCCCTCGCCGACGCAACGCTGCTGGCTCACCCGGTGCTCAACGCGCCCATTGCCCTCACTACGGACGCCTCCAACTACGCGGTGGGCGCCGTCCATGAGCAATGGGTGGACGGGGTTTGGCAGCCACTCGCTTTTTTCAGCCGGCAACTCCGGCCGAACGAGTTAAACTACAGCACGTTCGACCGCGAGCTGCTCGGGCTATTCCTGGCCGTTCGCCATTTCCGACACCTCCTGGAGGGCCGCCCGTTCACGGCTTTCGTCGACCACAAGCCGTTGGTCTACGCAATGGCTAAGGTCACGGAGCCGTGGTCGGCCCGCCAGCAGCGCCACCTCTCCGCCGTGTCGGAGTTCACCACGGACATCCGGCACGTCGCCGGCAAAGACAACGCCGTGGCCGACTGTCTTTCTCGGGCCAGCGCGAACGCGGTCCACCTCGGCGTGGACTTCGCGCTCATGGCGGCCGACCAGACCACCGACGCCTCGGTGCAGGCACTCCGTGCGGCGGACACGGGCCTCCGCCTGGCCGACATTCCCTTCGCGGGCACCGTCCTGCTCTGCGACGTCTCCCAGGGCCAGCCTCGCCCCATCGTGCCCGTTTCCTGGCAGCGCCGCATCTTCGCCTCCATCCACGGCCTTTCTCACCCGGGCCGGAAAGCTTCTCAGAAGCTGGTGTCGGCGCATTTTGTCTGGCACAGCCTTCGACGAAACATCCGCGACTGGGCCAACGCCTGCATGGCCTGCCAGCGGGTCAAGGTCCACCGCCACACCCAGGCCCTGCTGGCACCTTTCGCCGTGCCTGAACGGCGTTTCGACCACGTCCACGTGGACCTGGTGGGTCCCCTGCCCCCCTCGCGGGGGTTCACCCACCTGCTCACCATGGTGGACAGGACCACCAGGTGGCCGGAGGCCGTGCCCCTCACCTCCACCACCACCGCCGACGTGGCGCAGGCGTTCATCGCCACCTGGGTCACGCGCTTCGGCGCACCAGCGGACATCTCGTCCGACCGCGGCCCACAGTTCATGTCTGAGCTTTGGGGCGCGGTCGCCCGTTCGTTGGGGGTCACGCTGCACCGCACCACGGCCTACCACCCCCAAGCCAACGGGTTGTGCGAGCGGTTTCACCGCTCCATGAAGGCCGCACTCATGGCCGGCCTTCAGGACGACGGTTGGGCCGACCGGCTGCCGTGGGTCCTTTTGGGCCTTCGCACGGCCCCCAAGGAAGACCTCCAGGCGTCCGCCGCCGAGCTCGTCTACGGCCAGCCGCTCCGCGTCCCGGGCGAATTCGTGCCCGACGCTACCAGTCCCTGGTCCGCCGCTCGCCAGCGCTCGGACCTCCAGGAGGCCGCCCGACGATTTGCCCCCGTGCCGACGTCCCGCCACGGTGGCCCCCAGTCCTACGTACCCCCGGCGCTTCGCACAGCGGAGTACGTCTTTGTGCGTCATGACGCGCACCGGGGGCCACTCCGGCCGCCGTACGACGGGCCCTTCCGGGTCCTGCGACGGGGCGACAAGTCTTTCATCGTCGACTTCGGCGGCCGACCGGACCGGATTTCTGTGGACCGCCTCAAACCGGCGCACATGGACGTCGAACGACCACCACGGTTGGCCCTTCCTCCGCGGCGAGGCCGCCCCCCGTCCACAGTTCCCCCCGCTTGACCACCCACCACCACGTCGGACCCCTCCCCACGACCCTCCAGGGGTCGCTTCGGCCGGGTCATCCGGACCCCCCTTAAATTGACCCTGCCGGTGCAGGTCGATTCTGGAGGGGCGTGTGTAGCGGTTACCGCTGGATGCACACAATCGCCTTGCACCGGCCAGAACACGGCCAGACGCGCCTCTCCCGGGCATGCCCGGACTCACTGTTCCCGGGCACGCCCGAACCTCCCGGGCACGCCCGGTCTCGTCTTTCCCGGGCATGCCCGCTCTCGCCTTTCCAGGGCTCGCCCAGAGCGTCCGGGCATGCCCGCTATCGCCTTTCCAGGGCTCGTCCAGAGCGACCGGGCACGCCCAGCCTCGACTTGCCAGGCCGCAGCCAAACACGCCCGGGCAGGTCCAGACTCGCCTTTCCAAGGCTCGCCCTTGACACCCGGGCATGCCCGGTATAGCTTTTGCCGGGCAAACTTCCCGACATAAATGTGTATATATATTGCTGCCCGATAAACGGGCTTGTGAGAATACCTGAGCTGTTTTGTTTCAATAAAGCAACTCGGACGAATTCCGTCTTTGGTCGCGTCAATTCTTTCGACTCGCGTTGGAGCGCAGTTCCTTCAACATCATAATTTGACAAGTATAAAGCTTAATCTGATCAGGATGAAATTTTGTGAGCGTCATCTTGGGATAAATTGGTGGAGAAAATAATAATAATGACGTCATCGGTCACGTGGTTCAGCACCATATTGAATTGAACTTATGTTATCATGAACGATGTCATCAATAAACCATACAAACACAGCAGCTAATAAACACCACACGAAGTACAAACACATCCTGGTGTGGGTCTGCAATCTCTGATTGCTCTTTCTTGTTATATATGATTACTTCATACATATTATACATGACACAGTTATTACTAAAGGTCCAAAATTTGCCCAAGATAATTGAGATATTGAAGAGCAAGTATGAATAAAAATGTCCAAAAAATAAAGATTACAAGAGATATTGTCCACCATTGTCCCCTATTTACAGACATCCCACATGAAGCATTACACACTATTTTTATTTAGAGTTAATAAATGTACACGTGACATCTATATCAGTTTAATTGCCTACATTTTGACTGCTTGGTGTTGATTTTTTTTTCCCAATAACTGTTGTTATAAAAACACCAACTGAGGACATATGATGTCATATCTGTGGGTAATATCCCATGTTGAATTTTAGTATTCCCTACTGAGGTCATATGGTGTCATATATGTGGGTAATATCCCATGTTGAATTTTAGTATTCCCTGCTGAGGTCATATGATGTCATATATGTGGGTAATATCCCATTTTGAATTTTAGTATTTCCTGCTGAGGTCGTATGATGTCATATAAGTGGGTAATATCCCATGTTGAATTTTAGTATTTCCTGCTGAGGTCATATGGTGTCATATATGTGGGTAATATCCCATGTTGAATTTTAGTATTCCCTGCTGAGGTCATATGGTGTCATATATGTGGGTAATATCCCATGTTGAATTTTAGTATTCCCTACTGAGGTCATATGATGTCATATATGTGGGTAATATCCCATGTTAAATTTTAGTATTCCCTGCTGAGGTCATATGATGTCATATATGTGGGTAATATCCCATGTTGAATTTTAGTATTCCCTACTGAGGTCATATGATGTCATATATGTGGGTAATATCCCATGTTGAATTTTAGTATTCCCTGCTGAGGTCATATGATGTCATATATGTGGGTAATATCCCATGTTGAATTTTAGTATTCCCTGCTGAGGTCATATGATGTCATATATGTGGGTAATATCCCATGTTGAATTTTAGTATTCCCTGCTGAGGTCATATGATGTCATATCTGTGGGTAATATCCCATGTTGAACCCTTATGAAATGAATCATTATGACTTTGTCACTTTTGAAAATTGATGACAAAAAAATCAATTGCTAAAGGTCCAAAATTACCCTCTTTGGACTTTGGAAAATTTGGCACTTTTGTCCACCAGGCAACGGTTTTTCCCAAATGTTTCATTGAGCCACCATAGTAATTGTCCCATTGCTGGATGATCCCTCTCCCTTGCACTTTTACATATACGAAAGCAAAACAAACATTCAAACAAAAAACAATTCCAGTGGAGATGGTTAGTTGTCTCTCAACGTTCCGTGTTGTCTGTTTTTACACCTGTCATAATGATTGTACTTGCAGTCGGAGACGGCGCAGGTAACATTTGCGCCTTTATTTTTCGACATTTTATGTTTCTTTTATACAGGTATTGGTATGAATTGTAAAATGTGCCAACAGAACAAATAGAAAACTTGATGAAAATAAAATAAATAGAAAGCACTATATACTTTATACTGCCGCGTATTGATTTTACACGTATAATGTCATCGTAATAACACAAAAGTAAACCTCAGTCTTTTCCAGCATCACATTCCACGCTGAGCCAATGTAATCCACACACGCAACGAATAACTCAGCCCTGGGGGGTTTAGGGGCAAGAAAGTAATTGTAAGATATACCTTTGTGTGCATGACGAAGGCTCTGTTACCTGATTGGGCCTCTGTTCGCAACATTTGTTCCTGTCGGACCAGGAGTGCCACCATACTGTACGCATGAATCATATTCCTATTTTTGGAATGTTTCATGCTGTTGATGAGTGATATGTGCTGACCAAGACACGTCATCGCAAACTAGCAGCAATTTATTCCGTGCAAACTGTGCTAGTTGTCATTGAATGTCAAAGTCTACCGTGTTCTTCATGTGCTGTGTTACACTTAAACTGTTTACCTGTTTTTCATCCTTTGTGCTCCCTACTTATTTTTTTCTGATCGCTCCAACTGTCTCGGCCTGTTTCTGCAGGTGCACATACAGCTCTTGGATTGAGGAGACAACCTATCCTAGGCCTTTAACCCACTCCTTTGTGTATACATCTCTCACACAAAAACAAACAACCTCCTGTGAGTCACATATTTCTGAAGAGGCCATTTTTCATTATGTCGACATATATCAACCGATATAATAACATTATGGAGCAATGCAAGGATGATAGTTTCATTGTGGAACTTGCTGTCCTTGAGAGAGGGTGTTTAGCTTGTTGTTTCACCTCCGATCATCTAGATTTTAAATGATCCCAAACTTTCTCATAAGTTTCTGCTGAAGCCATTTCTGTGGCTGATCACCAAAGCTGGGCAGGTGCCACCCTGCTACAGGTGCTCTGGTGCTATAGATAAACGCAGGAAATTCTAATTGGAATTTGGCCAGGCCCACAATGGCCGAATTCTTTTCAATAGTCACCGTGGGACCTTTAAAGTTCACCAGTAAATGCTAGCAGATATGACATTCAGTTTAACATCCCTTTGAGGGATGGCACACCCATTGATGCAATATGGCACACCCATTGAATGCTCGACCTTTCAATCACTGTTGTAAAGTGTTTCTAGGAGTGCGAGGAATCAAACCCAAACGAGGAAGCTCAAAGAGGAGTCCATGACCTCCGAGCTATCTTGTAAGCACATTAAATGTGTGCTGTGACCAAATTTTTCAAACACTTTACCAACCTCATATATATATATATATATATATATATATATATATATATATATATATATATATATATATATATATATATATATATATATATATATATATATATATATATATATATATACTGTATATATATACAGTATATGTATATGTATATATATATATATATATATATATATATATATATATATATATATATATATATATATATATATATATATATATATATATATATATATACAGTATATGTATATATATATATATATATATATATATATATATATATATATATATATATATATATATATATATATACAGTATATGTATATATATATATATATGTATGTATATATATATATATTGTTGTGGTTTTTAGAACCCTCCACTTTGTAAATATCTGTAATATTCCCTTATAAATAATCCCCTGTAAATATTCCCATTTTTGGTGTAAAGGTCAAAGGTCGCACCCTAGTTAGGCCATGTACAACACGTAGGACACCATAGGCTTCTTCTTTAGTTATTTCATTAGTATGTGTTTCAGGTAAGGATCTGTTTCCAATAGTTGAATCTGCATTGTATTAATCAAATAACCTAGCCCCCCTTCTCAAATTCCCATTCCTATTCATTTTGCGGCTTTACCCTCTCCAAATTGTATGGCGCGCCATTGCCAGCAGCGTTCACTGCCTTTGAGCTGAAGCTCGCCCCAAGCCGCCATTGCCAGCAACGTTCGCTGCCTTTGAGCTGAAGCTCGCCCCAAGCCGCCATCAGCCACGTGGCAGAGTGGGAGAAGAAGGGAGGAGCGGCCAGGAACATAGGCGTGGCCCCATCAACGCATCACGAGGGGAGGTACCAATGAACCCTTGTGACCAATCTGGGCCGAGGCGTGTTCACCGGTAGGCGGAGCGAAGCAGACACGGCTTGATACGCGAGGCTGGTAATAAAAGCGCGAGCGCGAAGCCCTTTTACGCAGATGCGGGGGAGATGAGCAGAGATCGATGGAGGAGAGAAGATCGGCAGATGATCGGCAAACTTGAGAGAACAGCGCAGAGACGGCAAATGATAAGAACATTGCGCGGAGGATCGCTTGGGACGATCGTTTGATACGAACTGCCGTTGGTTTTGAGAGCGTTCGGCACGCTATACGTACGCAGATTCCAGCCCCTCGCATATGTAAGGTCCGGTCGCGCGCCAACGATACGCGAATATGCCAATGATACGTGATACGCGGAATCTCCCGTGATGAAGCTATCTCCGAGGGCCTTTCACTCACTCACCGCAGGCAGGTTGGTGGTCTTTCTGTCTTCTACCGACTCCTCTCTGGCCTTGCTGCCCCAACTCTCTCTGTGCTTTGTCCCCCAAATATTCCTACAGGTCGCACAAGATCTGCCAGCAACCCTCTGATGGTTAAACTGCCGAAATCCTGGCTCTCTGCTCACCTTCACTCTTTCATTCCTCTTTTCTCCCGCCTCTGGAACAAACTCCCACACTCCCTTCAATCCCACTCCTCCCTCCAGGTCTTTAAAACAGCTGTTCACCACCATCTCTTATCTTTCCCCATCCAAAACCTTGATCTTTTCTACCCCCACTAATTCACCCCAGATCCACCTTATTTGAAATTCCAACTTCTTTCCTGGAAGTCCCGGCAGTGTCCATATGTTTTATACCTCTCCCGCCCACCCTTCCCATGCCTCCCCCCCCCCAAAGCCCTCTCCCTCCCACAGATCTCTCGATGTCCCTGCTCTCAGATGTTGTGTTTGTGTTCCTCCCCCTCTCGCCCCATCTTGTCTACCGTTCCCCATGTTATATGTTTTATGTGTCGGTTTGTCTTTGTGTGATTAATGTTAGCTCTTTCACGAGCCTCGATCTTGTATACAACAAAAAGAAAAAAAAAGAAAAAAGAAGCTGCCTGCCGTTCTTCGCCCGCGGACCCGGAGCCTGGACAGATCCCATCGCCTGGAACCATCTGCCTGGACCTTCCTCCCCTACCAGCTACCATTCCGTGTGAGCCTGTCTGTTTGTCCTGGGGTCGTGATAAGTTAAGACTGTTTAGATAAGCCTGCCCTATATCCTTGTATTTCCTTCTTCTTGTATATTCCCTTCTTTCGTTTCCTCTTTTAGTGTAGTAAATAAACCATATTTGTTCCTCCTTCACCCTTCTTATTCTTTGGTTCCTCTCATCCGATCGCTTGCGTCCTGTCCCCAATTGAGTACCTGTGGCACGATTTGGCCGACCGCTTTAAATCGGGTTTAGTCCTTTTGTTGACAGCTCGGATCGTGGATTGCTAAACCGCTCGGCAATTACCATCACATCCGCGGTTCGAGCAGGGACTCATCTCCCTGCTTTGCGGAGAGATTGGTGAAGGTATTTGGGAAACCTTTGACCAATCACCCTGGCCAATCTCGCCCCGCAAACGAGCGGGATAGTTCCAGGACCGGAGACGGCCAGCTTAACAAGACAGGGGGATTAACCCCCCCTTGCTAACGGGAGTGTCGTACTCCGAGATGCGTAACAATATATATTTATTTTAGCTCACCTGGAACGTAATTCCGGAGAGCTTATGCAATGGTACGTCGTCCGGCCGTCAGTCCGTAAACACTTTCAACTTCTCCGAAACTGCTAATGGGATTGTGACAAAACTTGGCACAACTGATATTTGGTATGTTGCAACTCAAGTTTGTTGACGGCATGAAAAAAATTGGGATCTAAGGGAGTCTACTGGGGGTCAAAGTGGATTAGGGTTTGACCCCCACCCCCCCCCCCCACCTCCATCCCCGCCCTCAAATAGGTATTTGCTTTCTTCTCTGAAACTACACACGCAATTCCAGTGAAACGTGACCACAACCTTTATCACCTGTGATGTACCAAGGTTTGTTCACAGCATTAAAAAAAAAAGGTATATTTGAGCCCCCCCCCAAAATAGGTATTTTTTGTTTGCTTAAAGTTTTCTGATTATGTTATTATGATTCTACATTCTACCATGTCTCCTAGCAACCACTGAAATCGGATTAAAATACCGTGGTACTGTTTAAAATACCTTTAGTAGGTGTAGTATACTGCTTTATTCCACCAGGTGAGCAGCCAGGGGTATTGCCCCAATTTTTATACCTATATAGATCAGGACACAACATAACAATGGGAACAGCAGGAGACAGTGGAAATATCAACAGCAGGATGGAAGGAGAAGGTAGACAGAAACAGACAAACAAGGGATGCAGGTAACAATGAGGCATAGGGAAGAATGCCAGGAGTGGACAAGATGGATACATTAGCAAATTTTTGGGAGAGGTGTGGATGGTTTAACAGGTGTAGAAAAGATCATGGCTTTGGATTTTGGATGACCTGAGATGGTGGTGAACAGCTGTCTTGATGACCTCGAGGGCAGAATTGGATTGAAGACAGTATGGAAGGTGGTTCCACAGTTGCGAAAAGAGAGGAATAGATGAGTGGAGGTGAGCAATTGCCTGTATTTAGTCAATTTCACTAGGTTGGGGTTTCTGGTAGACCGCATGCGTCCAGCAGATACTTGGGGGGTAGGGGTAGAGCACGGAGAGGGCAAAGACCAGAAACGAGGTGAAAATAGACAGATAGACCAGCGACCTGTCAGTGATGGCGAATTGATAGGCCCATAGATTACAATGATCTTGAAAGAAGCCTAAGTTTCCATGGCAACAAGCTCAGCAAGATGTGATCCAGAGGAGCCAGTCCAGAGGGGAGAGCACTACTCTATCAAGCTGCGGATGAAGGCCTTGTAGGTGGATAGAAGCTCAGGTGTGCCAAGGAAGGACTTCTGTACGACGGAGGATGCCCAGTCGGCATCTGGCTTTGGAGGCCAGCTTGGAAATATGCGACTGAAATTCGGTTTCTGAGAGAAATCTGACTCTTTACTACCAAGAAATGCCACTTCCAAGATGACATTTAGGGTTATGACATCATAAGTAGGCAAACCTCAAATTAAAAACAAACTATTCTCAGTTGTTTATGTTGTAAGTACATCATAAGTAGGCAAACCTCAAATTAAAAACAAACTATTCTCAGTTGTTTATGTTGTAAGTACATCATAAGTAGGCAAACCTCAAATTAAAAACAAACTATTCTCAGTTGTTTATGTTGTAAGTACATCATAACTAGGCAAACCTCAAATTAAAAACAAACTATTCTCAGTTGTTTATGTTGTAAGTACCTCATAACTAGGCAAACCTCAAATTAAAACAAACTATTCTCAGTTGTTTATGTTGTAAGTACATCATAACTAGGCAAACCTCAAATTAAAAACAAACTATTCTCAGTTTTTTATGTTGTAAGTACATCATAACTAGGCAAACCTCAAATTAAAAACAAACTATTCTCAGATGTTTATGTTGTAAGTACATCATAACTAGGCAAACCTCAAATTAAAAACAAACTATTCTCAGATGTTTATGTTGTAAGTACATCATAACTAGGCAAACTTCAAATTAAAAACAAACTATTCTCAGTTGTTTATGTTGTAAGTACATTATAAGTAGGCAAACCTCAAATTAAAACAAACTATTCTCAGTTGTTTATGTTGTAAGTACATCATAACTAGGCAAACCTCAAATTAAAAACAAACTATTCTCAGATGTTTATGTTGTAAGTACATCATAACTAGGCAAACCTCAAATTAAAAACAAACTATTCTCAGATGTTTATGTTGTAAGTACATCATAACTAGGCAAACCTCAAATTAAAAACAAACTATTCTCAGTTGTTTATGTTGTAAGTACATTATAAGTAGGCAAACCTCAAATTAAAACAAACTATTCTCAGTTGTTTATGTTGTAAGTACATTATAAGTAGGCAAACCTCAAATTAAAAACAAACTATTCTCAGTTGTTTATGTTGTAAGTACATCATAACTAGGCAAACCTCAAATTAAAAACAAACTATTCTCAGTTGTTTATGTTGTAAGTACATCATAACTAGGCAAACCTCAAATTAAAAACAAACTATTCTCAGATGTTTATGTTGTAAGTACATCATAACTAGGCAAACCTCAAATTAAAAACAAACTATTCTCAGTTGTTTATGTTGTAAGTACATCATAAGTAGGCAAACCTCAAATTAAAAACAAACTATTCTCAGTTGTTTATGTTGTAAGTACATCATAAGTAGGCAAACCTCAAATTAAAAACAAACTATTCTCAGTTGTTTATGTTGTCTTAAAAGTTTAAGACAGACCTATGTAATAACTTCTGATAATATAGAAAGTTTTCAGCAGAAATGCATCGTCTCTTCTCTCCGCAATGACAATGCGGTCACTGTTGATGTCATCTATCTATAATTCCAGTAATCTCTGTTTGTACGTTTGTACGTCTGTACGTCTGTACGTCTGTTTGTCTGTGACCGCTGTTTCTCGACAACCACGGGTCCGATATACTTTTAACTTGCCAGGTATATTGCTGGGGACCCGAGGATGTGCCTTTTCAAGGTTTCATATTAATCGGACAATTACTTACCGAGCTATGTCCAAAAAACGATTCAACCAATCAGAGAGCAGCGAACGATCGCGTGTGCCGAACGTGGAGGACACACTCTGCCTCGGATGGCACATTTGAGAGCGTATTCATTTATTTCACGTTTGCAAACTATGTTGGCGTTAAACTATGTTTTAAAACTAATAAAACCGAATTTGCGATTCATTCGCTTTCCTGCGCGTTTGTGCACGCGATGGCGATTTCTTTACCAAACTCCGGAAGCCGTTCGCTTTGGACCAAACCATTGCATGTAAATAGAGGGGGGGGATTGTCACCGTACTCGCAAGCCGTTCGCTTTGGACCAAACCATTTCATGTAAATAGAGGGGGGGGGATATAATTTTAGATATAGATATAGTACGGGCAATGCCCTAGTCTATCTATAATTCCAGTAATCTCTGTGTGTTTGTTTGTTTGTACGTTTGTCTGTGACCGCTGTTTCTCGACAACCACGGGTCCGATATACTTTAAACTTGCCAGGTATATTGCTGGGGACCCGAGGATGTGCCTTTTCAAGGTTTCATATTAATCGGACAATTACTTACCGAGCTATGTCCAAAAAACGATTCAACCAATCAGAGAGCAGCGAGCTATCGCGTGTGCCGAACGTGGCGGACACACTCTGCCTCGGATGGCACATTTGAGAGCGTATTCATTTATTTCACGTTTGCAAACTATGTTGCCGCTATGTTGGCGTTAAACTATGTTTTAAAACTAATTAAAACCATTTCATCTAAATAGAGGGGGGGGGGGGGATTGTCACTGTACTCGCAAGCCGTTCGCCGTTCGCTTTGGCGTTGCGAATGGACCAACACATTTCATGGACCAAACCATTTCATGTAAAGCGTTCGCCGTTCGCTTTGGCGTTGCGAATGGACCAAAACATTTCATGGACCAAACCATTTCATGTAAATAGAGGGGGGGATATAATTTTAGATATAGATATAGTACGGGCATGCCCTAGTACATCCAATGACAATTGTCACCATTGAATTTGTTGCTGTGGGAAGGGAGATTGATATCACATGAAACCGATTTTGTTTTTCCTGTAATATCAAAATACCATGTCATTCACAGCAAAATAGGTCGGAGTACCACTTCAATCAATAATTAAATTAATAAGTATGGGAACGACGATTTATTTTTACCAATATGGAGTGCAAATGTGGCAGGATGGTCTGGCCCAACCAACTTACATGAAGATGATGAAACGTCGAGTAAGGAGTGAGATCTGAGTGTGTACACATTTCTACATTCATGTACCGTATGTCGTTGGTATATTGTTCCTGGTAGTCAGGCTACTATATAATCCCGTCACGTGATTGTTCTAACTCAGCTTCACAGGCCTAGTGTCATTGGCCATGAAGACAATGGAAAATTCTTCAACTAAATAAACACTTTAAAGGATCACGCACACGGCGTCAGAGTTAAATCTCTGACTCACTCTCTGACTCAGCTGTTAAGAGTGAGATCAGAGCTCTGAGCTGAAATTTTTTTGAAAGAATGGAGGAACATGCTTTACACTTATTTTGACAAGACTGACAGAAGTGCTGAAACATCATCTAGCAGAGGAACTTCACATGGGTAGTTTCAGGTTAACTTGCAAAGAAAACTAGAACAGCCCTCGGTAGAGTGTATACCTCCGCCAGTCTCGACGGTTTACGTTTTGAATCCCACTGATAGGCCGGATCTGGATTCGGACCTGAACCAACATCGAATCAGTTTGTTCTTGGCACCTAACCAATTCATCCAACAACTTTTGACATAATCCGTCCGTCTTGAGATATCAAGCTAAATATAGTTTTTGGCCCAATCACTCAGTTGTGATCAAGAATCACTTAATAAATTAAATAATTATCTGATCCGGATCCCGATTCGGTTCTTCACCACAATTAAATAAATTTGTCCTTGTCACACACCCAATCTGTCCACCAAATTTAGTCCAGATCTATCCGTAACCTTTTGAAATTTTCTGCTCACAGACAAACATACAGACAAACAAGAAGTCGTCAGGTAGTAGCCGGACAGGTATGGCGAAAATCGAGAGAAACAAGAACTGATTAGTTGATTAATTTTGTAATTGAAATAAATTGAATAATAATCGTAAAATAATTGATTTCTTAATAAATTGGCTAATAGCAAACCTAAACCATCACTGCTCCATCTGAATCTAGAACTTTGTGAAGATTAATTAAATAATTAATCTAAAAATTAAATAATTTATCCATTAATTGATTAATCAATAAATCAAAAATAGCCTTTATAGCCAAATCACTTGGTCATTGTCATGTCCAAATATCAGCTTCCCAGCTCAAAAGGTGCTTGAGATGAGATGCCCAGATGAGAAAGGAAATAAATAAGTACTTAATATATCAAGCGCACTCCCACTCATCGTCCCAGCGCACCTGGTCTCAGCAACGCACACAATCGCACCTCCTGTCTGCAAACCCTGGCTAAATCACCTGTTCATCCCCACCGTACAAAGCAACATCAAGCTCACCCTGTTCAATACCCGGTCCCTCAACAACAAAAGCCTCATCCTGAACGACTACATTCTGGATAATAAACTGGACTTTCTCTGTCTCACTGAAACCCGGCAACAACCTCTGGACTACTTCGCACTCAACCTCACTACACCCAATGGATATTCTTACATCAATAAACCACGCTCGGAGGGCCGAGGTGGTGGAATTGCCGTAATTCACCGACAGGACATCAAGACCAGCCTCATCTCTATCTCATCTGCTCCATCATTTGAACACCTGGCTTTTAAACTCTCTGGTCACACACAGTCAGTCATGGCTGTCGTCTACCGCCCTCCCAAACCACACCCATCATTCCTGTCTGACTTCTCCTACTTTCTGACCCAGCTATGTTCCCTCTCCCCCTCAATCCTCCTCCTCGGTGATTTCAATATCCACATGGACTCCACTGACTCCACAATAACCACTGACTTCACTGATTTACTCACCTGCTTTAACCTCACTCAACATGTCAACTTTCCTACCCATAACCGTGGGCACATTCTGGACCTTGTCTGCTCTACTGGATTAATTTTGCACCATCTCTCTGGCTCCGACCTCACCCTCTCTGACCGCTTAGCCATCACTATGACCATCAACATCCCCACCCCAGCACCAAGGCATTATCGCACTATCAACTTCCATAAGCTAAACGCTCTTTCACCTCCCTCATTCTCATCCACCCTCTCTGAAAAAATGTCCACTTCTCCCTTCGTTGACCTCCACACCCCTTCTGACCTCACTGATTACTACAACCACACTCTCTCCTCCTGCCTTGACCAGCTTGCGCCTATAACAACCAAAACAGTTTCTTTCACCCATTCTGCTCCCTGGTTTACCCCTGAACTCCGCCTGATGAAAACTCGTGCTCGCCAACTTGAAAGACTCCGCAATAAAACAGGTCTCACAATTCACTCCCAAGCCTATAAGGACCACCTACAACACTACAAAGATGCCCTCTCCCGCGCCCGCTCCACCTACTTCTCTCAGATTATCCACTCTGGCTCTGGAAACCCAAAAGCACTCTTCTCTACAATAAACAAACTCCTCAGCCCCCTGAACACCACCACCCAGTCATTCACAGTAGACAACTGCATCTCCTTCCTTTCATTCTTCCAAAGCAAAATTGACAACATTTACAGCAGCTTAACCACCACCACACCTGCTCCCCCTCAAACCACCTGCCCCCCCTTATCCTGCCAACCCCTGTCTCAGTTCTCCCCAGTCTCCCCTACTGACCTCTCTGAACTCCTCATAGGAATGAAAACTGCCACCTGCACTCTTGACCCCATCCCCTCCAGCTTTGTCAAGGCCTCCCTTCCTGCTCTCTCTCCACTTATCACTGCAACAATAAACTCCTCCCTGTCTACAGGCATCGTCCCACCATCCCTCAAAATTGCTGCTGTTACCCCCATTCTGAAAAAACCTGGACTCAACCCTGACACCCTAAATAACTTCAGACCCATCTCCAACCTACCCTTTCTGTCAAAAGTTTTGGAACGCGCGGTAGCCACTCAACTCAAGCATCACCTCTCTGCCAATAACCTGTATGAAACATTCCAATCCGGATTCTGCTCCAACCACAGTACTGAAACTGCTCTCCTCAAAATCACCAACGACCTTCTCCTCTCCTCTGATGCTGGCAACCTCAACATTCTCATCCTCCTCGACCTCAGCGCCGCCTTTGACACCATCAATCACACCATCCTCCTCACCCGACTTGAAACCACCTTTAACATTACCGGCACTGCCCTCTCTTGGATCAAATCATACCTCTCCGACAGACGCCAGTTCATCTCCATCAATAACTGCAAATCCCCCCACTGCTCCCCTCCCCCAAGGTGTCCCCCAAGGTTCAGTTCTTGGCCCCCTCCTCTTCATCCTGTACCTGTCCCCCCTTGGTCACTTAATCCGCCGTCATGGTCTCCAATTCCACTGCTTCGCCGATGACATCCAGCTTTTCATCTCCACCAAGTCCATCTCCACCGTCACCCACTCTATCCTGACAAACTGCATCACTGAAATAAAATCCTGGCTTCAAATCAACTTCCTCAAACTTAACTATGATAAATCTGAAATAATCACGATTGGCCCAAAAACGCTCACCAAATCCACCCATACTTTGCCCTCAACATCGACGGTTTCCCAGTATCCACCTCCCCTCACATCCGGAATCTTGGCATCATCTTTGACCAAAACCCTCTCCTTCGACAAATACACTAAACAGATCACAAAGACAGCCTTCTTTCACCTGAAAAACATCGCCCGTCTCCGTCCATCCCTCTCCTCCACGGCTGCAGAAACCCTCATCCACGCCTTCATCACCTCCCGTCTGGACTACTGCAACAGCCTCCTCTTTTGTTCACCCTCAATAATCATCAATAAACTCCAATACATTCAGAACTCCGCTGCCCGTCTACTCACCCATTCCCGGACCCGTGACCACATCACCCCCGTCCTTTACAAGCTTCACTGGCTCCCCATCCCCCAGAGAATCCAGTACAAAATCCTCCTCTTGACCTACAAAGCCCTCCATAACCTGGCCCCATCCTACCTGACTGACCTCCTCTCCAGACACACTCCCACCCGCAACCTCCGCTCTGCTGGTACCAACTTCCTGACCCCCCCCCCCCCCATGCGGACCAAATTCAGATCCTGGGGGGACAGGGCCTTCTCCATCGCTGCTCCCACCCTCTGGAACTCACTACCTCACACCATCAGAGATTCCTCCTCACTCACCACATTCAAAACATCACTCAAGACCCACCTGTTCAACACTGCATTCAACGTTTAACCCACAGCATTTAAACAAACATATAAAAACCCTGGTGTTGGGCCAGCGGCTAGGGTGCCAGCTTAGGATCCTAGGATCCTGGGTTCGAATCCCGGTCGATCGCTGAATTAACGCCAGGGGGGTTGACTCAGCCTGTCATCCTTCCGAGGTCGGCTAATTGAGTACCAGCTCACTGGTAATTCCCTGTTTGTCGTTAAAGGCGGCAAAAAGGGTTGGCGTCAGGAAGGGCATCCGGCCGTAAAACATTGCTTCAAAAAGGGGACCAAAAAACAACAACAACCATGGTTCCCGAAAAAGGCCAACCCCCGCTTTGCGGGGAAAAATGGCCTCTAAAGGTGGTTATTTAACCCCTGACTATCTCTTCTCCTTCTCGTTCCTTTTGCTTTGATTATTTACTTGTTGATTTTTGTCTTTTTGCACTTGTTTTTTGTACTCTGTCAAAGCGTCTTTGGGCTTCTTGAAAAGCGCTATATAAAATAAATGTATTATTATTATTATTATTATCAATAACAATTAAATAATTAATCAATTAATTGGTTAATCAAAAAATTTGAAATTCTGTTTTGGCCAAAGCACGTGCTCACTGTTCTGCCCAAATTTCAGATTCCTAGCTCAAAGTATGGCTGAGATATCGCCCAGACAAACGAGTGAACCATGACCTTTGACCTTAAACCTTGACCTTTGACGTATTTAGACAAAAACATTGACAGCCTCCCTTTTTCCTACGGAATCATCTGGTAAAGTTTGGAGAAGATCACTGAAAGTGTTTGCCTCTACCCACCATTCGTCGCATTACGAAAACATAACCTCCACAGAAGGGTCGTTTCAGGACATGTTTCAGGACATGTGACATGAGAGAAACATCAAGGGGTGGATGTAGATACAGGACTGGAGCGGTCAACAATGGCAGGAAAAAAAGTGAAAAGTTAATGAGATTTTGAGTTATTATCACATGAGAAAAGTTTAGAGAATGAAGGAAGTGATGCTAATGTTATATAGAAATCTACTGAAACCTCATCTCGATTATTGTGTCCAGGTTAAGGTTAGACAGACAGACAGACATAGACAAACTATGGGGAGCGACTGAGGAAGAGTGTGCTTTTACTTTGCTCCCACCTACGAAGTCTCAGGTTTGTCACGGGAATGTTTTTGTCTTGTCTGTCCGGCTGTCCGTCCATCCGTGTGTCCGTGATGGGTTTTCGTTTTTGCGATAACTTAAGAATGACTGAAGGTATCTAAGTCAAACTTGGTGCAGGTATGTATAATAATGCAAAGATGAACTGATTCGATTATGGGGTCAAGAGGTCAAAGGTCAGAGGTCCCGTTTGGTAAAAATTCTCTTGCTGCGCTAACTTGTGAACCAGTGATGGGAGTTTGACCAAACTTGGTATAAGTATATATTATGATGCAAAGATGAATTCATTAGATTTTGGCATCAAGAGGTCAAAGGTCAGAGTCTGTAATAAGTTTTCATGATCGCGATAACGTAAAAATGACTGAAGGGAACCAAGTCAAACTTGCTACAGTATGTATAATGATGGAAAGATGAACCTATTTGATTATGGGGTCAAGAGGTCAAAGGTCAGACGTCCCGTTAGGTAAAAATTCTGTTACAGAGATAAGTTGTGAACCAGTGATGGGATATTGAACAAACTTGGTATAAGTATATATTATGATGCAAATATGAATTCATTAGATTTTTGAATCAAGACGTCAAAGGTCAAAGGTTATGTCGGGTAAAACTGTGATACTTCAGAACAGTTGAAGGGATTTAAATCAAACTTGGTACAAGTGTGTATTATGATGTATTAATGTGGGCCGAGGCATATCGGTCGACATTGCAATGTCGAAGACTACCATTCTCGTTAACTCCAATATCCAGAAGGTGATGATGAGGAGGTATCATGAATGTCAATGAAAGTGGGTGTCCAATATTCAAATGGAGTTGGGTGATATGATGTGACACTCAAAAGGACCTAATTGCCTCCTGTGTGGAGATTTCCTTGCATTTAATGGAGAACCATTATGATAGTGCTGCCCATGGGAGGATCTAATTACATATACGAGGACCAGTCAATAAGTAACCTTAAAATGGCGATATAAATTCGAGAATGTAATGTGTGTAATTGTAGACGACATGCGTTATATCTATGGGTAAGAGTCATGTTTTGCCTGTTTTAGGTCTGGCAACATTTAGCGTACTAGGGCATGCCCGTACTATATATATATATCTAAAATTATATCCCCCCCCCTCTATTTACATGAAATGGTTTGGTCCATTCGCAAAGCCAAAGCGAACGGCTTGCGAGTACGGTGACAATCCCCCCCCTCTATTTACATGAAATGGTTTGGTCCATTCGCAAAGCCAAAGCGAACGGCTTGCGAGTACGGTGACAATCCCCCCCTCTATTTACATGAAATGGTTTGGTCCAAAGCGAACGGCTTGCGGAGTTTGGTAAATAAATCGCCATAGCTCGGTAACTACTTCTCCGATTAATATGAAACCTTGAAAAGGCACATCCTCGGGTCCCCAGCAATATACCTGGCAAGTTTCAAGTATATCGGACCGGTAGTTGTCGAGAAACAGCGGTCACAGACAAACACACACACACACACACACAGAGATTACTGGAATTATAGATAGATGAGGTCAGCAGAGCAGTTCAAAGATGGCGGCTCCCTTGGAAGCATGAACCAGGGAGGAGCAACGTTCTGTCATCCGTTTCTTAGGAAGTGAGGGTGTGAATCCCAGTGAAATCCATCGCAGAATGAAGATAGAATATAGTGACACATGTTTATCGCTGTAGCAGGTGTACGACTGGGACAGGAAGTTTAAAAGTGGAGTGTCCAGTGTGGCAGACGCTGCTCCCTCGGGCCTAACTCAGCTGACACACCAGAAATGGTTGCAGGAGTTGAGCGCGTGCTAAGGGAAAACCGTCATATTACGCTGGATGAAATTGTCTCCGAATTTAACATTAGTCATGGTTCATCACACCATATCATTCACAACGTGCTGGGGTTCCACAAAGTGTCTACAAAGTGGGTGCCGAGACATCTCACACACGAACTGAAAGAACGGTGAGTGGACACATGTGAGGAACTTCTGGGACGTTACGAAACAGCAGGCGACGCTTTCTTACAGCGCGTAGTGAATGGGGATGAAAGCTGGGTCCACTACTTCCAGCCAGAAACGAAGAGGCCAAACAAAGAGTGGCGCCATTCAACTTCTCCGAAGCCCCAAAAATTCCACACCCAGCCGTCCGCTGGAAAAGTGATGCTGACGCTCTTCTGGGATAGCCGAGGCCCACTTGTAGAGCATTACATGCCCAGAGGGACCACAGTCACCAGTGCATCATACTGCGACCTCCTTAAAAATCATCTGAAACCAGTAATCAGATCAAAACGTCGTGCACTACCAACTACCGGTGTTTTGCTACAGCATGACAATGCTCGGCCCCATACTGCCCGTGCTACAGCTGCAACAATCGAGGACCTGCATTTTGAGTGTCTTCCTCATCCACTCTACTCGCCAGACCTCGCCCCTCCGGATTACCACATCGTTGGGCCACTTAAAGAGCCGCTTGGTGGAACCACTTTCCGATCTGACGAAGAGGTCCAAGAGGCGGTGCACGAACGGCTACACAAGCAGACAAAAAAATTTTTTCCTACAGGAATCCAGGCCTTAGTTTAACCGCTGGAGAAAATGCATTGAACGCAATGGAGATTATGTTGAAAAACTAACACAGTTGTTACACATGTACATGCAATATACAAGGTGTGAAAAATATTTTAAGGTTACTTATTTACTGCCCCTTGTATATTTATGTATATATATGTATTATATATATTTCCTGGGGTCGGTTAACTGTTTAGGTGGCCGGTTTAAGATTGCAAAGTCCCAAGTTCAAGCCGCTGTCATGTCGTTGAATTAACACCAGGTGGGTTGACTCAGCCTGTCATCTTTCCAAGGTTTGCAAAATGAGGGCGAGCTTAATGTGACACATAATTCCTAAAAAAACAAAATGTACCAAGATACAAACTTGTAAACCCATGGTGGTACCCACCAGTCAGTCATCTGTGGAGGATTTCACATCAAATAACACTCATTAACCCTTTGTGTGCTGCATCTTGTTTTTTCAAAATGTTCATTAAAAAATTACGTTTTTTGGTCGTTTTCTGCTATCCAGACAAACCTAAGCCAATAAACTAAATCGGTTTGGATTCGCGTTTGCAACCAATATGCAACGTTGTGCCAAATTTGGAAAGTACGCATCGTGTTTGCAACCGAGTTTGCAACCGAGCTGGGAAGTAACTAACATCCTGAAAACATTGAGAGAAAAATAAGTTCCAATGAGACATTTGCATCAACTGGGAGTTGCTTCATCAAATTTGCATCACCAAAACATTTCCATCACCAAATTGAAAAGTTCAATTTGGCAATTGGACAACAACACAACATGGACCAACTTATATCCACTCATCCCAACTCTCTCTTCCTCATATGTGGCGATTTCAACTGTCATCATGCCAGCTGGCTGGGTGTGGGTTCCTCTCTCACCAGCCATGGCACCTCAGCAAAGGACTTCTGTGACTCACTGGGATTGACACAATCTGTCAATTTCCCGACCTGGATAGCAGTCAATGGAGTATCTTCTCTTCGAGACCTGGTTATGACAAACTTCCCTGCAAATGTCTGCTGCTCTTCTTCTGCTCCAATCGGTTCTTCTGATCATGTGCTTGTTAAAGTGGACATCTCTCTGGCCATTCTCAGAGAGCCTCCTCAGCGTCGACGAGTCTGGCATTTCACTCAGACTGACAGGCACGGTCTGCAAGCAGCCATCAATCATCTGGATTGGTCTCCCATCTCCACTGCCTCTGACATCAATTCTTCCTGGGAATTCTTCCAAAGCAAACTGATCTCTCTTATGCACAGATTTATCCCATCTCGTATTCAGTTGTCTTACCCTTCCTCCCATACATGGTACACTGAATCTTGTGGTGAGGCAGTTTCCCTGAAACAACTTGCCTTCACCTCATGGAAGGCAAATCCAACTGAAGGTAATCACAGTTTCTTTCACAAAGCTCAGAACAAGTGTGTGTTTACCCTCAGGAGTGCCAGGAAGCACTATCTCTCCACACTCCAAAATGAACTCTCAAACCTGTCTCCTTCCTCCAAATCCTGGTGGCGTCTGTTCAAATCTGTTTCTGGTGTTTGTTCCCCCTCCATCCCATCCATTACCTCAAACGGCTACACAGTTGACACCGCACGTGACAAAGACGAATGCCTCAACTCTGTGTTTGCCTCAAATTCTTGTGTCCCAAACCCATCTCTCTCTGTTCCCACCTTTCCCAGTCGAACCCAACTGCTCCTGGACTCTGTGTCCTTCTCTCCTGACAATGTGGAGAAGTTTTTTTGTCACACCTCGACTCTGATTCTGCAACTGGACCAGACGGCATCAGCCCACTGGGCCTAAATTCCTGCTCTGCTACTCTTTCTCACCCTCTCTCTGTTCTCTTCACCCTCTCTTTTGCTCAAGTTAATCTGCCATCTGCTTGGAAATCAGCCAACATCACCGCTTTACACAAAAAGGTGCAAAAACAGATCTTTGCAACTACAGACCAATCAGCCTGCTCCCAATTATCAGCAAAGTCATGGAATCAATATCGCTTCTGACATCAAATCCTTCCTCTTTTCCAATAGCTTGATCTCGGATCATCAATTTGGATTCAGACCAGGTCATTCTACTCTGCACATGCTGCTTCTGCTGTCTCAACAATGGATGTGGGTCCTCAATGCCAAACAGGAAATCAGAGCTGTCCCCGTTAGCATATCTCGTGCCTTCGATACGGTCTGGCACCCTGCCCTGCTCACCAAACTCTCCTCTTATGGTATCCATGGAAACCTCCACGCATGGCTTGCAGACTTCCTATCAGGTCACAGTCAACGTGTGGCCCTGAATGGAATTCTCTCTTCTCCCCTTCCTGTTCAGGCTGGAGTTCCCCAAGGTAGTGTTCTGGGCCCTGTGCTTTTTCTGGTCTTCATCAATAATCTCTCCGACTCTCTGGAAAATCCTCTCTATCTCTTTGCTGATGACTCCACTCTCTGCCGCTCCATATCCCAACCCTCAGATCGGCAGTCTGCGGCCTCTTCGCTCTCTGCAGACCTGGTCAATATCACAAACTGGTCAAACAAGTGGAACATGTCTTTCAATCCTGACAAATCTCACACTCTCACTTTGTCTCTTCGAAAAGAACGTCTGGACAACCCGCCCATCTACTTTCTGAACAATCCTCTTGAAGAAGTTCTGTCACTCAAGCTTTTGGGTCTCACTATCTGACATGATCTTTCCTGGGAAAACCACATTTCCAAGCTGAACTCCAAATCCAGTCGCGACTGGGCATTCTCTGTCATGCAAAGTCCTTTCTGTGAACTTCTGAGCTCCTCACCACTTACAAGGCTTTCATCCGCAGCTCAATGGAATACTGCTCTCCCCTCTGGGCTTGTGCTCCTGCTTCACACCTAGCTCGGCTTCACGCGGTTGAAACCAAAGCATTAAGAATCATTGGAATATCCCGCGTTGAAGCTGATTCTGCGGGCCTTTCTCTCTCTCTCACCGCAGGCAGGTTGGTGGTCTTTCTATCTTCTACCGACTCCTCTCCGGCCTCGCTCCCCCTGTTCTGTCTGTGCTCTGTCCCCCAAATATTCCTGCAGGACGCACAAGATCTGCCAGCAACTTGCAATTTGCTCTTCTGGTGAAACTGCCAATGTCAGGACTCTTTGCTCACCTTCACTCCTTCTCGCCGAACTCCTTCGAGACAAACTCGCCGGCGTTGAGGCAGCTCTTTGAGAATAGCCAGAGGGATTTTGACTCTAACAAGCACATGATCAGATGAACCAATTGGAGCAGAGGAAGAGCAGGCGACGTTTGTGGGGAAATTGGTCATCACCAAGTTCAGAAGGGAAGATATGCCATTGGGTGACATCCAGGTGGGAAAATTCACAGATTGAAAATTCACAGCAGTCACTGAAGTCATTTGCTGATTTGCCATGGCTGGTGTGAGAGGTCAACAACCAGCCAATTAGCATGGTGACAATTGAAATCACCACATATGAGGAAGAGAGAGAGTTGGAATGAATGGTTAAGAGTGGTACATGCTTCCATAATTTTTTTTTTTTTTTTTTTTTCTTGATTCGAAAAACTTGTATTTTTTGTCAGGCCTACTCTTAAATTTTTATTTTAAAATTGAAAGTTAGTCAAACTAGTAATAAAATTGGATTTATATCTGAAAATTACTTTCAAGATGCTTGTGGTCCTCAAATGGTTAAACAGATCTCTCTCCGGCCTTGCTCCCCCAGCTCTCTCTGTGTTCTGTCCCCCCAATATTCCTTCAGGTCGCACAAGATCTGCCTGCAACCCTCTTATGGTTAAACTGCCAAAGTCTAGGCTCTCTGCTCACCTTCACTCTTTCATTCCCCTTTTCTCCCGCCTCTGGAACAAACTCCCCCACTCCCTTCAATCCCACTCCTCCCTCCAGGTCTTTAAAACAGCTGTTCACCACCATCTCTTATCTTCCCCCATCGAAAACCTTGATCTTTTATACCCCCGGTAATTCACCCCAGAGTCCTTGCAGTGTTCATATGTTTTATTCCTCTCCCACCTCCCCCCAAGTCCTCCCGATGTCCCTGCTCTCAAATGTTGTGTTTGTGTCCTTCCCCCTCTTCCCCCTCTCTTTTGTGTCCTTCCCCCCTCTCTCCCCATCTTGTCTGCCGCTCCCCTTGTTTTTTGTGTTTTGTGTGTCGGTTTGTCTTTTTGTGTGATTAATGTTAGCTCTTTCACGAGCCTCGATCTTGTATACAAAAAAATATATTTATATACATATATATATGCAGTGTCTGTCTTGTGTTGTGTTGTGTTGTCTTGCCTTGTCACTGAACTACTCCCTCAAACTTTTGTGAAATCGTACCAAACTTCTGGTATGCACCTATCTCTCCCGTCCGTATGTACTAAGGGTTTTTTTTTTGAAAAATTTTCCAATTTTTTTTTTTGCGGGCGGGCGGGGGGGGGGGTGGGGGTGGGGGGGAATTTTTCGGGGAAAATTTTTTTTTCAACTTCAATTGTTTATAAAAGGTGATATCACGTATATTACAAATACATTTGTGCAAAATAATTGTTTGAATTATGATTGGTTTAAACCATGACAAAACGGCAACTCGGGTCCAGTCATTTATCTATACTAGGGCATGCCCGTACTATATATAAGCTAGGACGTGCCCGTACGTGGGTGCCCGTTCCTTGCCAAAAAAAAAAAAAAAAAAAATTTGTGTAGGGGTGTGTGTGTGTAAACATCCTAGGGCGTGCCCGTACGTGGGTGCAAAAAAACATGCGTGCAAACAACAACAACAAAAAAAAACTTTGAAACCACGTGGCAGTAACGACCACAGAACCCCCCCCTCTATTTACATGAATGGTTTGGTCCATTCGCAACGACCACAGAACCCCCCCCTCTATTTACATGCAATGGTTTGGTCCATTCGCAACGCCAAAGCGAACGGCGAACGGCTAAATCGCCATAGCTCGGTAAGTACTTGTCCGATTAATTTCAAACCTTGAAAAGGCACATCCTCGGGTCCCCAGCAATATACCTGGCAAGTTTAAAGTATATCGGACCCGTGCTTGTCGAGAAACAGCGGTCACAGACAAACAAACGTACAAACGTACAAACGTACAAACAAACACACAGAGATTACTGGAATTATAGATAGATATCTGCACATCTGTGCAGTGTCTGTGTTGTCACTTAACGACTCCCTCAAACTTTTGTTTCCGTGACTCTGAAGTGTTTTTAATAACGTTGTGGTGGTTTTGAATCACGTGGTGGTGAGGTATTTTGAATTATGTGGTGGTGAGGTGTTTTTAGATGATGTGGTGGTGAGGTGTTCTTAAATCACATGGTGGTGAGGTGTTTTGAATTACGTGGTGGTGAGGTGCTTTGAATTACGTGGTGGTGATGTATTTATAATTACGTGGTGGTGAGGTATTTATAATTACGTGGTGGTGAGGTGTTTTTAATTATGTGGTGGTGAGGTGTTTTGAATTAGTTGGTGATGAGGTGTTTTGAATTACGTGGTGGTGAGGTGTTTTGAATTACTCGGTGGTGAGGTGTTTTTAAATGATGTGGTGGTGAGGTGTTTTTAATTTTGTGGCTGTGAGGTGTTTTTATTACGTGTTTTATGGCTGTGAGGTGTTTTTAATTTCGTGGTGGTGAGGTGTTTTGAATTACGTGGTGGTGAGGTATTTATAATTACGTGGTGGTGAGGTGTTTTGAATTACGTGGTGGTGAGGTATTTATAATTACGTGGTGGTGAGGTGTTTTGAATTACGTGGTGGTGAGGTGTTTTGAATTACGTGGTGGTGAGGTATTTATAATTACGTGGTGGTGAGGTGTTTTGAATTACGTGGTGGTGAGGTATTTATAATTACGTGGTGGTGAGGTGTTTTGAATTACGTGGTGGTCAGGTTTAATTGTCCCAAACTTCCAGTCTGCACCTACCCCTCCCCTTTGTACGTGCTGAGGGGTTCTTTCTTGAAAAAAAAACATTCAACCTGAATCTTCAACCTAAATTGCCTGTAAAAATGTAATATCACAAACACAACAAATACATTTGTGCAAAAAATTGTTTGTATTATGATTGGTGTAAATCATGACAACACAGCAACTCAGGTACAGACTTGGCATTTAATATGGAATATTTTTTTTTTTCTTGACTTGGGTTTACTTTCTTAACTCAGTATATCAATCTGGTGAGTTTCTTTTACACTTTGGTGATTTATTTGTTAAAAGAACCATGTCACTGATTGTCTGTCGCAGCAAGAAGTCAACAACAGGATTATATCACAGGTGGCGTGGCAAAATGTATGGACAGGTGCATTTGATGATTGGCTTCACAGTCGGGTATACAAGGGTTGTTGCGTTCTGTATTAGTGGAAAACAACTGCTGCACATCTCCAAAAGTTATTGCCGCTTCCTCTGGAGATGGTCCGTCAACTCGACAATGCTGTTTGTCATGGAGTGGTGGCTTTACGAAATTACGGCATGAAACAGCGTGCTATTGCTCGGCAGTATGGCATCACTCAAGGTCAGGTGTCAAAGATCCTGAAACGAAATGCTCAGAGGGGTGTCCCTACTCCAATACCGAGGCCAGGACGTCCCCGCAGAACCACAAGGAGGGATGATCGCCAGCTGCACCGGTTAGTCCGCAATGGCCGTACCAAATCCCCCCCCCCCCCCCCTTCCCATGCCTCCTCCCCCCAAGCCCTTTCCCTCCCACACATCTCCCTGCTCTCAAATGTTGTGTTTGTGTGCTTCCCCTTCTCTCCCCATCTTGTCTTCCGCTCCCTCTTTTTATATATTTTGTTTGTCTGGTTGATTTGTTTGTGAAGTAAATGTTAGCTCTTTCACGAGCCTCGATTCAGTATACAAAAAAAAAAAAAAAAAAAAAAAAAAAAAAAAAAAAAAAAAAAAAAAAAAAAAAAAAAAAAAAAAAAAAAAAAAAAAAAAAAAAAAAAAAAAAAAAAAAAAAAAAAAAAAAAAAAAAAAGTCAGCTAATCGGCTTAGGTCTGAGTAGCAGCAACTGACAAATGTGCCTGTATCCAGAAGGCTAGTCAACCAACGACTGGTTCAAGCAGGCTATCGTGCCAGGTGTCCCCTGAGGAAGCCACGCCTGACCAGACAACACCACCTGCACTGATTGCAGTGGGCCAGAGAGCACCGTCAATGGCAGCCAGGACACTGGAATCACGTGATCTTCAGTGACGAGTCTAGATTTCTGGTCTATCGTCAAGATGGCCGCGTCCGAGTGTGCAGACAAGTGCAAGAAGCCTACAACAAAGATTGTATAGTGCCAAGAGTCCAAGCTGGAGGTGGTGGGGTGACCGTTTGGGCTGCTTTTCATGCAGGGGGAAAAAACTGACCTGGTTGTTCTGAATGGAAACCTGAACCAGTTGAAGTACAGGGCCATTCTGGAAGAAACATTGCTTCCATTTGCTCATGCAGCCTTTCGAGGAAACATTGTCTTCCAAGATGACAATGCATGGCCTCATCGTGCTCGCATGATCCAACACTTTCTTGCTGACCGTGGTGTAGAGCATATGGAGTGGCCTGCCATGTCCCCGGATATGAATCCGATAGAGAACTTGTGGGCAGAATTAACGCGTCAAATCGACCACTTGTACCAGCAGCCGACCTCTGTGCGTGAATTGCAGCAGGCTATTGTCACTGCATGGCAAGCGATTCCTGTCCAAACCTTGGCAAATCTCGTGAACAGCATGCCTCAACGTGTACGTGCTCTCCTGAATGCTCGTGGGGGTTACACGAAGTACTGAACTGTAATTTTACTATCCGTAATCCCAGTCGTAATTTACCTTTTGTTTTTGATTTAAAAAATTTTTTGGCTAATGTGCAAAATAAAGAGATACTTCTGGAAAACGCACAGAAGTTTAACACAGTACTGTCCGTGAATTGAGTTCGATATCAGTTTACATCACTTTCAAGGATCAATTTATTTGTTTCGAAATGTCAAATGTGGTTTTTGTTTCTTTTAAAGGTCACATTAACAAAATCTAGAATAATTTCAACATAATTCCAATGAACTTTTGGTTCCAAGACATCTTGAAAAGTAAGTTCACCCCCACAAAAAAAATATTCCATATTAAATGCCATCTCTCTCTCTCTCGCTCTCTCTCTCTCTCTCTCTCTCTCTCTCTCTCGTGCGCTCCTGCTGGTCGTTGGTGAGTCATGCGTGGGTGTGGCAGCATGGTGGCTGTGCATGTTGAGCTGAGTTCTCTGTCGTGTTGGTGTTGCCCCACGTGTTGCCCCATTTCGCTCCCTTGTGTCCTTGTTTATACTTGTAAAGTTTCCCCTGTGTGTCCTTTCATTGTTGAGACAAGAGAGAGGGAGAGAGCGCACATGGTAGGTGATGTTCGGTTGCCTCTTTTCGAACCTCCGGGTTTGAGGCCTGGCCTCCATTTTGCCGTGTTTTTCCTAGTCCAGGCAGCGGTGTTTCGCTGCTCTAAACGGTTCTTGGACCTAGTCCATTAGTTTTTGGTTTTACCTCCACTTGCCGGTGTTGCTTGTGGTTGGTATCTTTTTTTTTTGATTTCTCACCCTTTATTTATTAAATTTACGTTCGCTATGGCAAACGATTGTTTGAGGAATAGCATGTACGAGTCGCTCACTCGCAAGCATGGGCTGGTGTGCGACCCTCCGAGTGAGGTAAAGATGGAGCAAGTGCTTCTAGCAATTGGAAAAAGCGTCGGCTCACATAATATCCGTGCAGCCTCTCGAATGAACAAGAAAGTTGTTGTGTTTGTATCGGAGGTGCACATGGCGAACTCCGTTGTGGAGCAAGGCCTTCTCATAGAACCCATGTTTCTAGTGGTTTCCCCATTAGATACACCTGCGGTGAGGGTCAATGTGTCTAATTAGTCTAGGGCGATTAGTAATTTCGTGTTTTTTGTTTGTTAAAATTGATTTAGCAATGGATTCTGCTTCAGAATATTATAGAGATGTAAAAAAAATAGGGTTCCATTTTTTCTTTTACGTCTAATAGGTAGTAATTCGAAGAAATCCAAGATGGCCGCCATAAAATTTGGAAAATACACTTTTGTGCATATCTTTGTATCTAGATATCATATAAACATGAATAATATGTCCTTTTATATGTTTTCAGACCCAAGGAAGCCATATCTGCCATTGTTTTTACAGAAAAATGCAAGGAAATTAAAATAGTGGGCAATATACCAGCCAAAATGGAGACGGCCGTCGTGAAATCGGATCGTATAATTTCCCAATTAGAATCGATTCAATAAACAATCTTCACTGATAACATTTATTTTGAATACACACACACGCACACGCACACACACACACACACACACACACGCACACACATACACACACACCTAAACATAAACGATGAATGAACATAAACGATCACATAAACGAATGCCTCATTCATCCTCATCCATATCTATCACACGCGGTTCATTGATGTTGTACACCGCTCCTTTCCTATGCCATCTCCAGGCATTGCAAATCGTCATTGCCGGGCACCAAAGGGGGCTCGGCAGTGACGCACGCTGAAAGAGAGTACTCAGTTTTCACTCTGGTTTCTTGTTTGTTTGTTTTCTTGGTTGTCCGGGCGATATCTCAGCCATCCTTCAAGCTAAGAAGCTGAAATTTCGGCACAATAGTGAGCAACTCCTTTGTCAAAAACGGTATTTTTTGTTTTTTGATTAATCAATTAATTGAGGAGTTATTTAATTATTAGCGTTTAATTAAGTACTTATTTAATTAATTAAATTTCATTTCTCTTCTGACCATTATTAACTCAGGCACCTTTTGAGTTAGGAAGCTGATATTTGGACATGCCAATGACCAGGTGATTTGGCTGCAAAGGATATTTTTGATTTATTAATTAATCAATTAATCGATTAATTATTTAATTATTCGATTAATGACCCAAAAAAATTTTTTTTTTAAGTTACAGATTCTGATGAAATAGTGGTAGTTTATGTGTTCTCTGACCAAATTGATTACCAATTTAATTTTTTTATGATTATTATTTATTTATTTTCATTATTAATCATTTATTTATTTTCTTTCTCATTTGGCCAATATCTCAGGCACCTTTTGAGCTGGGAAGCTAATATTTGGACATAAGTGACCAAGTGATGTGGCTATCAAGGATATTTTTGATTTATTGATTAATCATTTCATCTATTAATTATTTATTGATTAATCGATTAATTATTTATTGAGTAATCAATTAATTATTTAATTTTTTATAAATGACTTATTTAATTAAATTTCTAAAAGATACATCTTCGGATGAAGCACTAGTGGTTTAGTTATGCGATTAGCCAATTGATTATGAAAATATTTTGTGATAATCTTTTATTGATTTTAATTATACAATTAATCAATCAATTAGTGTACACCTCTCCCTCCCAATGCAGCCTTAATGAGCTGCACTGCGGTATTGCCGGGCGCCGGAGGCGCCCCGGCAATGCCGCGCTGCAGCATATTTAATTATTTGGCATGGGGCGGTGTACTTTGAATGTATGTGTACTTGTTTGCTTTGTTGTTACAACTGTAACCCACACACCCACAAACTTCAGTACAAGGAATATTGTTATTGCGACAGCTACATCTTCCCATACACCCTTTCTTGCACCCACAGTTCACGAGATTCATTATTGCTTCTGGGGCTGGAGGATTCAGGCATCGACTTGGGGCATAAACCCCATCATCCGAAAGTAACTGCCAACCATACTCGACAGGTGATGGAAGGGACGGATGGCTTTCTGCTGCCTTTCTCCATATCATTGCGATATAATGTGCTCGCTGAACGTGTAACTTTAGCGAACCAGTGGTAGGTGGAAGACTCTCTCCCTCAGCAGCACGGTTGGAGAATAAGAACCAGCGAAGCTCGTTTACTTTCGTGTGAACTTTAGACTTGTACAGCAGACAGACGAAGCGTTCCAGCTGGGAACACACTTCTGGTGACGGATCAGTTTGTCCCAAAGACTCCAGAGCCTCCCATATCTTGTTGTCACATGTCATGAAGACCTTAAAGCACCAGTCCTTGCTCCTGCCAGCGAACCTTCCAGACATGTCACTTCCCGTGAATGCGTGGAATCCAAGTATTGCAGACGCACGTTTCTCTCCTAGCATGCCATGAATAGGTTGGACTGCAATGCTCCTCCTCAACTTTCCCTTCCCAGTGAGAAACCTCGTAGCAGGTGGTAGATCGTGAAATCTCTGAATCAGTAGGAGGAAGATATCGGTATCTGGCGAATCAATGATAACTTCTGCATCTTTGTCGACTGTGAGAGCATGCAGAATTAAGAGTGTATCGGCCTCTTCTTGGCTGTGCGTGAGTAGACTGTCTGGAACTTCAGTGTTGCCCGTGGTCTTAGTTCCTGATGTCACCATGAACTTCTTCAACTTGTTTGGATGAGCCTTGCTGTAAGATAGACACTTCACAGCCAAGTACTCTGTAAGCTCTGCCTTGGTCTTCACATTGGAAAGGAAATCTTTGAGTGAAATCTTCTGGATCAATGTACTATCCCTGACGTGATAGTATGTTGATTTCCCCTTTGTCCTCTTTAGGCGCATTTTGTCTTTCAGTGAGTTATCGATGTATCGGTCGAATACCAACCTCACGTCATCATAATGCACGGCAATATTTTCGAGGCGTTCAATGAACGATTGAGCAAAGTCACTGCATGTAATCATTTGTTCTGTTTTGGAGATCCCGTTAACAAGAGCCATGCCATCAATGATTATCACTCTATGGCGAGAAGTAGTCTCGTTTTCATTGATCACTCCTGATCTTGTGGTTGTGTCTGGGTTTTGGCTGATCTGAGAGGGTTCCTGCAAATTTTGGCTTGAGATTTCATAGTCAGTTGATGGGTCATTAGTTTCTTCCCCAGCGTGTGCTGCTGCATCATTCAAAGCGGCAATTCCCGCGTCTTGATGCTCATTGATTTCTGTCGAAATAGGTTCTCCTGGTGGATCATGTACATCCTGCTCTTCAGGCTCAGCCAGATGCTCAAGTTGACGAAGGATTTTTGCCTTGTCGTATGCCAACAAGAGGGATCCATCAGATGCAAATAAAGAACGTGGAACGATGCCAAATTCATAGGTGCCAATACATTCTTTCAGGTCGAGCTCTGGTCGGCTCCGTGAGATAACGATGAACCTCTGCAACAATCCTCGCTCTTCTTTGACTTTGATCAGCTTGTCGCCCGATCTCACTTCTGTTGTGGCATTCGAACTCTTGAATGTTCGAAGTTTTCTTTTCGTCATTTTGTCCCACACAGAAAGTTTTCCCTCAGCTAAACGATCTGTGGCAAATTGCTGGAACATCTGTTGTCCGATCTCGTCGCGCTCTAAGATGTCGCTGGACACTTTTTCATTCATGACTTCTTTGGTGAGCAGGTTGTAGACCTCGTCTACTTCCTCTTCCATAAATGGATCGCCATGTTCACGGAACACCCTAGAAAGCTTGGAGGCATGGCTCATCACCCGGGAAAGCTTTCCCCCCGTGATTTCGTGGTGTTGTTTTCTGCTCTGGTTTTCACCAAGACCATATCCCTCCGCAAACTCGTGCAGTGACTTTGACAGCTCAGGTGCAATGAGGAAGAACTTGTCAAGCGCCTTCTCATTTTGAGTTATCCCTACGATTCCTCCAATCACCTTCAGTGTACGGTTTTCTTGCTCAATGCCATGGTCTGGGGCTATTGATGTGAAGCCTGCCAATCCTTTTGTCACACAGAAGTTCCCTTTCATGAATTCCCTCCACAGTTCTGGGTGCTGCTTTTCAGTCTCCTGCATTGTTGAAATGTAGAGAGGGAGCAACCGAGCATAGTTTAGATGATCGTGAGCGAAGAAGTACTTCGTGAGAGACTCGATGCTCTCCATATGCAGCAGCAGATCACGTTGTCTTGTACTTCTAATGAACAGAAGGATAGTCTCAAACTGTTTCATGTAGTTCAGGATGAAGCGCTGTATCTTGTTTGTGCTGACCTCAAATTGTTCCAGTTTTTTGGTCATATCTCTGGACTCCATCATGGCCAATGTTTTTTTGAGAATGTCGCATAGATTCTTCTCTGGCTCCATGCTCCCGCTGATGTCTCTCTGATATGCCTCTCCCAGACGAACAGATGACTCGTTCAGATAGGCCCTTTCTTCAGGTTCCATTGCCAGGAATCTCTGGAAGTACAGGTTGTACAAAGCGATCAGTGTTACCATGTGTGCCTCCAGAGCTCGATACAAGTGCCTCCCATTTAGTATTTGGCTCACTGTGGTTGGCGAGAAAAGTCCAGCCTCGACCCATGCCTGATCAATTCCACTCCCTTCCACGTATTTTCCTAATGCAGCTAAGGCCCAAAACACAACATGTAGCTCACCAGGTCGGAAGAGGAATTGCTTCCTGATGTCCTCGCGTTCCACCCACAGCTTCATCGCCAGGTCGTATAGCTGCAAATCGAGAGTCATGACTGTGATTGCCTCACTCCCCATAACACGAGTTGTGATGTTGTGAGCTCTCATCAGACCCGTGTACAGTGTATCATAGTCTGTAGGAGGCGACCTTATCAACGGAGGAACGAGAGCAACATTGGTCTTCTCACTGGACGAAGATAGCAAGGAATTGAAGGCTCCCCACGTCCCCGGAGCTGTGAGTTTGACGTCAACTTCTCCTTCTTCCTCGAAGTTCAGGCATCCAATCATCCAGGTCATATCGGTTTTCTTGTTCTTGTCTGTCTCGGGTTTTGATGTGAGCAGCTTGCAGTCGCTCTTTCTCTTCTCGGGTGCTGGCTTCTTGCAGGTCAACGTTTTACAGCCAACTGCATCATGTATCGTTTGAGCTTTTGATGACCGGTCAAGTTCAATTGGTGGTATCATGGGTGATTTCTCCGGTGATACAGGCTGGTAGATCGCAATTGCTGTACCATGAAGGGTATTCATCCCGCAAGGAGTTGACTCTAGAAAATCGATGTTGTCCATGGCAAACCAGACGAACGTGTCCTGAACCAACCATGGTGGTAGACAGATGCCTCCGGTGGACTCCATTTGCTTCAGTACGGAGTTGGCAATGCTGGTCTCAATCTCCATGACCTTTTTGTAGGAGATGGCGAGGTCCAGATGTGCAAGTTTCTCTACAAGCGCCTTGGATCGTGTGTTTTTGTGTATGTCGAGAGCTAAGCCCACACTCAATGGAGTTTCAAATCGTTGTTTGAATGATCCATCCTCGCTTCTTGGTTCGTACGATACCTGTCGGTCAGATTTATAAGCACCGACAAAGTGCTGCGCCAACAATGATGCACTCACACCAATGGAGTCCTCCCTGTTGCTATTTCCTACTTTCCTTGTTCCCATGACTGCATGCTTGCAGAAGATGTTGAGCATCGGGGGTGGCTTGTAATCAGCAAAGGTTCCATTAAATTTCCATGCTGGGGAAGATGCGATGTCTTTCCTCAATATTTTCGCAGCTCGCAAAAGTACTTTAAAATCGTCTTTGATGCTGTCTGCTGTAATTGTGCTTGATATCATGTGGTCTTTGAGCTTTGTGGAAAGAATCTGCTCTGGCTTTGTTTTGTTTGAGGGCCGGCTGAAATGAACATCGGCAATGTTGTCTAGGATCAATTGTTTCAGGTATGGCTTATAACTATGGTTGTCTGAGACCGGAAAGTCGTGCTCCTTAAGTAAATTGACATAGGTTACATGAATTTCATTCATATTCAGCACAGCATTTTCAGTAGTATCATTCAACGCAGTTTCAACAATTTCAATGAGTTCAAGGTCTGATAACACCTGACCAAAGTTAACATTGGTTGTTTCTGTTTGTTTTTCCGTCTTAACTATAGCACGTTTGGCCTTAACTACACATGGTAAATGATATTTCATGTCCTCAGCCATTGCTTGCAATGGGTCAGGCGAACTTATGACACTGTTCAGTCTCACTTTCAGATTGTCATTACTTGTTTCTTGGCCAATGTTTCTGATCTGGAGTCCCATGTTCTTTGTTGACACATTGTGTAGTTCACTTCCTCTGTCTTCCTGGCATATGACACATCTGAGCGCGTCAAATGTCTGTTCTCGGGAACACCTTCTGGATGTTGACGTGCTTTCCCCTAGATCACTAGAACTTGGTCGTCCTCTCTTTTTCAGTCGGATTTCTGCGGCACTGCCTGATGTTGTTCCTTTCTCAAACCTAGCCTTTGCTCGATCAATGTGCATCTTATTGGTAACATCTTTGTAACAAGCTTTATGGTAGCGGAGACCTTTTGCGAGCAATTCTTCAGCAGAGGAATATTGCAAACGTCTATTCAATGATGCAAACTTTGTTTCACCATACGTGTACTGTTCCTCAGCACCTGCCATCAGTTTCTCGACAGAGGAGAGTTTTGGTTTCGTTACAAAGGTTGTATAGTCTGTTTGCCCTATGGCCATTTGGCATACAAAACAAAGTCCGAAATCTACTGACTTCTCAATCTTCCTGGGTGGTGAGTCACTCATCTTGAAGGTAGGTGTAATTTTCTAGACACTCTTGAACTGTCGTCGGTCCTGCAAAGATAGATACTACTATTCAGATTCACATTTCGTCAACACAGTCAAAACCAGACCTTAACTAGATGGTGGAAACTTAATTAACCGATTTCATGCCGGCCGACCCCACTTTGGCTGGTATATGTCCACTATTTTATTTTCCTTGCATTTTTCTGTAAAAACAATGGCAGATATGGCTTCCTTGGGTCTGAAAACATATAAAAGGACATATTATTCATGTTTATATGATATCTAGATACAAAGATATGCACAAAAGTGTATTTTCCAAATTTTATGGCGGCCATCTTGGATTTCTTCGAATTACTACCTACTAGGGCATGCCCGTACTATATATATATATCTAAAATTATATCCCCCCCCTCTATTTACATGAAATGGTTTGGTCCAAAGCGAACGGCTTGCGAGTGGTGACAATCCCCCCCCTCTATTTACATGCAATGGTTCGGTCCAAAGCGAACGGCTTCCGGAGTTTGGTAAAGAAATCGCCATCGCGTACACAAACGCGCAGGAAAGCGAATGAATCGCAAATTCGTTTTTATTAGTTGTAAAACATAGTTTAACGCCAACATAGTTTGCAAACGTGAAATAAATGAATACGCTCTCAAATGTGCCATCCGAGGCAGAGTGTGCCCGCCACGTTCGGCACACGCGATCGTTCGCTGCTCTCTGATTGGTTGAATCGTTTTTTGGACATAGCTCGGTAAGTAATTGTCCGATTAATATGAAACCTTGAAAAGGCACATCCTCGGGTCCCCAGCAATATACCTGGCAAGTTTCAAGTATATCGGACCGGTAGTTGTCGAGAAACAGCGGTCACAGACAAACAAACAAACGTACAGACAGACAGACAGAGATTACTGGAATTATAGATAGATTAGACGTAAAAGAAAAAATGGAACCCTATTTTTTTTACATCTCTATAATATTCTGAAGCAGAATCCATTGCTAAATCAATTTTAACAAACAAAAAACACAAACAATATTGTTATGACATATGGGCCTGCACTAAATGCCCCTCCCTTTGTTAAAGGTGAGGACTTGTGTGCTCAATTGAGCAAGTTCGGTACGATCGTATCAAAAGTGACAATGGTGCCGATACACTCGGCAAGGGGTGAATTTCGACACGTGATGACTTTTAAAAGGGTCGTTTACATGATATTGCCCGAAAATGTGCAAAAGCTCAATGTAGTTTTGCATGCAAAGATTAATGGCCATACTTATAGAATGTATGCCTCCACGGACGTCATGACGTGCTATGGGTGTGGAGCTTACGGACACGTAAAGAGTTCCTGTCCCGGTTTGGTGAGACCATTAGAAAATCGAGACCAGGTGATTGCAGATTCTCCTCCCTCCCCACCTAATGGGGCGGATGATATGGTAGACTCCTCCCCACGACCTAATGGTGATCGGGAAACAGTTGACTCCTCACCCTCACCTACTGAGATACGTGGAATGGTAGACCCCTCCCCACAACCAATGGGTGAACAGGAAACAGACCACTCCTCCCTACCTGCTGGTGTGACAAACGTGGTTGATCCCTCTCCTACTGTACAGGACTGTACGGATGACAATATGGAAGGGTTCGCAACAGTGGTTCGTAAAAAAGGACATAAACGTTCATGTCCCGTCGTGAAGGATGCAAGCACAGTGCAAAGTAAGGTACTTGTTGTGTCAAACGTGTCGCCGAGCTTGCAAGATGGAGCTTGTGTAGAGAATACCTGTGTGGGATTGCAAACTGAACCGGCACCGGGTTTAAATCTAAGCAATTCGTTTGCACCACTTGCCGAACTGTTTGAGGGTTCTGAGTGTGATATAGACATCGAGAATCCTCGCGCATCTCAGGAGGACACAAGTGGGGATATTTATAACCCTGATGTCTTACATGACATTAATGTAATGGTCACAGAGGTGGGCGCAGGGATGGCCAGGTGTAATGATAAAACAGATAAGTTGGACAGCCCCTCAGAGGAAACCTGTAAGCCTACACGTTTCGAACAAAATAAAAGGGATGATAAGAAGGAAGCTGCATATGACGATGAGCAGCTAAACATGAATGAAAACGATATCCATGTTTCTGATCCTGGGGAGATTTGTGCCTCAGAAATAAGTTTGCATCAGGAAGAGAATGACAAAGATGATGCGTTTGATTTTGATGAACCCTACTCTACCTCGTCAGGTAGTGGGTTTTGTGCCCAAGAGGATGGGGATGGGGACACTGTAGTTACAGAAGATGAAGTTAAAAAATTCCTCGATGAATCCTTCAGGAAAAGGAATGTCAGAATTCAGGATTATTTCCCAAACCTACATGCTTTTCTAAAAACTACTAGAAACATGATTCGTGAACCCCAGCAAGTTGGGATATCAGAACCTCAATTTCAGCGGTTGAGAAAGTGTGCCACTAAGGCAGGAAAAGAACTCCAAGAGGAGGAAAATTAATAAAGAATAAATGAAGGTAACGTCTCTCAACATAAACGGAGGCCGCAGCTGTATGCGGCGTCTGGAGGTGTTACAACTATTTGAGAAAGAAAAGATTGATATTTTCATGTTACAAGAGACACACATTAACGAATCTTGTGAAGACGAGTGGCGCAGAATGTTTAAAGGGTGCCATGTTTTCTCCAGTGCGGTTGAAGAAGCTAAAGCGGGGGTGGCAATAATCTTGCATCCTCGCCTTCAACCATCCGAGATTCACTATAGAGAGATTTGTAAGGGTTTCTTGATGGTGGTGGATTTTATTAGCAGCAATCAAAAGGTTAGCATTATTAATGTGTATTGCCCCAGTGACAGCGCTGAAAGGGCTCTATTTCTTCCAAAATTAGCGGATTGTTTAAGCACTGTTGATTTGACTTGTTTAATTTGTATGGGGGGAGACTATAATTGCACACTCAACCCTCGACTGGACAGGAACACTCCTGAGCCACATCCACCCAGTGCAAAGTCCTTGGCACAACTTGTGAAAAAATACAAACTTAGAGATGTATGGCGATTACAAAATCCAAACACCCGTCAATATACATGGGTGTGCTGTGCAAAAAACCAGTTAACCATGGGTCGACTGGACAGATTGTACGTGAACCAAGGAATGGTGAATCTGGTTAAGAGAACATGCATAACTCCATCTGGCTTTTCTGATCACCATATGATTGTAATGGATTGTATGTTACCTGGTCATTGCTGTAAGAGTGCACACTGGAATTTCAATGTGAAATTGTTACAAGATGAACATTTTAAAAATGCCTTCAGACTGGTATGGGAAGGATTAGAAAAGAAAAAGTGTTCCTATGTCAATATGCGACAGTGGTGGGACTGTACCAAGTCACAAATTCGGATTTTCTGCCAACAATATTGCTCGTATGCCACTAGTAATACGTCTGGGTTGATAAGTGCTCTAAAAGCAGATGTACTTAAATATGAACAAGAAGCTGGAACATCTTGGGGAAGTGACCAATATCAGCAGCTGATAGAAAAAAAGACCCTGCTGGCCGAACTGGTCAAAGAGCGTGTGGCGGGAGCAATGATTCACCTGCGGATGAGCATAATACACCTCGAGACTCCAAACAAAGATTTCTTCAAAATGCAGAAGGCTGCCAACACTTCTCGGCAGATTCAGAGTCTACGCTCTCCCGACGGTGTTCTGACTCGCCAAAGTGACATTAAACATTCACTGCAAGAGTTTTACTCAAACTTGTTTACTCCAAGAACGGTGGATAAAACGATGGCAAATGAGATAATTGAACTTCTCCCATCTCTTTCTGAAGAGCAGCAACTCCAACTGGAATGTGACATTTCTCTGGAGGAGCTCACAACAGCAGTGAAACAACTCGAAGACGGCAAGGCCCCCGGAATTGACGGACTTCCTGCTGAATTTTACAAAGTTTTTTGGAATGTTCTGGGTCCTGCTTTAATTGAGATTTTTCACGAGAGCCTAAATCAGGGGGAATTGCCCTTGAGCTGCAGAAGAGCTGTCTTATGTCTTCTTCCCAAGAAAGGGGATTTGCAGCAGATTACAAACTGGCGGCCTGTGTCATTGTTAAATACTGATTACAAGATTGTGTCAAAAATGCTTGCAATGCGTCTCAAAAAGGTCATCTCGTTCTTAGTTGGGAATGACCAAACGTATTGCATACCTGAACGATCCATGTATGACAGTATTTTCTTGGTTCGAGACTTGATTACTATCGGTCAAACTGCGTCGCATGCTTTTGGGTTATTACTCCTTGACCAGGAGAAAGCTTTTGACAGTGTGGATCACTCTTTTCTGTTTGCAGTTCTTACGAAAGCAGGATTTGGAGAAAAATTCATTTCTTGCATAAAACTTTTATACAACAATGTATCATGCCTGCTAAAAGTAAATAATAGTCTGTGTCGTCCTTTCCCCTTTCAGCGTGGCATCCGTCAGGGCTGTCCACTGTCAGGCATGTTGTACACACTGTCCATCGAACCCTTACTGGCTCTCCTTCGTACCACTTTATCTGGTTTGTCCTTGTCAAACAATTCCAAAATTGTTACATCAGCATATGCAGATGACCTGTGTGTTGTGGTTAAAAACCAGGAATATGTTTTTGAGCTATCCCGGTGTTTTGCCAAATTTGAACTTGCTTCATCAGCAAGAGTAAATTGGAACAAAAGTGTAGCTCTTTCTCTGTACCCAGATACCCTATCGGGGTCACAGGCTTCACATATGGTTCCCCCAACTCTTCCAGGAGGAATGTTATGGAAAACGGATGGGTTTAAATACTTAGGCATCCATTTGGGAACTGCAAGCTATATGAAGAAAAACTGGGATGGTTTCTTAGATAACATTAAGCAGAAACTATCAAAGTGGAAAGGGATGCTCCATATCTTGTCACTTAAGGCACGGGTAATGATAATAAACAACCTGGTGCTTCCAATCGTATGGCATAAGGTCATAGCACTCCAGCCTCCTCAAGCTCTGATCACCAACATTCAGAGGGGTCTAGTTGACTTCTTCTGGGGAGGCCACCACTGGCTTAAGCCAGATGTGCTGTGTAGACCACGTAATTCAGGTGGTCAAAACCTGGTGCACATCCCGAGTCGAATAATGGCTTTTCGGCTAATGACAATAAAACGTCTGCTGTATAGCGAGGTTGTGCCCTGGCGTCCTCTCACGAATACGTTGCTCAGGCAAGTAGGTGGAATGGACTATGACCGGGAACTTTTCCTTATGGACTTGAAACAGGTCGACAGAGCTCGGCTCCCTGCATTTCATCGGTCTCTCCTGAACGCCTGGCAAGCTCTAGGAGTGCAGCGGTTGGAGATCTCTTATGATCCCAGGAGGTTTGTGCATGAGCCATTGTTCCAAAACTCACTATTCGCTGAAGTATCTACCAGCCGAGCTTTTATGGAACATTTTACGAACAATGGGATTAATAAAGTGCGAGATCTTATGGAGCTATCCTTAAAGCGATGGTTGTCTGCCAGCACTGTTTCTGGAAAAATTGGCTTGCGTTCAATTAGAATAGTGAGCAGGGTCATAAAGATTGTATCCCAGACTTTTTTAGATTTAAACATTGGGTGGAATGGGGTAAATGAAGAAGTAGACTTTCGTTTAACCTTCCCTGAACTCTCAGTCACTGCCCAGGAACAACATGGTGTGTTTTCCTCTCACAGCGAAGAATCCAGTGTGTTCCACATCATGGGAAAAAGGGCAATGTATAGAATTTGTCTGGAGGTGTGCTTACCGGGCTGTGCAGCACCCTTAAGGAACAAGTGGAAAGAGTCTTTACCTGCAGGAGCATTTCTCACTCCAAATTGGGATTAAATGTACAGGAGTCCTACTGTTGGACGTACAGGAGACCTAAATTGGAGACTGGTCCATCACGCCCTGGCCACACAGGTGTTAGTTCAGAAGTTTAACCCTGCTGTGTCTAATTTATGTCCTTTTTGTGGTAATGTTGAACATTTGTATCATGCGTTTATTGAGTGCAAGAGATTGTCATCTCTGTTTCTGTATCTGAGCCGAATCTTTTGTAAATTCAAAATTGTTTTTTCTGTTACAATCTTTGTTTATGGACTTGCATGTAATACTAGGAAAAACTCTGTGATTTTTCTTTTGAATTTTTTGCTTGGAATTGCTAAGCTTGCAATTTATAAAACCAGAAAAGCCAGATTAGGTAGTGGAAAAAATGAAAATGCACTTTTTTGTTTCATCGGGATGGTGTCAGCACGTATAAAGCTCGAACATGCTTATCATGTAAACATGGGGAACCTTCTTGTGTTTGAAGAGTTATGGGGCATGGGGGGTGTTTTGTGCAAATGCATTGGAAATGAGGTTGTGATTTGTATGTGAAGTGGAGTTGGAATACTTTGGTTTTATACTTTTATAATAAAAGGACACAAAAAGTCAAAAAAGTCTCTCTCTCTCTCTCTCTCTCTCTCTCTCTCTCTCTCTCTCGCTCTCTTTGTCGCCATCTGCTGGCTGTCGGTGCGTTGGGTGCGGTGTCATGGCGTCTGCTCGCTTCGTGTCGTGAGTGCTCTGTCTTGGCTGTTTCTTATTTCCCTTATTCACTCCATTGTGTCCGTTTCTGATTGTAAAGTTTTCCCCTTGTTTCCTGTGTGTGTTGAGACTTGAGAGAGAGCGGGAGAACGCATGGTAAGTGTTTTCGCAGGTTCTTGTTGAAACCTTCGGTTTCTGGGCCTGCGTTTCATTTGCCTTGTTTTTCTGGTCGAACTGCTCGTCGGTGGTTTCGATTCCTCATTTATATATTGTTTTTCCTTATCTTTTTCTTTTACCTCCACTTGCTGGTTGCTTGTGACAGGTTTCTTTTTGTTTAACTTAAACGTCCCTTATTTTATTTTCAGCTATGGCAAACGGACGTTTGTCCAATAGTGTGTACGAGTCGCTCACTCGTAAGGAGGGAGTGATAATTACTCCACCTGATGGAGTTAGTGTTGAGAATGTGGTGATTAGTTTAGGAGACCTTGTTGGAATCGAGAATGTTCTTGCAGCTTCAAAAATGAATCATCGCATCGTGGTTTTCTTGTCGGACGTGCGACACGTGGCCCAGGCAGTTGAAATCGGTCTAACCGTCCCGCCGGATATATTTGTTAACGTTAATCCTTTGGACACAATGGCCGTTCGGTTAACTCTGTCCAACATTCCTCCTTTTTTCACTTGTGAAGAGATCGTCTCTGCACTAAGTGTCTTTGGCACAGTTGTGTCACGGGTCTCGATGGGTCCGCTTCGTCTTCGCTCTGACGCCTCGGTTCGGCATGTTATGTCGTTCCGACGTCATTGTTATATCATTTTAAAAGATAACGCTCAATCACTCAATGCAGTTATGACGTTGAAATATAAAAACCGCAATTATCAAATCTATATTGCGACAGAAACTATAACTTGCTTTAATTGTGGTGAACCGGGGCATTTAAAAAACGTTTGCCCCAAGAATGCCGCCAGTGGTGCATCGATACCGGTGAAGACCATTAACACAAAAAGTGGTCCATCTAGAGTCGGGGACCCTCGTGATGCCTCAAACACGAGTAATTTACCTGAGCCGTCGGCCTCGGGGGTGGCTCAACCCCAGGCAGATGGTGAGGGTTTTTCCGTTGTTCCCTATAAAAGGAAACATAAATTAAAACATTTAACAGATAACAGTCAGGATGTGGCGGCTAGAGTCCCTGTATATAGAGAGTTGTGTCAACTCAAATTTGGACGCCATTTTGTGTCTAAGTGTGTAGGATTAGATATACATGTACATTCGCGATATGGGGTGATATATTCTAAACCTGCTAAAAAACATTTTACTACACATATTTAGTCTTATTATTACATACAGGTGAGGATGTGGTCAGGTTTTGTTTTGTTTTTGTTTTTTTTGTCAAATTTTTTGTCAACAATCTTTGTTTTGTCAAAAACTCAGCTATTGCCGTGAAAAAGAGCTGTGTGGTGATATTAAAAGTGGTATGGCAATGCATATTACAAGCCAACACTGCATATAAGAGCTAACATTATAAGTAAGACAAACCAATGCTGTCGTTCTCTGAATTTTAATAACTTTTAGAAAGGAGTGTGGGCATATCCAATATTTTTTAAAGGGTGCCGAGAGCAATTCCGGTGTAGGACTTCCAGCCGACATATAGTCTAACACACTTAAAACAAATTCTGTACGTGGTATTGCCATATTTCTATAGTGTACAACTTTAGTTTTATTGACATTTATATTCAATTTCCATTGTAATGATTTAACAAGCTGCAAGTCAGCTTCTGTCTCTGACATACGTAGTGTGTTCAAAAAGTATCCGACCTTTATTTTTCGTGCGTAAAAAAAAAGAAGCTAGGGAGGCGTTGATTGGTGCACGTATGTAGGCGATCCTAATGCACACGCGTGAATTTTTTCCCACCTGCAGAAGCTGTCATTCGACGGCAGACCGCCGATGAGTGAGGACATGTAAGCGAGCGCCGTCGGATTTTCGTTTTTGACAAAATGACGGAAAAACTTGAACAACGCTACTGCATCAAATTTTGTGTTTTTTGGCCTTGGGGATGTTGGATGCTTCCATTGTGATGACTGCAACTTGGTTTCTGGGTTGTACCCATAAACACAGGACTCATCGCCAGTGATCACTGTGTTGAGGAAGCTGGGATCGCTGTTCGCAGTCTCCAGCATGTCCTGTGCGATCTCCAAACGGAGTTGCTTCTGCTCAATCGTTAGCAGCTTTGGTACGAACTTCGCTGAGATTCTCCTGAAGCCCAAATCCTCCTTCATAATGGAATGAACGGTGTTGAATCTTGCGGATCGTTTCCACTTGGGAATCGCCAAGCTTTACACAAAATTTGATGCAGTAGCGTTGTTCAAGTTTTTCCGTCATTTTGTCAAAAACGAAAATCCGACGGCGCTCACTTACACTTCCTCACTCATCGGCGGTCTGCCGTCGAATGACAGCTTCTGCAGGTGGGAAAAAATTCACGCGTGCGCATTAGGATCGCCTACATACGTGCACCAATCAACGCCTCCCTAGCTTCTTTTTTTTACGCACGAAAAATAAAGGTCGGATACTTTTTGAACACAGTAGTAAGGAAAACGTCATCGGCATCTAGTAAGATTGAAACGTTCATTTATTACTACACCCTTGCCCAGAACTCTGATGGATATTGCCTGATCGATTAATATGTTTCATAGCTGGCGACTTAATTAACACTTAATTTTCGACTGCGCCAAGCCGTAATTAAACAGAGAAAAAACTTTTTAAAATACCTGCAGTGTGCACGGTTCGTCTAGTCGAACAGATATGGAAAAGCACAGATAAGACGTCGTATTCACCATAACTTGTTTAATTTCACCAGGAACACGATGAGGCAGGCCAACACAGTAAACATTCAGTACAAAACTTGGTTCATACATTCAGTACAGAACATGATTCATACATTCAGACCGTAAGAAAACTCTGCCCGTAATACAACACTCTGACCAGACCAACACTTCATCCCACTACGTTCACTCCTCACAAGTGAAACTCATCACTACTCCGTTCACTCCTCACAAGTGAGACTCATCACCACTCCGTTCACTCCTCACAAGTGAGACTCATCACTACTCTGTTCACTCCTCACAAGTGAGACACCATCACTACTCCGTTCACTCCTCACAAGTGACAAGTCACAAGTCACAAGAATCACAAGCGGTCCGCTAGGACTACCCGAAAAAAATTGAGCAGGGTTCTTCCCACGGAAATGCATTTTTGGTCAGCTCCTTGAAGATTATAAACAAACACAAATCACTTCCCTTTAAAAGGGTTTTCAATGGACAGACAACCCAAAAAAAACCGAGCAGATAGAATTGCTTTTGAACATCGATCATCAAGCGGCGTGGGCCTACCTGGCAGAGTCTCGAGGAGTCGATCGCTTTCCAGCTCTTTCGTCTGACTTTCGCTTCCCAAATTTGTCTTCTGACTTTATCACTTGGAAATCTATACATCTTATATTTCCCAGATTGGTTTGAACAACCAAAAGCAGAACAACCAGTCATTTTGTTTGGCAATAAACAACATTCCCGTACCAAGCTGACGTTCACACACGGTGAAGTTAGACACAAAATGGCGCCACGAAATCACGTGACCAGAAATCTCGGGTCAGCGCATGGCGCAACTCTCTTTATACAGGGACTCTAGTTATGACTAACTTCCCTGAAAATGTCTGCTGCTCTTCTTCTGCTCCAATCGGCTCATCTGATCATGTGCTTGTTAAAGTGGACAGGAATGAAAGAGGGGAGTTGATAATTAATATTACAACTTTGATGAGCCGGACCTCTATATTTACCAGTGAGATGACAATGGTCTCTAACCTTTAGACCTTTACCAATTTTCTTCTCACAAATATGACAGTCAACCTTTGGCAACTCTCTTTATACAGGGACTCTAGTGGCGGCGAGCTGTCCAAAAAAGATGGCACCGGCTGATGAACATGACGAGTCCCGTTTGGAAGCAGCAATATCTGAGGTTTTTAAAACCGAAAATCGGTTCGACGTTCTTGCTCTGGAGGATGATAATGCTTCTGCTTGTGGAGTCGGTGAACTCGAGCGGGAAGTTGGTGTGGTGCAACAGGAAGCGCATGTGACCACTCCCATGGTCACAGGCACCGTGTATGTGAACGCCGAGTCCACTCTTGTCCCTCTTCCTGCTGGGGGTGAGGTGTGTGACGTTCCTGAGTTGCAGACAACCTCCATCCCAGGTGAATCAGAGTGTAAGGCATCAGCTGATGATGTGCCGGGTTTGCCCCCAGCAGAATGTGAAACTTCTCCTGATAGTACATCTCTTCCTCTCCCTCTTCCTCCTCCCACTCCCATTCCTCCTCCCACTCCTCCTCCTCTTCCCACCCCCCCCTCCTCCTCCCACTCTCCTTCCTCCTCCCACTCCTCTTCCTCCTCCCATCTCCCTTCTTTCTCCCCCCGCCCCTCCTCCTCCTCCCCCCGCCCCCTCTCCTCCTCCTCCCCCACATACTCCTCTTCCTTCTACTTTGGGTGCGGAATGTGACGTTTCCCTCGTGAAGCCACCAGCTCCATCTCAGGAGCATGAAATTGATGTCATGGACATGGACCGACACTCGGAATGTGATTCGGACGGGACCTCGTCCCTCGCCTCTGCCGGGAGTGTCGAAGTCTGGAATGACCCGGGTTTTCCCTAAGATTTGGAGGGTGAGACCAGTGTTCCACCCTCCGAGATCATAAAATTTCTCCAGGACACTTTTCGGAAGAAACGGGTAAAAATTAAAGATTTTTTCCCTGACCTAATCGGCTTTGTGGTCTCTGCGAAGCGACTGCTTGTTAAAGCCAGACAGCTTGGCGTGACCGAATCACAGGTCTATCGTCTCCGGAAATGTATCCTGAAAGCGAAGAAGGAGCTGCAGATGTAGCCCAGCCAAGCTGTTTGACACGTTTGACACATTTATATACACCCTTATATCATGGCTTTCTCCTTCGCCAGTTTGAATATTAATGGGGGACGTTCTTCCCTAAGGAAAATTGAAGTTAAACAGTTTGTTAAGGAAAATCGCATCGATATTCTACTTCTACAAGAGACAAGATGTAGTTCCTCTTGTATGGGGGAGTGGCAAAGGATAATGAAAGGAAAATGTTTTTTTAGTAGTCTGGAACACCCAAGGGCTGGGGTAGCTGTCTACTTACAGCCTTCCTTCTGTAGCTCTCATATAATTTTTAATGACATAATCAAAGGGTATTTAATTTCAGTCACTTTTACACACAATGGTTTTAAACACACCGTACGAACATTTACTCACCTAGTGATAGCACAGAAAGACTTGCCTTTTATACTAAGTTGGAAACATCTCTCATGCACATTGATTTTAATGGACTAGTCTGTTTGGGTGGAGATTTTAACTGTACCGTGGACCCTGCCCTTGATCGTAATGGAGAGGAGCCTCACCCCGCAAGCGCAGTGCCTCTGTTAAGATCCTTGTCCAAGTTCTCCCTTGTTGACGTGTGGAGAATCCGCAATCTTTCTGTCCGCCAATACACGTGGTGTCGGTGCTCAAAGAGTCGTCTCTCGCTCGCAAGATTGGACCGGTTCTACATTAACAGTATTTTTCTGAATATCGTGAGTGGCGCGGACATTGTCCCGAGTGGCTTCTCAGATCATCACATGGTTACGCTTTGTGCTTGCCTACTAGTTCGGAATCGTGGTGCTGCCTACTGGACCTTTAATGTGAGCCTTTTGGAAGAAAAAATGTTTGTTGATACATTTCATGCATTCTGGAGGGCCTTGCTCCAACGTAAACCATCCTTCCCCCACCTTGGGCAGTGGTGGGACAATGCCAAAGTACAGATGAGATTGTTTTGCCAACAATATGGAGCTTATCGTACCCAACACAACTCTGCCCTTCAATCCCTGATTGCCAAGGAAATATTATCCTTGCAATCCAACCTCTCGGCTTCTAGTACTGAGAGAACGAACTCTCTGCTGGCGAAGAAAAAAGCTCTTCTTGCTGGTCTATGTGCAAAGCAAGCTAGAGGAGCGCTGATCCGTCTCCGAATGGAGAACTTGTGTCATTTGGATACCTCCTCCAAGTTCTTTTTTGCACTGGAAGTCCGAACTAAGAGAGGTCAGCAGATTACCTCAGTAAGGACGAAGGAAGGAAGAATAACGCACGATCAAAAAGACATCAGGTATTCCCTCAAGAACTACTTCTCTGACCTGTATCGCGCTAAGGGAATCGATAACGAGATCACAGGATCCTTGACTTCCTCCTTACCCACCTTGTCGGAGTCTGCGTGCCTGCAACTGAACAAGGAGCTAACCATGGAAGAACTCCATGCTGCTTTACAAACCTTACCTACAGGTAAGGCCTCTGGCTTGGATGGGATACCTGCAGAATTTTACAAAGCTTTCTGGGACCTCCTGGGACCAGAGTTACTCGAAGTTTTGGTTGACAGCCTACGATTAGGCTTACTGCTGCTAAGCTGTCGTAGGGCGGTACTCGCCCTGGTCCCAAAGAAAGGAGACCTCCAGCAACTGCAAAATTGGCGTCCCATCTCACTGCTTTGTACGGATTACAAAGTTCTCTCCAAGGCTCTTACCAACCGGCTCAGGCCCGTGATTGGCGACATCATACACCCCGATCAATGCTACTGTGTTCCGAAAAGGACAATACATGACAGTATTTTTATCGTGCGTGATTTAATTGATATCTGTGATCTTAAACAAAGAAATGTTGGTCTGGTTTTTTTAGACCAAGAAAAAGCCTTTGACACCATTGATCACTTTTATCTTTTTTCGGTTTTACGTGGGTTTGGGTTTCCAGAAAATTTTATCTCTCACGTACAGTTACTGTATAATAATATCTTTAGTCTACTCAAGGTTAACAATATTTTATGTCCACCTTTCCCGGCTAGTAGAGGCATTCGCCAAGGATGTCCTTTGTCTGGCCTCCTGTACTCCCTCGCACTTGAACCTTTGCTTGTTCGCTTGCGTGCACGTCTTCTCGGTTTCCTTCCGCAACCAACGGCGCACCCAGTTAAGGTGATCGCTTATGCGGACGATCTTTGCGTAATCGTCCATTCGGATGAAGATGTCTCCGCCTTTGTCCAATGTGTCCATGAATTTAGTTTGGCAAGCTCTGCAAAGGTCAATTGGAAGAAGAGCAGTGCTCTTTACCTTGGTCCACAAAATGGAGCCATTCCTCCAACTCTGCCCGAACAACTTGAATGGACAAGGGATGGAATCCTTTATCTCGGTGTTTTTCTTGGCCCTGGAAACTTCATTTTAAAAAACTGGGAGTCTCTCATAATCAAAACTGAGAGACGGTTGCTGAAATGGAGGGGTTTACTTTGTCAACTTTCTTATCGGGGCCGAACCCTTGTTATAAATAATCTTGCGGCATCAATGCTTTGGCATGTTTTAATGGCACTGCAGCCCCCAGATTTCATTCTCAAAAAGCTACAAGCTACTTTTATCGACTTTTTTTGGGGAGGTAAGCACTGGCTTCGACCTGGTGTGCTCAGCCTGCCTGCTGCTCAAGGAGGACATGGACTGATTGCTGTTTCTAGCAAAGTGATGGCTTTTCGCCTTCTTTCACTTCGTAGGCTGCTGTACACCGACGTCTCGTGGAAAGCGTCGGCTCACTGCCTGCTTCAGCAAGCAGGGAAACTCAACTACGACCAAGAACTGTTCCTTATAGACACCACGAAAGTTGATGTAACACCAGTTCCTCTATTCTATAGGAGTATGCTGGAGGCATGGCAAGCGGTTACTGTTCGCCGTGACAACAGGAACTATTCTCTTGAGCTGTTTTTAAACGAGCCCATCTTTCTAAACCCCATATTTGAAGGGGTCTGCAGTAACCGTGCTTTTATGCAAACGTTTATCGACGTCGGATGCATCAAGGTTAAACATCTCAGAACCCCTTTTCCTTACAAGTGGAAGCCAGCTGCTGACATTGCTGTAGCCACCGGAGTTCGATCCATTCGAGTCATAGGAAGGATCTTTTCTGTGATCCTGCGTTTTTTCAAGGGAACCGGGCTAAAATGGGCCCCACAGGCGGAAGCTAGCCCTTCCTTATCCGAATTTCTCTTTCCTAGACTTCTACTTCATTTTCAGGGCTTCACCCCTTTTCATTTGATGGAGAAATCTTGTGTTTATGCTTTGTGTGTTTTAACCCTTGTTCACGATAGACCCGCAGAACCACAAGCGCACTGGGGGAGAATGTTCCGGACTACTCCTTCCACCACCATCAATTGGCTTACTATGTACAAGGCCCCCATCGCCAAGCGCTCCGGAGACTTACAATGGCGGCTGGCGCACTACATTTTACCATCAAATGTTTTATCGCATCGCATATGTTCCGATAACACGGAATTATGTCCGTTTTGCGGTGCGACGGAAACCATTTCTCACATTTTTGTTGATTGTCCCAGGTTGGCACCCCTTTTTACAGTTTTATCACGTGTGGTCCGAGGGCTTGGCCTAATTTTTACGCATTGTGTTTTTATCTTCGGTTTCACTACTTCCCGCCTGTGTAAAGATGAGTGCCTTTTAGTCAACTATTTGTCTTCTGAAGCAAAACTAACTTGCCATATACTTGTCGAGAAAACACAGGATGCAAAATGCCTGTAATTCTGTTGATGATGTTGTTCACCTTTTTAAAGCCTTCGTCACATCGCGTGTAAATCTTGAGTTTCAATCGAATGATTGCACAGTGTTCTCACAACGGTGGTGTATCAAGGCATCCTTATGTCAACTGGCTGATGGTTCTCTTACAATGAATTTATGATTTATCTTGTCTCCCATTTTAAACTTGTACAGCCATCGCTTGAATTGTTTTCTGGCTTTTCACTGTGAACAATGTTTTCCTGGCAACAAACGGGGACAAATGTCGAATGTTTCTCTCTCTCTCTCTCTCCCTCTCTCTCTCCTCTCTCTCTCTCCAAATTTGTGGGGGGGGGGGGGGGGGTGGGTTACAACTCGACCCGGGGGTAAATGAGTGAACGGATCACCGCTGTAGCCCAGAAAGCTTGCAACTCCAAAGCGTCATACAGATGGAGCACCTGTAAGATGGAGAACCTACAAGATGGGCACCTGCAAGATGGATGACCTGCAAGATGGATAACCTGCAACATTGCGTGCCTGCAAGATGGCGTACCTCCAAGATGGAGCACCTCCAAGACGGAGCACCTGCCCATTACGATCGGCCTTTTTCCAACACCTCTGGAGTGGCTCACAAGTCCCCAAGTTCATCAAGGAAAACATATCGGAAAACATATCGGAAAAGCGTTATGATGTGATGCGTTCACAAACATTCCTCCAGCAGTGAACATGGTGACGTGTTACATGGTGCAGTCAGAAAGGAACACGGTTGGGAAGGACACGGATGCTCTGTCGCTCCCGGCTACTGGTTGTGCGAGGTTTATCTCCTGGTCTGTCCATTTGGATCGCATTGGGATCACCAATAAAAAAAAAAAAAAAAAACTCTCCTCTCTCTCTCCCTCTCTCTCTCCCTCTCTCTCTCCCTCTCTCTCTCCCTCTCTCTCTCCCTCCCTCTCTCTCTCCCTCTCTCTCTCCCTCTCTCTCTCCCTCTCTCTCTCCCTCTCTCTCTCCTTCCTCTCTCCCCTCTTTCTCTCTCCCTTCTCTCTCTCCCCCCCCCCTCTCTTTCCCTTTCTCAATTTTTCACTTAATTTAATCAAACACTTAATTTGCTCTTGATGTGTTCATAGCTCTTGCGTGAGCATTTCCTTTAAAATTGTTTGTGGTTTCTGTTTGTGTCCTCACCTTTGTTGGTAAAATTTTTATACTTGCTGGTTTCTTTTGAATATCCTTTGTTCTTTTTGGTGTGTTTATGATCCTTATACAATGTTTCTTTGAACTCGTTGCTTGGTTTAACACTGCTTGTGAATGGTTTTATACTTTTATAATAAAAGGATACAAAAGTCTCTCTCTCTCTCTCTCTCTCTCGTCTCTCTCTCATCTCTCTCTCTCTCTCTCTCTCTCTCTCTCTCTCTCTCTCTCTCTCTCTCTCTCTCTCTCTCTCTCTCTCTCTCTCTCTATCTCTCCTACTATATATATATATATATATATATATATATATATATATATATATATTTCTATATATTTTCTATATATTTCTATATTTCTATATATATTTCTATATAAGATAGAGGCTCATGTAAGAGCTAGCACATCAAACACAAAAACCATAAACACACACCTAAAACATATGATAAAGGGAGCGGGGAGACAAGATGGGGAGAGAGAGAGAGAGAGAAGCACAATAGCAGAGAACAGGACATCGGGAGATCTGTGGAAGGGAGAGGGCTTGTGGGGGGTGGGGGGATGGGTATACGGTTTAATGACACTACCAGGAATTTCAGGAATGAAGTCGGAGATTGAAAGAGGTGGATTTGGGGTGTATTAACGGGGTAGAAAAGATCAAGGTTTTGGATGGTGAGCAGCCGTTTTTAAATACCTCGAGGGTGGAGTGGGATTGAAGAGAGTGAGGGAGTTTGTTCCAGAGGTGGGAGAAAGAGGAATAAAGAGTGAAGGTGAGCAGAGAGCCTAGACTTTGGCAGTTTAACCATAAGAGGGGTGCAGGCAGATCTTGTGCGACCTGAAGGAATATTTGGGGACAGAGCGCAGACAGAGCTGGGAGACTAGGCAGGAGAGGAGTCGTAGGCCACGACTGTATAAAACTGAATGATTTTGATGAAACTTGTTTTGACATTGTCGGTTTATTTATTTTTTACACTAATTTGAACCTTTTCCTGGACAGATCACCCTTTCTTCAGTTTCTACGTTAGGGTACGGACTTGCTTTTTCGTCCAAAGCCGAAGAAGGAATAATACACCACGGACGATATACACACAATTGTACTGTATTACTCTCAAGGCATTTGCCACTCGAGACGGAATGCTACTGGAAAGAGAGAACTCTGTTGCTCGAATCACAGCTGCAGCATTGTTCCACCGATTAGTGAGAGCAATTGGATTTAACTGCTGATCACGGTGTTAACAAGGGATCGTTAACAAAGACAGGGTGACTCCAATGCTGAGAACTATAAGTTTAGCCCTTTAGCATCTCTTTGATCTCGACATTCAAATACGTTGTAGGGTTGTGGAGACATTTTTTACATGATCTCTGGTCCACATGACATGCATGCCGACACAACTCATTGGTACAATGTCGGAGTCCTTTAATTCGCCGTGCACTGCCACATATCGGAGCGCTGCCAAGGAAACGGTCTTAACCTCGCATTTTCAATTCTACGACATATAATGTATGGATGTATATATGTGTACACACTCAGTGTCGACGTGTGCTGTTACAGGACGACCTGGCATCACTACAGTACAACAACAAGCCTGGGCCGTACCACCACGGTTGCGTCCATGATTTGCTCGATTATTTGCGCAATTTCCACACCATTCCAATCCGCGTCCCCTACAGGGACTTGTTAGGATACAGGATAATGCCAAGTCGCCCGGCTTCCACGACAAACCGAACATAATGAGGCAGTCCTCCCCTCCCAGCCCCCCCCCCCACCCCACTCCCCCACCGGTGCGTTATGTGGGTGCTTACCTGAATGCAGGTGTGCGGTAAGATCGGCGAGAAAGAAAGGGCTGCCAGTTGGTTATACGTGACAATCTTTGCGTAAAATAGAATCTAAAATCACCGTTGAAGTCGAGAAAAGTTTGCCACATGCAAAATGTGAAAGCTGTGAGATATTCATCTAACGATATGTATTCACCACATTATATCTAGATCTGTGAAGCACAGATATGTAACCTGACATGTGCATTCTTTTTTATGCTTTGTTGTAGTAGTAGTAGTAGTAGTAGTAGTAGTAGTACCACCAGCAGTGGTAGTAGTAGTAGTATCACCAGTAGTAGTAGTAGTAGTAGTAGTAGTAGTAGTAGTACCACCAGTAGTAGTAGTAGTAGTAGTACCACCAGTAGTAGTAGTAGTAGTAGTACCACCAGTAGTAGTTGTACCACCAGTAGTAGTAGTAGTACCACCAGTGGTAGTAGTAGTAGTAGTAGTAGTACCACCACCAGTGGTAGTAGTAGTAGTAGTAGGAGTAGTACCATCACCAGTGGTAGTAGTAGTAGTAGTAGTAGTACCACCATCAGTGGTAGTAGTAGTAGTAGTACCACCACCAGTGGTAGTAGTAGTAGTAGTACCAACACCAGTGGTAGTAGTAGTACCAGTAGTAGTAGCTATTTGTGAGCCAATTATCCTGCTGCAACCCTCCTGATATTGCAATCCCAAGTTCAACTTCCTCCACACCGTATCATATTGATTTGGCAATTGGTTGGTAATCTGTTTGACAGTACACGCCACCTCATGTCCTTATCGTACGTACATATGGTGCACACAAGCTCCTCCGAGCCTTAAGCACCGTGGAAAGGAAAGAAGAAGAATTTGATTGCTAATTTATTTTTGACTTTTTGCAGATTTATTTGCGTTTTTGTCACCCCACAGAGTCTACCAGACTACTTTTTTCGATGTAGGCCTCCATACCTTCATGGGGTCCAGCAGGCCCGTAATTCGACCTACGCGCCATCTGCAGGTGCCGCTGAAATGAATTCCCTGTTGCTTTTCACAATATTGCATTACATGATTAGGATTTTTTTCGGAGGGGTCTTTGCAGAAATAAGGAGCACAGTGTCTGTCGTGTTGTCAACTAAAATGTTATGGTCGTAATGAAATCTCGAAGCTTCCTCGGGATTGTGTTTGCTTTGGTAATGTGAACCGGTCAAACTCAGAAAAATGAACTCGCACAACAACACATACATGGCAGGGGCCGACTGTGCACATCATACCCATACTGTATCCATCCACATCTCATTAAACTTACTCTACCGTTTTACCTATCCTATGTCTACTTCACAATCAAGGTATGCAGCCTCAAAGTACCTCAAATTTGCACCAGTTCACAAAAAAACCCGAACTTTGCCATTTCTTCTTTGGACAGGTATTCCAACAAGGTAGACATCCACAATGGACTCCTCGTTTTGAGAATAAAATTATACCAACTTTAAAGTCACCAACAAAATGTCGAAGGGACGGCCGGTTTGATGGTTGCGCCAATCACCGTGCCTGAAAGTTTTGGAGCCTTTCTTGAAATACCAGAGTATTGTCCAGCTTGTATATATAGTACAATGTGTACATGCTAGCGATCCCATGGGCCCCATGTCCACTTTTTTTTTTTGCGTTGTTTGCAGTTCTAATTTTTACTTGCAAAATCAAAGATTTTACAAGTATATTGGTTGGACTTGTGTGCTATTCTGTCTGTCTCTCTGTCTCTTTGTCTGTCTGTCTCTCTATCTGTCAATCGCCTACATGTCACAATTTTAAACCGATCTTCATGAAACTTCACCAGATGGTAGAGTTGGTCATAAGGAAGAACCCTATTGATTTTGAGGTCAACGGTCATCTTGAGGTCAATTTTCTTAAATTGTCATTTTTCATCCGATTAACTTCAAAATTGAACAGCATTTGCACATTGCGTAACCAAATTGGGAAACTAACTATTTTGACGTCAAAAGGTCAAAGGTCAACTCAAGGTCAAACTTCTAATATCAATTTTCATCTGAAAAATCGTCACTTTTCATTCTATTAACCTGGAAATTAAATAGCAATTATATAATGCATCACTGAATTGGGAAACCAAATATTTTTGAGGTCAAAAGGTCAAAGGTCAGCTCAAGGTCAAACTTCTAATATTGTCAATTTTCATCTGAAAAATCATAAATTTTAATCCGATTAACCTGAGCTTTAATTAAGATCATCAATTTTAATCCGATTGACCCGAGCTTTAATGAAGATCATCAATTTTAATCTGATTGACCCGACCTTTAATGAAGATCATCAATTTGAATCTTGATGAAATGAACAATTTGATGTATCCATGGCAACTTTTTTGGGGGGGAGGGATGGATTTTCAAGTATCGTGCTCTGCATGACGTCTTCTTGTTTTTCTCTTTTTGGGTAATTGACAATTAATTGAACATGATTTAGAAAGAAACACGCCTTTCTATATAACGTCGCACAGTTGACCGTTCATGTCAGACCAGAAACTCCACGATGAAGTCCAAGGAACTGTCCATAGAATTCCGAGATGGAATTGTGAGGAGGAATAGATCTGGTAAAGGGAATAAAACAATTTCTTGAGTGTCGAAAGTTCCGAAGAGTACAGTGAGCTCCATCATTAGGCAATGGAAAGAATATGGAACTACCCAGACTATTCCTAGAGTGGCCGTCCCACCAAACTGAGCAACCGGGCAAGAAGGACGTTGGTCAAGGAGGTGACCAAGAACCCAAAGACGAGTCTAACAGAACTGCAGAGTTCCTTGGCTGAAATGGGAGAACCTGCTGGAAGGACAACAGTCTCCATAGCAGTTCAAAAATCTAGACTTCATGGGAGAGTGGCCAGACTGAAGCCACTCCTGAGAAAAAGGCACATGACAGCACACCTGGAGTTTGCAAAAAGGCATGTGAAAGACTCAGAGCATGAGGCAAAGGATTATGTGGTCTCATGAGATGATAATTGAACTCTTTCCTGAATGCAAAGCTGGTGGCAGCATCATGCTATGGAGATGCTTTTCAGTGGCAGGGACTGGGAGACTTGTAAGGATAGAGGGAACAATGCGTGGAGCCAAATACAGGCAAATCCTTGAGGAGAACCCGCTTCAGAGTGCAAAATAACGTCGACTGTGGCGAAGAATTACATTCCAACAGAACAATGACCCCCAGCATACAGCCAAAGCAACACTGGAATGGCTTCAGAACAAGAACGTGAAAGTCGTTGAGTGGCGCGGCCAAAGCCCAGATTTGAATCCCATTGAGAATCTGTGGAAAAACTTGAAGATTGCTGTTCACTGATGTTCCCCATCCAACTTGACAGAGCTTGAGCAAATTTGCAAGGAAGAATGGGAGAAACTCCTCAAATCCATATGTGCAAAGCTGATACAGACATACACAAGAAGACTCGAAGCTGTAACGTAACGAAGCTGTTATGTTTGTGGGGGTGGGCACAGAATACCTTCGGAAAGTTCAGAATGTGTACGTTTTAGTGTGGACCATGTGACGTGAAGAAGAAGAAGGAGCCATCTCGATGTACATAAGCAGGGTAAATGTTCAGGTTAAGAGTGTTTGCATGTCACCATAAGGAGTGTGGTTTTGTGCTAATTAATTATAGAGATTATGGTTAAAAACTCTAGTATGTATTGCCTCCCTGTGATTTTTCCCTCATGTTCTCATAAAAACTCAGCCGGCCAGGCGATGGGCTCCATTAGCCAACCACGCCCCCAAGCCCGACAGAAACCCAACACATTTGCCAAGTAAACCCCGACGTCATCCGAACATTCCCGAACAGAAATACGACTCGTGACAGGGAGGCCATGCCTCAACCTTCATCATTGGGCGTCAAGCAAGGCGTCAGGCCCTGCCCCCGCCATGGACTGATGTAATGGGACGTTGGTGATTGGACAGAGTGTGACGTCAGTGGTGGAACATTCGAGAGCTAGGAAAGCAAAAAGAAGCCGTCTTGCCATCTTGGTCTCTCTTCTGGTCCTGACGTTCATTGAAGGCAGTCGCATTCTCTCTTCTGGTCCTGGCATTCATTGGAGGTGGTCGCATTTTCTCTCATTCTGGCTCTCGGCTCGAGTTGGCGCTGTAGTCTCAGGTGCGATGGTGAGGGGACATGTCGCAGCTTTGGAAGTTTTGCAACGTCGGAGGAGGGGGTGTTGTTGACTGTGGTGCTTTTCGGGGGAGGAGAGAGCCACGTCTCGCTTGGTGGTGGAAGCAAGGAAGGGCTGGTTGGCTGCTTGTTCACGCCTGTGCGTTTTCGGCGCCATTTGTTGGTGCGTTTCCCTCGCGGTGGTTTGGAAGCGACGGACGCCAACCCCCCTTGTTGAGCCCAGAGTTAAGTACCGGCCAGCAGAAACATCAATTATTTTAATTTAATCTTCCCCCTTGTTTGTATTTGAGTCTTAATGGAGATGTCTCAATTAGGAATTATTTGGTTTTTACCTCACCTTTCATTTTTGTCTCTTGCATTTATTTTCATTAAATCCTTTATTTTTGCATTTCACTCTTTTATTGTGGATTTTGCTTGTCCCGTATTTGTGCTTGTGGGTTCGGATTAACCCAGTGCCGGGCTTCTGATCAGGTAAGGCTTCGGGCTTTCCCGCGCGCGCGAAAAAATATAATCCCGCCATGGTTCAAAATACACCTCGGAGTTGAAGCTCGTTTCGGTCATCCATCGCCCAGGGATCCATCACCAGATGAGAGGAAAGAAAAAGTCTATGTATTATTACGTTTGTGGGGGTAAATTATGAAATACTATAGTACAGATAGGTGTAGCATGTACTGTGGACACGTAGGAGACATTTTATTGCATGAAGTCAGGAAACTGGAGCTTAAGGTTATTTTTGTTTCTTCACACGATGGGTGGAGCTACGTTAACTAGGTAGGGATTAAAGTTAGTTTTCTCCAGTCTGTGGTTTCCCCCCTGTGACTTTCCCTACATTTTTACATTTACAAGGCCGGCTATGCAAGACGTCCATTAAATCACCACCACCGCTGACAGTGCCGGACATTGGCGATCGGCGAGTAAGTCACGCCTTAATGACACTCATGCCAAGCAAAGCCAGCAGGCCACGCCCCGAAGTTCGTCATTGGTCGTGGAGATGGGGCAATCCAATAGTGCTCGGGGATTGGTCAGCTTGATGTCAGAGAGCGAGAAGGTTCAGGCAGGAGGAAGAAGAGTCTCTCTCGCTCGGTCTGGTTTTTGTCCCAGGCTGTCGCTTTTGTCTCGGGTGCACTTTTAAGAAGACTTTCTGGAGCTTTTGTGGAGCCTTTGCAATGTTGGAGGAGGGGATGTTATTGGACTGTGGTGCTTTTCGGTGGAGCTGGACCCACGTTGTGTTTGGTGGTGGAAGCGAGGTAGGGTCGTTTGACTGTTTGCTTCGTGCCTGGGCGTTTTTGACGCGGGGTTTCGGCGCCATTGTCGGAGCGCTGCCCTCGCAGGTGTCTGCACCGACGGTGATGAGCAGCAAGCCCCTCAAAACACATTTTGGACCAGAGCTGAGTACCGGCCAATAAAACAATTTATTTTATTTATATTATATTTCCCCCATGTGTTGTATTTGTGACTAAGAGGAGCCGTCTCAAATTAGAATTTTAGTTTTTACTTCACCCTTCATTTCACTATTTTCGCATTGCATTTATTTTTAGTAAATAATTATTGTGTTGCATTTTATTTGTCGTATGTGTTTATTTGTTTGTGGGTCCGAGAACAAACCCGTGTGGCTTCCGTCCAGATAAGCATTTTGGTTCCTTCACCTGCGCGCGACGGACCAACCGCCAGTTTCGTCTACGTGCCTCGGGAGTAACAACGAGTTTCAGTCATTCGTCACCCAGTGGTCTTAATCCCAGAGGACAGGACAGTGTGTTTATATCGAAAGATACATACAGTGCATTCAGAAAGTATTCAGACCCCTTCACCTTTTTCATATTTTGTTATGTTGCAGCCTTATGCTGAAATCCTTTAAATTCACTTTTTCCCTCATCAATCTACACTCAATACCCCATAATGACAAAGAGAAAACAGGATTTTAAAAAGTTTTGCAAATTTATTAAAAAGAAAAAAATGAAATATCACATTGACATAAGTATTCATACCCTTTGCTATGACACTTGAGATTTAGCTCAGGTGCCTCCCATTTCTCTTGATCATCTTTGAGATGTTTCTACACCTTGATTGGAGTCCACCTGTGGTAAATTCAATTGATTGGACATGATTTGGAAAGGCACACACCTGTCTATATAAGGTATCACAGCTGACAATGCATATCAGAGCAAAAACCAAGCCATGAGGTCGAAGGAACTGCCTGCAGAGCTCAGAGACAGGATTGTGTCGAGGCACAGATCTGGGGAAGCCTACAAAAAAATCTCTGCTGCATTGAAGGTTCCCAAGAGCACAGTGGCCTCCATAATTCTTAAATGGAAGAAGTTTTGAACAACCAGGACTCTTCCTCGAGCTGGCCGCCCGGCCAAACTGAGCAAACGGGGGAGAAGGGCCTTGGTAAGAGAGGTGACCAAGAACCCGATGGTCACTCTGGCTGAGCTCCAGAGATCCTGTGTGGAGATGGGAGAAACTTCCAGAAGGACAACCATCACTGCAACACTCCACCGATCTGGGCTATATGGCAGAGTGGCCAGACGGAAGCCTCTCCTCAGTGAAAGACACATGAAAGCCTGCTTGGAGTTTGCAAAAAAGCACCTAAAGGACTCTCAGACTGTGAGGAACAAGATTCTGTGGTCTGATGAAACCAAGATTGAACTGTTTGGCCTCAATTCTAAGCGTCATGTCTGGAGGAAACCAGGCACCGCTCATCACCTGCCCAATACCATCCCAATGGTGAAGCATGGTCCTGGCAGCATCATGCTGTGGGGGTGTTTTTCAGCAGCAGGGACTGGGGGACTGGTCAGGGTTGAGGGAACAATGAACGGAGCAAAGTACAGAGATATCCTCAATGAAAACCTGAAACAGAGCGCTCAGGACCTCAGACTGGGCCGAAGATTCACCATCCAACAGGACAATGACCCGAAGCACACAGCCAAGACAACGCAGGAGTGGCTTAGGGACAACTCTGTGAAGGTCCTTGAGTGGCCCAGCCAGAGCCCTGACTTGAACCCAATCAAACATCTCTGGAGAGACCTGAAAATGGCTGTGCACCGACGGTCCCTATCCAACCTGACAGAGCTTGAGAGGATCTGCAGAGAAGAATGGTAGAAAATCCCCAAATCCAGGTGTGCAAAGCTTGTCGCGTCATACCCCAGAAGACTCGAGGCTGTAATCGCTGCCAAAGGTGCTTCAACTAAGTACTGAGTGAAGGGTCTGAATATTTATGTAAAGGTGATATTTCAGTTTTTTCTTTTTAATAAATTTGCAAAACTTTCTGAAATCCTGTTTTCTCTTTGTCATTATGGGGTATTGAGTGTAGATTGATGAGGGAAAAAATGAATTTAAACGATTTCAGCACGAGGCTGCAACATAACAAAACGTGAAAAAAGTGAAGGGGTCTGAATACTTTCTGAATGCACTGCACATACATGCATACATACATATAAACACACATTTATATATATATATATATATATATATATATATATATATATGTATATATATATATATATATATATATATATATATATATATATATATATATATATATATATATATATATATATATACATACATACATACATACATACATACATACATACACACACACACACACACACACACACACATACATACATACATACATACATACATACACACACACACACACACACACACACATACATACATACATACATACATACACACACACACACACACACCTACATACATACATACATACATACATACACACACACATACATACATAAATACATACATGCATACACACGCACATACACACACACATACATACATACATACATACATACATACACATACACACATACATACATACATACATACATACATACATACATACATACATACACATACACACACACACACACACACACACACACACATACACACACACACATACATACATACATACATACATACATACGTGCATGCATACATACATACATACATACATACACCCACACACACACACACACACACACACATACATACATAAATACATACATGCATACACACACACACACACACATACATACATACATACATACACACATACATACATACATGCATACATGCATACACACACACACACACACACACACACACACACACACACACACACATACATACATACACACACATACACCCTCCACCACACCTCTCATTCCTCTCTTTCCCCCTCTCTCTTTCCCCCTCTCTCTTTCCCCTCCCCTTCCTTGTTCCTCCTCTCTTCCTCCCCCATCCCCCGCTTAGTATTCCCCAGCTTCAGCGAAACAACGGATGGTATTTGCTAATAATAAATAAATAAATAATTATTGGCAGTGGAGATGATAAAGTGTATATAAATAATAGTTGTGTGATGATAATAGAGATGGTAAAGTGTATATAATTTATCAATTAATTAATAGTTGTGTGTTGGCAGTGTCGATGATAAAGTGTGTATACCTGGAGCTTTACTTGGCTCTGCATAAAGGTCTGCCTAGTAGGATTCCGGTTGACGTGGTGGGCTCATTGATCACAGGGGCCCCTTTAATAGCCCAAAAAGGACTGTATCTGGTTCTTAAATGCATTCAAACTGATGGACTCAAGTGCAGTGGGTGCTGAACTATTCCAGTCATTTACTACTCTTTGGGAGAAAGAGTATTCCCTCCCGTCCATCCGCACATGTTGTTTCTGCAGTTTAAGGCCATGGCCTCTGGTGCTCACTCCTCTGGCTGCCAGGAATAGGTTATCCGCAGGAATTTTTTCAAAACCTTTCACGACTTTAAAACTACAATCAAAACTGCCCCCGGAAGTGGATCCTCCATTGTCGTCAGGTTGCACCTTTTTAGGGTGTTGCTGGAACTCAGGTTTTTGAGTTCATCAATCATCCTTGTCGCTCTGTGCTATACATATTCTATGATTTTGACATCTTTTCTGAGATGTGGCCACCAGGCTTGGATGCCGTAATCTAGCTGGGAACATACTGGACCCTTGCAGACCTGGATAATGGTGTCCCTTTCTTTGAAAGTGATATTTCTGTAGATTAAACCCAACTTCCTGTTCGCTTGTTTTGCTGCCAGTGTACATTTATGGCCTTGGGAGTGTTTTCTAGCCATACCAGACCCATAGATATGGGGGTAATTGCCCCCCTCCCCTCCCGTAGATATCAATTCGTAAAAATAACAGAGAAAAGCATGAGAAAAATCCTTGAGCCTCTTGCATGGGCTGAGGCCAGACGATGAGTAAACGAGCGTGACATATAAGTGGTGTAAACTGTACAAGGTATCATGGGTGGTGTATTTTTTTTTTTAAACAGGATTTTGGCCCTGTTTTTTTATCATCGGAGTCCACATATCTTAAATACATCAATTCCAGTATAAGGGATTAAGGGGGTATCATTTTATTTGACCGGCTCCTTTCTCGCGTGTTCTCGCAGAAGCACCATCGTCTCCAATTATTTTGATGCCTTTTTAAAGAAACTTCCCTCTTGAATTTCATCCCCCCCCTCCCTGGATGCTCCCTGGCTGGTTACAGGCCTGAGCCACACACCAAGATCTTTCTCTCTCTGGTATTCTTTTAGTTCCCTGCCTTTCATGACGTATGGTACTTTTCTTTGCTGTTATTTCTACCAATATGCATGACGCTGTGGCGGACACAAAAGCCCACTGGCGTGGTGACATCATTCCACGCACGAAGTGGGCGGTGGCCACGCCCGAGGGGTAGGCGTGGCCTCATGATATACACCGGGCGACCAGCCCGGAAGTGTGACAGTGTAGTCTTACAATAAAGACAATTATATGTTACCGCTTGTCCGCTTCCTCCTTGCTCACAAGCAGCGCGCGTAACGCCGCGCTTTACTGGTGACCCTCGACGTTGGATCTGCCGGAGCGATCCTTCCACACGCGACGCCATCGCCATGGCCGCCTTCGTCAAACTTCCGGAATTTTGGGAGGCTCAGGCCGAAGTCTGGTTCGTCCAGGCCGAAGCCCAATTTCAGCTTCGGCACCTCACCAACGACGACCTGCGCTACTGCCATGTCGTCGCCTCCCTCGGGCCCGGCACGGCCGCTCGAGTTGTGTCCGTCCTTCGCCACCCACCGGACGGCCACAAGTACGAGGCACTCAAGCGGCTACTCCTAGCCACGTTCGGCCTCACGGACGACGCACGGGCCGATCGCCTCCTGGATCTCCCCGAGCTCGGTGAGACGCGCCCGTCGGTCCGAATGGACCATATGCTGTCACTGTTGGGCGACGAAGCCCCCGGTTCGCTATTCCGGGCGCTTTTCCGTCGCCAACTTCCAGCGCAGGTTCGCCTCGCGTTGGCCGGGACCGGGCTAACGGAACCCCGAGCATTGGCGGCCGAGGCGGACAAGTACTTCGCCGCTTCGGACACGCGGGCGAGCGTTGGCGTGGCCGTCACGGCCTTCGACGCTGATGTTCCACAGCATCATCTTCTACAGCACGCTGATGTTCCACAGCATCATCTTCTACAGCACGCTGATGTTCCACAGCATCATCTTCTACAGCACGCTGATGTTCCACAGCATCATCTTCTACAGCACGCTGTGGTTCAGCAGCATGCTGATACGCACCTCGTGAACGCCGCCACGCCCCGCCCACCGCCGCGGCGAAAACCGCCACCGCGGGGAAACCCGTCGACTCCACCGGCCTGGCGGAGCCAGCCGCGCTCCTCCAGCTCCACCACCTGGTGCTGGTTCCACGCCAAGTTCGGCCACGAAGCTCGGCGGTGTCATCCGCCGTGCTCCTTCAACGGGTCGGGAAACGCCCGGGCCGGCGCTCAATTGTGGCGTTGAGCGCCGGCCGTTCGAGCAGCCTGCTGTTCATAACGGACACCTTCTCCGGGCGCCGTTACCTGTGCGACACGGGAGCACAGGTGAGTGTCATTCCCGCCGGCACGTCAGACAAGCACGCCGCGGGTGGGGGCCCCGCGCTGCTTGCCGCGAACGGGACGCCCATCCGTACGTACGGAAAACGCTGCCTCTCTCTGCGGTTTGGAGGGCAGGTTTTCCGATGGACGTTCGTCACCGCCGACGTGCCCATGGCACTGCTTGGCGCGGACTTCCTGTGCGCTAATGGGCTCCTGGTCGACGTCAAGCGCAGACGGCTTGTCCAGGCCGAGACGTTCAGCTCGCTCGCATGTGCGTTGCCCAGCTCAACGAGCGGCTTGCCAAGCGGCTTGCCGAACGATTCGGTTCCGGCCACGTTGGTCTGTACGCTTCCGGCAGCGGACGCATTCACCCGCCTCCTCGCCGGCTTCCCGGCCCTCACGCGGCCCACCTTCTCGGCGGGGGCCGTCAAGCACGGGGTGGCCCATCACATCCCCACCGTCGGGCCACCGGTCTACGCCCGGGCACGCCGCCTCGAGCCGACGAAGCTGGCGGTGGCAAAAGCGGAGTTCGCTACCCTGGAGCGACTCGGCATCGTTCGGCGCTCAGAGAGCGCTTGGGCGTCGCCGCTGCACATCGTGCCGAAGCCCGGCGGGGGATGGCGACCGTGCGGGGACTATCGCCGTCTCAATGACGCCACGACTCCCGACCGCTACCCCGTCCCCCACATTCAGGACTTTTCCGCCCGTTTGGCGGGCAGGTCCTTCTTCTCGAAGGTGGACCTCATACGCGGCTACCATCAGGTCCCCGTCAGGCCGGAGGACGTCCCGAAGACGGCGGTCATCACGCCATTCGGACTCTTCGAGTTCCTGCGCATGCCCTTCGGTCTGAAGAATGCGGCTCAGGCGTTCCAGCGACTGATGGACAGCGTCCTGCGCGACTTGGATTTTGTCTACGTCTACCTGGACGATATCCTCATCGCCAGCGCGTCCCGCGAAGAGCACCTACGCCACCTCCGCACGCTCTTCGAACGCCTGGGCCAGCATGGCCTGATTGTGAACCCCGCAAAGTGCCGGTTCGGCGCCGCCACAATCGATTTTCTGGGGCACCGTGTCACCAGGCACGGAGCCGTCCCCCTGCCGGCCAAGGTGGAGGCGGTGAAGGGGTTTCCGCGCCCCCGCACGATCAGAGGGCTGCAGGAGTTCCTGGGCATGGTGAACTTTTACCATCGGTTCCTGCCCCGTATCGCCCAGCTCCTGCGCCCCCTGCACGAAGCTCTCCGAGGTAAGCCGGGCAAAGGCGACGTTACCTGGACCGAGCAGATGGACACGGCGTTCACGGGCGCGAAGCTCGCTTTGGCTAACGCCACCATGCTCGCGCACCCGGCGCCCGATGCACCGATCGCCCTCACCACCGATGCCTCGGACTACGCGGTGGGCGCGGTGCACGAGCAATGGGTGCGTGGAGCTTGGCAACCGCTGGCGTTCTTTAGCCGGCAGCTTCGCCCGCCCGAACGCCGTTACAGTACCTTCGACCGCGAGTTGCTCGGACTTCACTTGGCGGTCAGGCACTTCCGCCATCTGCTCGAGGGCCGGGCGTTCACTGCCTTCGTCGACCACAAGCCGCTGATCTTCGCGATGGGCAAGGTCACCGAGCCGTGGTCGGCCCGGCAGCAGCGTCACCTCTCGGCCGTGTCCGAGTACACGACGGACATCCAGCACGTCGCGGGGAAGGACAACCCGGTTGCGGATTGCCTTTCCCGGGCCGTCGCCCACGCAGTCCACCTCGGCATCGACTATGCCCGGATGGCAGCGGACCAGGCCGCTGACCCCGACGTCCAGGCCTTGCGGACCGCCGTCACAGGCCTCCGCGTCACCGAGGTGCCGTTCGACGGCGCGGGCGCGGCCCTCTTGTGCGACGTCTCCCTCGGGCGTCCTCGCCCCATTGTGCCCGCGGGCTGGCAGCGCCAGGTGTTTGACGCCATCCACGGCCTGTCCCACCCGGGCGCGAGGGCCTCCCAAAGGCTGATCGCTGACAAGTTCGTCTGGCATGGCCTCCGGAAGGCCGTCCGCGGCTGGGCCAGGACGTGCCTCGCGTGCCAGCGCGCCAAGGTGCACCGGCACACCCAGGCCCCGTTGGCCCCGTTCACGGTGCCGGAACGCCGGTTTGACCACGTCCACGTGGACCTGGTGGGACCTCTGCCCCCCTCGCGGGGTTTCACCTACGTCCTCACCATGGTGGACCGCACCACCCGGTGGCCGGAGGCCGTGCCCTTGGCGTCGACAACGGCGGCCGATGTCGCGCAGGCTTTCATCGCCACCTGGGTCGCCCGGTTCGGCGCCCCCTCAGACATCTCATCCGACCGCGGCCCCCAGTTCACCTCGGAGCTCTGGGGGGCGGTTGCGCAGGGGCTCGGGGTCCGGCTGCACCGAACCACGGCCTACCACCCCCAGGCTAACGGCCTGTGTGAGCGATTTCACCGCTCATTGAAGGCCGCGCTCCGGGCCACCCTCCGCGACGGCGGCTGGGTCGACAGGCTCCCCTGGGTCCTGCTGGGCCTCCGGACGGCGCCCAAGGAGGACCTGCGCGCATCCGCGGCGGAGTTGGTCTTCGGGCAACCGCTGCGGGTGCCGGGCGAGTTCCTCCCCGACTCCACGGCACCATGGTCCGCGGCACAGCAGCGCTCCGCTCTGCAAGAGACCGCCCAGAGGTTCGCCCCGGTGCCAACGGCATGCCACGGGCACCCACCGACGCACGTCGCCCCGGAGCTTCGCACGGCGGAGTACGTCTTCGTCCGCCACGATGCCCATCGGACACCACTGCGGCCCCCGTACGACGGGCCTTTCCGCGTGCTGGAGACCGGGGCGAAGCACTTCACCCTGGACATCGGCGGTACTCCTGACCGCGTTTCGGTAGACCGCCTCAAGCCGGCCCACCTCGATGTGGACCATCCACCGCCAGTGGCCCGACCCCAACGTCGGGGCCGCCCTCCTGCGGGCGGACCCCCGGCACCGCCCAGCCCCGCCGCCACGGCGCCCCCCGGTCCTGCACCCATCCCAGGGGCAGCCAGGGGCATCCCACCTGGTATCCCTGCACCCCGGACGCCGCCGATCGCCAGGGGGCGCTTCGGCCGGGTCATTCGTCTGCCCCGCAAACTGGCCCTCCAGGTGCGCGGGAATTCTGGGGGGGCGCGTGTGGCGGACACAAAAGCCCACTGGCGTGGTGACATCATTCCACGCACGAAGTGGGCGGTGGCCACGCCCGAGGGGTAGGCGTGGCCTCATGATATACACCGGGCGACCAGCCCGGAAGTGTGACAGTGTCGTCTTACAATAAAGACAATTATATGTTACCGCTTGTCCGCTTCCTCCTTGCTCACAAGCAGCGCGCGTAACGCCGCGCGCCGCGCTTTAACGCCACATTTATCCGCATTAAGTTTCATCTTCAATTGTTCAGCCCATTATGTAAGCTTGTTCATGTCATCTTGGATGCATTTTTTTGCTTAGTTAGTGTGGGCTGCCCTGTACAGTATACTATCATCGGCGAATATGCTAGTCTTGGATTCCATTCCCATTTCTAAGGCATTTATGAAAATATTGAAGGATGTAGGCCAAGCACCGAGCCCTGTATAACTGAGCTAGTTACTGCTCTCCAATCAGATTCCTCTCCATCCATTCCAACTTTTTGGCTTGTATCTTTTAGCCAGTCTCACAACCTTACCATCAATACCATGGGCTCGGATCTTTTCTAAAAGCCTCTTATGCAGGACTTTATCAAAGGCTTTACTCGTATCAATGTAGACATAACATCAACAGGATTCCCTTGGTGGATTTCTTCAGGCAGGTCTTCTATATACAGTGCCCTCCATAAGTATTTGAAGAGTGAAGTCAAATTTGTTATTACTAACAACGGTACCCGCCCTACGGGCAGGGCTTCAATTGGAAGGCCCAAATGAAAAGGCAAAATATCAGAAATTGAAGGCTTTTTCATTATTTTAAACGATGTATATAAACATCCGTTAAATCATATCACACGCAAATCATCAAAATCTAAACAGTATTTGTAGAATTTCAATAAAAGCCACATCACTGTTCATGTCGGTAAATATTATTCCATAGTGTTTGGAAAAACTGGAAAATCGGAAAAATTGGAAAATTGGAAGAAAACAAAAAAGGGAAAAACAATATAGCCTATTTTACTCCAGGGGGTCCCAGGATTACCCACCCAAAATTTATTTGCGATTGGTTCAGCCGTTTTTGCGGTACATGGGCACGGACAGACAGACGGACATTTGGTGAATTATAGTAAAATTCATATATACTCAAGAAATTTGGATTTGAGATCAAAAGATGAATATGAGGCAAGAGTACAGAAAGTCAGTTTTTATTTATTGGTATTTATATGGATATATGTTTTACCATGAAAGAACAATAGCTCGTTTTATGTTCAGTCCTCCCATTCTATTTAAGCATAAATTATTGGAACAGATTAACTTAAAGTAAATTAAAGTAGTATAATAGTTAGTATGTCATTGCATATCCCTTGCAGGCAATAACTACATTGAGCCTGTGACCCATCGACATCACCAAACTCTTGATGTCGTCCTTTAAGATTCTTTGCCAAGCATTTACTGCAGCCATTTTCAGTTGTTGTTTCTTTTTGGGGGTTTCTGACTTTAGTCACCTCTTCAGCAAGTGGAATGCATGCTCTATTGGATTTAAATCAGGAGATTGACTTGGCCAGTCTACAACCTTCCACTCTTTTGCTCTGATAAACTCATTGGTTGTGTTGGTAATGTGTTTTGGGTCAATGTCTTGCTGCATGGTGAAACCTCGCCCAATATGTCTGGAGGCTTTTTCTTGTACATAGGCGGCCAAAATGTTTACCTATGTTGTACATTTCCAAATTAATGCTGCTGCTGCCATCATTAGTTACATCATCAGTAAAGATGAGTGAGACAGTTCCAGAGGCAGCCATGAAGGCCCAAGCCATGAAACTACCTCCACCATGCCTCACATATGATGTAGTATGCTTTGGATCATCTGCAGTTCCTTCCTTTATCCACATTTTTGCCTTTCCATCCCTTTGGTAAAGTTTTATCTTGGTGTCATCTGTCCAGAAAACTTTGGTCCAAAACTCCACTAGCTCACCTCTGTACTTATTGGCAAATTCTAATCTGGTCTATTTTTGGTGCTGATGAGAGGTTTGCTTCTTGGGGTGTAGCCTTTGTAATTCTGCTGTCTAAGTCTTCTGTGAATGGTAGATTGTGATTCTTTCACCCTGGCCTGCACTCTGAAGGTTGTAGGTGATGTCACTGACAGTTGTTTCAGGGTTTTTCTTCACAGCTCTGATGATTTTTCTGTCATCAACAGCAGTTTTAATTGGCGGACCTTTCCATTGTCTACAGTGCCTTCAGAAAGTATTCATACCCATTGACTTTTTTCACATTTTGTTGTGTTATAGCATTAATTTAAAAAGGATTAAATATTTTAAAAAATTGTAACCGATCTACACAAAATACCCCATAATAACAAAGTGAAAACATCTTTTTAAGAAACTTTTACAAATTTGTTGAAAATTAAATACAGAAATATCCAATTTACGTAAGTATTCAGCTCCCTGAGTCAATACTTCGTGGAATACTCGCATTATACTCATTATACATTATCACATTATACATCATCTCTTATACATCTCATTATCGCATCATACATTTGCAGCGATTATACTTGTAGTTTTAAGTCTTATTGCGTATGTTTATATCAGCTTTGCACATCTGGATTTGGGGGGTTTCTCCCATTCTTCCTTGCAGATTTGCTCAAGTTCTGTCAAGCTACAGTCATGTGAAAAAGTAAGTACACCCCATGTAAAGTTTTGACCTTTTCAACATATTTCAACATACAGCTATTTGATCTTCATTTCAACAATATTGATAGATAAAGGTGATATAATATAACAAATATCATGAAACATTTACATTTTGTAGTCCATTGTATAATTTAAATAAACATAAATGCAAATTTCGCATGTGGAAAAAGTAAGTACACCCCATGAAATATTTTTTATCTTTTTAACATATGTGGACATATCAATATTTGATCTTCATTTAAACAGTATCGAAAGATAAAGGTGATCTAATTGAACAAAAAACAATGTGAAATTGACTTTGCAATCATTTGTTCAACAAAAAATTGTTGCACAGCATGCACAATTGCATGCACAGCTCGTTTCAAATCCCCCCACAACATCTCGATGGGATTTAGATCCGGGCTTTGACTTGGCCATTCCAGAACCCTCCATTTCTTTCTTTTCAGCCATTCTTTGGTGGATTTACTGGTATGTTTCGGGTCATTGTCATGTTGCAAGGTCCACCTTCGGTTGAGCTTCAACTTTTCCGACAGATGGCCTCACATTATCCTCAAGCACCCTCTGGTACAATGAAGAATTCATAGTGGATTCTATGATGGTGAGCTGCCCAGGCCCTGATGCAGCAAAGCTGCCCCAAACCATAATATTTCCACCACCAAGCTTTGCAGTTGGTATCAGGTTCTAGTGGTCAAATGCTGTCTTTGGTTTTCGCCAATCATGTCTTCTGGTACTGTGGCCAAATAGCTCTACCTTTGACTCATCTGTCCAGAGCACATTGTTCCGGAAGTGCTGGTCTTTGCCCAGGTGTTCATTGGCAAACTTTAGTCTTGCCCTGATGTTCTTTCTGGACAGCAAAGGTTTCCTCCTGGCATACCTCCCATGTAGATCAAATTTGTGCAGCCTCTTTCTAATGGTAGACTCTTGCACTTTGACATCAACAGTGGCAAGAGATACCTGTAGGTCCCGTGATGACATTCTGGGGTTCTTAGAGACTTCTTTCAGCATCTTGCGGTCTGCTCTCGGGCTGAACTTGCTGGGGCGGCCTGGCCTGAACAGTTGGCGGTTGTTTGGAATCTGCTCCACTTGTAGATGTTCTTCCGGACAGTCGAATTATTGATTTCAAATTGTTTGGAGATCTTTTTAAATCCCTTCCCAGGCTCGTAGGCATCTATAACCTTCTTTCTGAAGGCCTCAGAGAGCTCTTTTGATTGAGGCATGGTGACGCCGCACACTTCAACAACAAAGAGCAAACCAAACTAAATGTCTGAGGTTTAAATAAGACAGGTTTCTCCAAGATCCTCTCCAACGATGTTCTAATCATTTGCACCTGAGCTGGTGCACCTGATTCTAATTTTAGGTATTTGAAGTAGTGATAAATGTAGGGGTGTACTTACTTTTTCCACATGCGAAATTTGCATTTATGTTTATTTAAATTATACAATGGATGACAAAATGTAAATGTTTCATGATATTTGTTATATTATATCACCGTTATCTATCAATATTGTTGAAATGAAGATCAAATAGCTGTATGTTGAAATATGTTGAAAAAGTCAAAATTTTACATGGGGTGTACTTACTTTTTCACGTGACAGTATGTCAAGTTGGATGGTGAGTGTGGTTGAACAGCAATCTTCAAGTCTTTCTTTGGGATTCAAGTCTGGACTTTGGCTGGACCACTCAAGGACTTTCACATTCTTGTTCTGAAGCCATTCCAGTGTTGCTTTGGCTGTATGCTTGGGGTCATTGTGGTGTTGGAATGTAAATCTTCACCACAGTTTAAGGTCCTTTGCACTCTGATGCAGTTTCTCCTCAAGGATTTGCCTGTATTTGGCTTCACTCATTGTTCCCTCTATCCTTACAAGTCTCCCAGTCCCTGCCACTGAAAAGCATCTCCACAGCATGATGTTGCCACCACCATGCTTCATGTTAGGGATGGTGTTAGATGGGTGATGAGCTGTGCTCAGTTTCTGCCAGACGTAGCACTTTTCATTCAGGCCAAAGAGTACAATTTTCATCTGATAAGACCACATAATCATTTGCCTCATTCTCTCAGTCTTTCACATGCCTTTTTTGACACTACAGGTGTGCTGCCATGTGCCTTTTTCGCAGGAGTGGCTTCCATCTGGCCACTCACCCATAAAGCCTAGATTTGTGAAGTGCTGCAGAGACTGTTGTCCTTCTGGCAGGTTCTTCGATTTCAGTCGAGGAACTTTGTAGTTCTGTCCAAGTGGTCATTGGGTTCTTGTGCACCTCCCTGACCAAGGTCATTGCCCGGTTTAATGGCCAGCTCTAGGAATAGTTCCATAATCTTTCCATTTCCTAATGATGGAGCTCACTGTGTTTTTGGGAACTCTCAACAATTATATCTCAGAGTTCTATTCACAGTTCCTTGGACTTCATGGTAGAGTTTCTGCTCTGATATGCACTGTCAACTGTGGCACCTTATATAGAAAGGTGTGTTTCTCTCTAAATAATGTCCAATCAATTGAATTGTTCACAAGTGGACTCCAATCATGTTGTAGAGACATCTCAAGGAGGATCAAAGGAAATTGGATGCACCTGAGCTCAATTTGGAGCATCGCAGCAAAGGACTTGAATACATATTGAATCAAGACATTTCAGCTTTTCATTTTTTATTAATTTGTAAAAATTTCTATAAAGGAAATTCCACTTTGATATTATGGGATATTATGTGTAGTAAAATATCTAAAAAATGACAAAAACAAAGATCATCTCAATTTAATTCATTTAAAATTCAGGCTGTAACACAACAAAATGTGAAAAAGTCAAGGGGTGTGAATACTTTCTGAAGACACTGTATTGCTATGTACTCTAGTGCTTTCTTTCTTTTTTAACATATTCCAAATCGTTGTATTTTCTTTGCCCAGTTTTTGTGCTATGGTTCTATTTGAATTCTTCTGCTCTTTCTGCTTTCAAATCGCTTGCTTTTCTTTCATAGACAGTTCTCTGGTCTTCATGTTGGTTTATGCCCACTGACTGACTCACAGGCAAAAGCAAAGGCTAAAACCAAGACGAGACATTCACTACCTGAGCAACAAGAAACACCTGTCAGTCATTTGTTCCAATACTTATGCTTACCTAAAATGGTGGGGGACTGTGTGTTGCCAGTGGTATGAACTTAAAATCCCACTGCATAATCACATGATCGCTGTAACTCAGAGGCACATGATGGACATATTTTCAAATTCCAATGTTATTTTCTTCAGCAGTGATTACTATATGCTAGGCCAAGCATAACTCCTCCTCAAATTGCTTCATATAGGTGTTGTGTCCAGAATTTGGCTCGCAGTATCAATGAATTTTCATCTCTTGCGGTATGACCAGTCAAAGATTCCCAGTCAATATTTGGTATGTTAAAGTCTTCCATAATTAATCATTACTCTTGGGTCTCTGATGCTATTTGGCATATGCATATAAAGAAATAATTTATAGTAGTGGATATGGTAAAGTGTACATAATTAATTAATTAATTAATAGTTTGGTGTTGGTGGTGGAGATGATATTGGGTATATAAATAAATAATTAATGGTAGTTGATATGATAAACTGTATATAAATAAATAATGGTTCCCAAAAGCAGACACAATCTTGTACTATTCTCTTCCATTATGGTTTTTTTAATTGCCGTGATTCGGAGGAAAAATAAATTGTGGGTCTCTTGGAAGAAAAAAAATTTGTGCATCTCTCGGAAGAAAAAATGTTTTTGCGTCTCTCTGCAGAAAAAAAAACGTACGTCTCTCGGAAGAAAAAAATTGTGCGTCTCGGAAGAAAAAAATTGTGCGTCTCTCGGAAGGGAAAAAAATTTTCAGAAGAAAAAAATTCTCTCAGAAGAAAAGTAAATTGTGGGTCTCTCTGAAGAAAAATTTTTTTTGCGTCTCTCAGAAGAAAAATAAATTGTGGGTCTCTCGGAAGAAAAAAATTGTGCGTCCCTCGGAAGAAAAAAAAATTGTGCGTCTCTCAGAAGGAAAAAAAATTGTGCGTCTCTCGGAAGAAAAAAATTGTGCGTTCCGTGACTTTTGGCTCCAATCCCAAAATATTTTGGCGTGCCACATGCCCAGATATTATTGCAAGAATGTGCCGAATATGAAAGAAATGCATTCAGTCATTTTGCAGTAGACGAACGGACAACACCAAAAAATATAACCCCCGAGTTGGGCTGATGCCGCATTGGGGCTAAAAATATTGCCTGGCATGTCAAAAACCTCAATTTTGTGAGCAATTTGACCTTTTTAAAATGGAAAAGGAGACACCAGAGCAAGGTCAGTGTGGTTATCTCACCTGGAACGAAGCCTCACATTATCCTCAAGCTTCCTCTGGTACAATGAAGAATTCATAGTGGATTCTATGATGGTGAGCTGCCCAGGCCCTGATGCAGCAAAGCTGCCCCAAACCATAATATTTCCACCACCATGCTTTACAGTTGGTATCAGGTTCTTGTGGTCAAATGCTGTCTTTGGTTTTCACCAAACATGTCTTCTGGTACTGTGGCTAAATAGCTCTAGCTTTGACTCACCATCTGTCCAGAGCACATTGTTCCAGAAGTGCTGGTCTTTGCCCAGGTGTTCATTGGCAAACTTTAGTCTTGCCCTGATGTTCTTTCTGGACAGCAAAGGTTTCCTCCTGGCACACCTCCCATGTAGATCAAATTGGTGCAGCCTCTTTCTAATGGAAGACTCGTGCAATTTGACATCAACAGTGGCAAGAGCTACCTGTAGGTCCCGTGATGACATTCTGGGGTTCTTAGAGACTTCTTTCAGCATCTTGCGGTCTGCTCTCGGGCTGAACTTGCTGGGGCGGCCTGGCCTGAACAAGTTGGCAGTTGTTTGGAATCTTCTCCACTTGTAGATGATCTTCCGGACAGTCGAATGATTGATTTCAAATTGTTTGGAGATCTTTTTAAATCCCTTCCCAGACTCGTAGGCATCGATAACCTTCTTTCTGAAGGCCTCAGAGAGCTCTTTTGATCTAGGCATGGTGACGCCGCACACTTCAACAACAAAGAGCAAACCAAACTAAATGTCTGAGGTTTAAATAAGACAGGTTCCTCCAAGATCCTCTTTAACTATGTTGTAATCATTTGCACCTGAGCTGGTGCACCTGATTCTAATTTTAGGTATTTGAAGTAGTGATAAATGTAGGGGTGGACTTACTTTTTCCACATGCGAAATTTGCATTTATGTTTATTTAAATTACACAATGGACTACAAACTCTAAATGTTTCATGATATTTGTTGTATTATATCACCTTTATCTATCAATATTGTTGAAATGAAGATCAAATAGCTGTATGTTGAAATATGTTGAAAAAGTCAAAACTTTACATGGGGTGCACTTAATTTTTCACGTGACTGTAGGCATAAGGAAGAACCACCACCACGCAAATTTTATAGGCTATTGAAAATTGGGTCGCCACGTCAAAATCCAAGATGGCCGCCGCCATAGATGTCTGAACCTTGTGAGCGGAATATCTTGAAAAATAAACCAACTACTCACTTCTAATCTGGTGTGTGGGTGTGTCTCCAACCCACTCGCAAATATTATCGACTCTTCCATGTTTCCTGCGTCTTCCACTTTGTCAACTCACATCACTTCACCGACGGGGGACCTAGGCGTAACGCTTATTTTAGCTGAGGATAATGACTGTACCTGAGTTGCTGTGTTCTCATGATTTACACAAATCATAATACAAACAATTATTTTGCACAAATGTATTTGTTGTGTTTGTGATATCACATTTTTAAAGGCAATTTAGGTTGAAGATTTACGTTGAATGTTTTTTTTCAAGAAAGAACCCCTCTGCACACACATAGGGGAGGGGTAGGTGCAGACTGGAACTTTGGGACGATTACACCTCACCACCACGTAATTCAAAACACCTCACCACCCCGTAATTCAAAACACCTCACCACCACATAATTAAAAACACCTCACCACTACATAATTAAAAACACCTCACCACCACATAATTAAAAACACCTCACCACCACATAATTAAAAACACCTCACCACCACGTAATTATAAATACCTCACCACCACGTAATTAAAAACACCTCACCACCACGTAATTCAAAACACCTCACCACCATGTCATTTAAAAACACCTCACCACCACATAATTAAAAACACCTCACCACCACGTAATTAAAAACACCTCACCACCACGTAATTCAAAACACCTCACCACCATGTCATTTAAAAATACTTCACCACCACGTTATTAAAAACACTTCACAACCACGGAAACAAAAGTTTGAGGGAGTCGTTAAGTGACAACACAGACACTGCCCAGATGTGTAGATATATAGATAAATGAATGTACCCGAGTTGCCGTTTTGTCATGGTTTAAACCAATCATAATTCAAACAATTATTTTGCACAAATGTATTTGTAATATACAGTCACGTGAAAAAGTAAGTACACCCCATGTAAAGTTTTGACTTTTTCAACATATTTCAACATACAGCTATTTGATCTTCATTTTAACAATATTGGAAGATAAAGGTGATATAATATAACAAATATCATGAAACATTTACATTTTGTAGTCCATTGTATAATTTAAATAAACATAAATGCAAATTTCGCATGTGGAAAAAGTAAGTACACCCCTACATTTATCACTACTTCAAATACCTAAAATTAGAATCAGGTGCACCAGCTCAGGTGCAAATGATTAGAACATCCTTAGAGAGGATCTTGGAGGAACCTGTCTTATTTAAACCTCAGACATTTCGTTTGGTTTGCATTTTGTTGTTGAAGTGTGCGGCGTCACCATGCCTAGATCAAAATAGCTCTCTGAGGTCTTCAGAAAGAAGGTTATAGATGCCTTCGAGTCTGGGAAGGGATTTAAAAATATCTCCAAACAATTTGAAATCAATCATTCGACTGTCCGGAAGATCATCTACAAGTGGAGAAGATTCCAAACAACTGCCAACTTGTTCAGGCCTGGCCGCCCTGGCAAGTTCAGCCCGAGAGCAGACCGCAAGATGCTGAAAGAAGTCTCTAAGAACCCCAGAATGTCATCACGGGACCTACAGGTAGCTCTTGCCACTGTTGATGTCAAAGTGTACGAGTCTACAATGAGAAAGAGGCTGCACAAATTTGATCTACATGGGAGGTGTGCCAGGAGGAAACCTTTGCTGTCCAGAAAGAACATCAGGGCAAGACTAAAGTTTGCCAATGAACACCTCGGCAAAGACCAACACTTCTGGAACAATGTGCTCTGGACTGATGAGTCAAAGGTAGATCTCTTTGGCCACAGTACCAGAAGACATGTTTGGGGCGAAAACCAAAGACAGCATTTGACCACAAGAACCTGATACCAACTGTAAAGCATGGTGGTGGAAATATTATGGTTTGGGGCAGCTTTGCTGCATCAGGGCTTGAGCAGCTCACCATCATAGAATCCACTATGAATTCTTCATTGTACCAGAGGTGCTTGAGGATAATGTGAGGCCATCTGTTGGAAGTTGAAGCTCAACCGAAGGTGGACCTTGCATCATGACAATGACCCTAAACATACCAGTAAATCCACCAAGGAATGGCTGAAAAGAAAGAAATGGAGGGTTCTGGAATGGCCAAGTCAAAGCCCGGATCGAAATCCATCGAGATGTTGTGGGGGGATTTGAAACGAGCTGTGCATGCAAGAAACCCCTCAAACATTGCACAGCTGAAAGAATTCTGCATGGAGGAGTGGGAAAAAATTTCTCCCAGTCGATGTCAGAGACTGGTAGACAGTTATAAGAAACGCCGACTCAAGGTTGTTTCTGCCAAAGGGGGCAATACCACCTATTAGAGCCAAGGGTGTACTTACTTTTTCCACCTGCGAAATTTGCATTTATGTTTATTTAAATTATACAATGGACTACAAAATGTAAATGTTTCATGATATTTGTTGTATTATATCACCTTTATCTATCAATATTGTTGAAATAAAGATCAAATAGCTGTAAGTTGAACTATGTTGAAAAAGTCAAAACTTTACATGGGGTGTACTTACTTTTTCACGTGACTGTACGTGATATCACATTTTATAAACAATTGAAGTTGAAAAAAAAAAAATCCCCAAAAAATTCAAAAATAAATAAATATTAAAAATTGGAAAGATTTTCAAAAAACATACCCTTATGACATACCGACGGGAGAGATATGTGCATACCAGAAGTTTGGTACGATTTCACAAAAGTTTGAGAAATCATCCTTCCGAGGTCGGCAAATTGAGTACCAGCTTGCCGGGATGAATGATCCTGGTGTGTACCCCGGTTTAGAATAGGTACACCGTATCGCTGCGCATCGTAAGAGGCGACTAAGCGTTGGCGTCAGGAAGGGCATCCGGCCATAAAAACATTGCCTCAAACAGGGAACCATGATTACCATGGGGCCCGCAAGGCTAACCCCCACTCTAGCGGGGAAAATGGCCTTAAAACGATCATTCATTCATTTATTCACAAAAGTTTGAGAAAGTAGTTCAGTGACGAGACAAGACGAGACAACTTAACACAGACACTGCACAGATATATATATATATATATATATATATATATATATATATATATATATATATATATATATATATATATATATACATATATATATATATATATATATATATATATATATATATATATATATATATTATACATATATATTATATATATATATATATTATGCATATAATATATATACATTCATATTCATATATATATATATATATACTTTCATATTCATATTGATGGTATTATGCCATTTTTGGGGCAGATGGTTTGACGTGACAGAAGACTGGAAAGACCTGAAAGGTTGATGCTGTGGGCAAGAATGGGTTTAAAGTAAGAAAGTCGAGGAGTGGTGGATAACATGCACTGGTTTGTGCTGGGAGGGGAGATGGTTCCATCATTGACAGAGGCCCCTGTGAAGAGTGTGTGGGAGTGATTGTGTGGCATATGTTGGTCGATGGTGTGATGCGTGTGATGGTGTGCGTATGTATATATATACATACAGGCTTGGCAGGTTCGAGAGAAGTGTGGGTGTGGACGTGAGTTTGAGTCAGTGAGAGGATTGCATATCAATCAGAGCCGAATGGGGTGTGTGTGTAAGGTGGGTGAGGAGGAGGTACAGCAACGCAGTGCCTTTGAAAAGGGGACACGGAAGACGACTGGGAGAAACAGCCAGGTAGCAAGCCACAGTGTTGTATGTCCTGAGGTTGTACTGCAACCAGGGCCGCATTTAGACATGTGGAAGCCCCTGGGCTGCTTTCAGTAGTGGAGGCCCTCCCTACCTTAGAATACTAAAAAGGTGACAAGACATAGTTACAGTCATCCATAAAGTATATTTTTTTGGGACAAAGAATGTGAATAAAAATGTACATCTTTAAATATCATGATCGATCTATAAGACTCTACGACGTTCCTATGTTTCAAGTATAAAGAATCTGAATGGTGAATAAGCAAGCAGGTCAATCAAGATCCATCATAAGAATCTAGTAAAGTGCCTAATACCCATATTTACAGACCAGGCACTTTACGAGACTTGACCCTTGCAAAGTCTTGGATCAATTTGTCAAAGTCAATCTCTCCGAGAATGTCACATTCAATACTCATCAAGGCCAGGTGACTGAGCCTATCATGACACATTAATTGACACATTGTAGTACGGACACATTGTACATGACATTGTACGTACATGACACATTGTCTGTTCTTGATGAACTTCATTTTACTGAATGAACGTTCTCCAGAACAGTTTGTGACCATGAGCACCAAGTACATCCGTAGCGTTATCTCGACATTTGGAAATGTATCCGCAACATTCTTGTCCATCAACAGTTTGTAAAGGAAATGTTCTCTCCCTGTCTTATCATCTTCGTATTCCAGTAAATGAGTGAGGAAGGCTGCAAACTGCACAAGTTCAACACCAAGTGTTTGATCGAGATCATCCTTGTACTCGGCAACCAATTTTGCTGCAGCTGCTTCGATTTCATCGCAGTCCAGTGATTCCAGTTTACGCAAGAAACCGAAAAGAGAACAGGTGTTCTCATAGGCTTCCAATCGTTGCTCCAATGAACTCAGAAAATGATCAATGACTAGAAGAAAATTCTGAACTCGAAATTTTCAGACAGTGAGAGTGCAGCTTCTTCTGATCATCCATATGTGGTGGCCCCCTGGTTGTGGAGGCCCCTGGGCAACTGCCCAGCTTGCCCATTCCTAAATCCGGCCCAGACTTCAACAGGGAAAGGATGTGAGGAGGATAGTGAAATGTCCAGGTGTGGGAGAAAGGGGAGTATGGGAGAGAATGGATGGAGTGATGTGTGTGGCGCTTCATAGGTTGAAAGGAAGGGTGGAAGATATATTGAGAAAGATGAATGAGATTGTGTTTGAGTATGCTTGTGTCACGTTTAGAGTGAAAGAGTGTGTAGAGAGGGGTGAGAAGGAGGCATGTTTGAGCAGGAAACAGAGGGAGATCCATGAGTTGAGAATGGAGTTGAGGAGTTAGAATGGAAGATGGAAGAGGGCAGTGGAAGGGGAGAGGAATGGGCTTGAGGTGTTGACGAAGCAGGTGAGGATGAGGTTGATGAAGTTGAAGCGAGTGGAAAGGATGAAGAGGTGAAGAAAGGAGAGGCAGAGGAAGAGAAAGAGGTTCTTTGAGATCCTTTTCGGTTTATGAAGAAACTGTTGGAGCCGTCTCGATCTGGTGTACTGAAGGTACCAGAGGAAAATTTGGAAGGTCATCTGCATGTCACATATGCAGACACAAGGAGGAACGAAGTGGTGGAGGACATCGAAGGCTTGGTGAGACCGACAGAGCCAGGTGTTCCATTTGATTTGTCAGAGCACAAGATGTCTGAGATTGAGGCAGTTTTGAGGAAGGCATGGGCGGCATCGGCTCCAGGACCAAGTGGAGTGCCATACAAGGTGTTTAAGAGTTGTGAAGGCATCAGGCAGTATCTGTGGAAGGCTCTGAAGGTGGTATGGAGGCAAGGAGTGGTGCCCAGTCAATGGACTAGGGCGGAAGGAGTTTATATTCCAAAGCAGGAGGAGGCTGTGACACTTGAGCAGTTTAAACCAATAACTTTGCTCGATGTATACACAAAGAATTAAGTTAAGCACCCCCCCGTTTTTTTACAACCTCGCACATTACAAGTTTGTTGTCGTCAAAACAGTGTAATATACCCATGATATTGCTATATTTTCTGGAGAAGTGATATTATGGTCACATAAAAACATAACAATCATGCCGTTTTCAATATTTTATTCTGAATAATTTAAGGTGAAATTTTTTGGGAATTTTAGGCATATTTTCACCTCAATTTAAGTATGGAGCTATAGGTCCATCACGGACAGTGTGGATGACGTTTATGTTTGCTAACGTACAGTCATTGTTCTGAGAAGACCTCTAGCGATCTTTGCGTCAATAACGTGTGTAGGACCCACGTGATCGGATGGAGCAAGGTGCTGTGACAACCATCCCCTGGCCTGCGTACAGTCCTGACCTGAACCCCCTCGAGCACGTTTGGGACATGTTGGGACGACAAATTGCGAAGATGGTCCCTCCAATAGCCAATCTGGATGAATTGGAACGTGCATTACATCGGGAATGGAACAACCTGCCACAGCAACGCATACGACGGCTTACAGGGTCTATGAGACGTAGGGTTGAGTCAGTGATCCGATCACGTGGGTCCTACACACGTTATTGACGCAAAGATCGCTAGAGGTCTTCTCAGAACAATGACTGTACGTTAGAAAACATAAACGTCATCCACACTGTCCGTGATGGACCTATAGCTCCATACTTAAATTGAGGTGAAAATATGCCTAAAATTCCCAAAAAATTTCACCTTAAATTATTCAGAATAAAATATTGAAAACGGCATGATTGTTATGTTTTTATGTGACCATAATATCACTTCTCCAGAAAATATAGCAATATCATGGGTATATTACACTGTTTTGACGACAACAAACTTGTAATGTGCGAGGTTGTAAAAAAACGGGGGGGTGCTTAACTTAATTCTTTGTGTATAGATGGGAAGATATTGATGAGTGTCTTTGCGGCACGGCTCTCAGGCTTCATCAGAGGGAATGGTTTTGTGGATGGATCTGTGCAGAAGGCAGGAATACCAGGATCACCAGGATGCATTGAACCCTCGGCAATGGTCTGGCAAGTGTTACAGGAGGCAAAGAGGCAAAGGAAGGATGTGGCGGTGGTATGGCTGGATTTGGAGAATGCATATGGCTCAGTGCCGCATGCCTTGATCAGGTATGCCATGGATTTATTTTGGGTGCCACGGGGATTTAGGGATTTTTTGATGGCATATTATGATCAGTTTTGGATGCGGTTTGCGACACAGTCCTATGTAACAGAGTGGCAGAAGTTGGAAGTGGGGATCCCGATGGGATGTACCATCTCCCCTATTTTGTTTGTGCTGGTTATGGAGTTGTTGATACGTGTGGTGAGTGGACATGGGAAAGAAGTGGAGCTAGCCCCTGGTCAGAGTTTGTCAGCGATGTTTGCATTCATGGATGACCTGACAGTTGTCCAACAGTCGGCTGATGCAGCAGTAGAGGTACTGGGATGACTGGAAAGTTTGATGCGGTGGAAAAGAATGGGATTTAAAGCAGGAAAGTCGAGGAGTGTGGTGGTGAGACGAGGAGTGGTGGATAACATGCACAGGTTTGAGCTGGGAGGGGAGCAATTCCATCATTGGTGGAGGCCCCTGTGAAGAGTTTGGGAAGATGGCATACAGTGGAGTTGAATGATGTGTGAAGGGCGGAGGAGGTCAGAAACAAGCTTTTGAGAGGTTTGAAGAGGATTTATGGATGTGGTTTGCCAGGTAAATTGAGGAGTGGTGTTTGAAGTTTGGATTGATGCCACGAGTATTGTGGCCATTGATGATGTATGATATTGTGATTGGGCATGGAGAGAGGATGGTGGTTGTGGTGAGCGGGTTTGTGAAGAGGTGGTTGGGAGTGCCACGCTGTTTGACGAACATTGCCTTTGATGGTCAGGGTGGAAAACTCCAGTTTCCCTTGACATCATTAACCGAGGAGTTTAAGGTGGTGAGGGTGCGGGAGTTCATGATGTTGCGGGATTCAAATGATGCAGTGGTAAAGAATTCTCTCCCAGAGAAGAAGGGAAGTTGGAAGTGGAATGCAAGAGCAGAGGTGGACGAGATGGAAGAGCGGTTGCAACAGGAGGAGGTCATGGGGATGGTACAGCATGGGAAGCATGGCTTGGGGTGGATGAAGCATGAGCGATGGGGCAAGGCATGTGTGAAAGAGAGGAGGAAGATGGTTGAGAGGGAGGTGAGCAGAAAGGAGGGGAGATATGTGAAAGCAGTCGGACATGTACAGTAAGGTGCTTGGACTAGGTGGGAAAGTGTGTGGATGAGGACATTGAAGTGGCAAGAGATTTGGAGGATGGAACTAATATTGTTGAGTTTCCTGTTGTGGGCAACGTATGATGTGTTCCGTCACCAGTACACTTGAGATTGTGGGGATTGTTCCAGGAGGAGAGATGTTCTTTGTGTGGAGGTTTTGGGAATGGTGCAGCATGCACTGAGTGCATGCTCAGTAGCATTGGCAGCAGGAAGATACAAGTGGCGGCATGATCAGGTGCTGGCGGTGGTAGTGCAGATGGAGCAACAAGAGGTGCTGAGATCGAGAGAGAGAGAAGAGTGAAGAAGGAGACCGATGGGGGAGAGGTGTTGTTTGTCAAAGAGGGCCAAGTGGTAAGAGGTGGAATGAGGAGGACCTGGAAAGCAAGAGGATTGTCAGATGCTTGTGATTGGCAAGTGATGGCAGACCTAAAGCCACAATTGGTATTCCCAGAGGAGATCTGTGTGACAAGGTTGCGGCCCGACATTGTCATCTGGTAAGGTGCAACAGGACAGGTCATCTTAGGGGAATTGTAGGTACCTTGGGAAGAGAGCATGGAGGAGGTGCACGAGAGGAAGAGAGGAAAGTACAGTGAGATGGAGGCAGAGTGTCGGGAGAAGGGTTGGCGAGTTTCTTGTCAGCCATTTGAGGTGGGGTGTGGAGGGTATATTGGCAATTCCTTTTCTGCATTCCTTGCTCGGCTTGGAGTGTGTGGGACAGAAAGAAGGAGGATGTGTGACAGAGTGGCCCAGCTTGCCTTGAAAGGCTCACTTTGGATATGGAGGAAGTTTATGGAGGCACGTCGAACGGTGTAGGTTGAGGTTGTTGTTGGTGGTTCATTTCAGCCTAAAGGGGCAGTGACTGAGCACTGAAGAGAAATGTGTGTGTGTGTGTGTGTGTGTGTGTGTGTGTGTGTGTGTGTGTGTGTGTGTGTGTGTGTGTGTGTGTGTGTTTTTTTTTTGTTTGTTTGTTTTGCAGGAGTAGATGTGGTTTTGCATGAATATGTTTTTGTTTGAGTGGTGCATGTTGTAAGGGTAGGTGGTCGGTTGGTTTTTATTTTATTTTATTTTTTTGGTGTGTAAGTGAGTGGATGAGGGGCTGTGGATTGTGGGAGTGGAGACAGATTTGTTGTTGTATTCTGTATTCTCACTGGCTGGGGGTGGGGGTATGGTATGTATGCATCCAGGTGTAGCTGCTGCATGTGGAGGCGTATGTGCCCCTGCTGGCCCACCTTAGCTGACCATATCGAGGTTGAAGGGCCGAAATGGGATGATGCTGAGAAACTCGACTGAGGACCTGGTCAGTGAGGCACATGACAGGTATATATAAAATCTAGCACACAACCATGCAATCTCCATAGACAAACATTGGCAGTAGAATGGGCCGTGCTGAAGAGCTCAATGACTTTCAATGTGGCACCGTCATAGGATGCCACTTTTCCAACAAGTTAGTTCGTCAAATTTCTTCCTTGCTAGATTTGCCCCAGTCAACTGTAAGTGGTTTTTTTGGTGGGGTTTTTTGTATACTGAATCGAGGCTCGTGAAAGAGCTAACATTTACTTCACAAACAAATCAACCAGACAAACAAAATATATAAAAAGAAGGAGTGGAAGACAAGATGGGGAGAGAAGGGGAAGCACACAAACACAACATTTGAGAGCAGGGAGATGTGTGGAATGGGGAGGGCTTGGGGGGAGGAGGCGTGGGAAGGGGGGAGGGAGAAGTATAAAACACAAGGACACCAAGGACTTCCAGGACAGAAGTTGGTATTTCAAAAAAGTGGAATTGGAAGGAGGGGGGGGGGGGGAGGTAGAAGTATAAAACACAAGGACACCAAGGACTTCCAGGACAGAAGTTGGTATTTCAAAAAAGTGGAATTGGGGTGAAATTAGCGGGGGTAGAAAAGATCAAGGTTTTGGATGGGGGAAGATAAGAGATGGTGGTGAACAGCTGTTTTAAAGACCTGGAGGGTGGAGTGGGATTGAAGAGAGTGAGGGAGTTTGTTCCAGAGGCAGGAGAAAAGAGGAATGAAGGAGTGAAGGTGAGCAGAGAGTCTTGATTTTGGCAGTTTAACCATAAGAGGGTTGCAGGCAGATCTTGTGCGACCTGTAGGAATATTTGGGGGACAGAGCCCAGAGAGAGCTGGGGGGGCAAGGCCAGAGAGGAGTCGGAAGAAGACGGAAAGACCACCAACCTGCCTGCGGTGAGTGAGAGGCCCTTGGAGGTAGCTTCATCGCGGAAGATTCCAATGATTCTGAATGCTTTGGTTTCAACAGCGTGAAGACGAGCGAGGTGTGAGGCAGGAGCACCAGCCCAGAGGGGAGAGCAGTATTCCATTGAGCTGTGGATGAAAGCCTTGTATGTGGTGAGGAGCTCAGGTGTGCCAAGGAAGGACTTCGCACGATGGAGGATGCCCAGTCAGCGACTGGCTTTGGAGGCCAGATTTGAAATGTGGTTTTCCCAGGAAAGATCATGGCAGATAGTGAGACCTAAAAGCTTGAGTGACAGAACTTCTTGGAGAGGATTATTCAGAAAGTGGATGGGAGGGTTGTCCAGTCGGTCTTTTCGGAGAGACATCGTAAGAGTGTGAGATTTGTCAGGATTGAAAGACATGTTCCACTTGTTTGCCCAGTCTGTGATTTTGTCCAGGTCTGCAGAGAGTGAGGAGGCTGCAGACTGCCGATCTGAGGGACGAAGAATGGAGCGACAGAGAGTAGAGTCATCAGCAAAGAGATAGAGAGGATTTTCAAGAGAGTCAGAGAGATCATTGATGAAGACCAGAAAAAGCACAGGGCCCAGAACACTGCCTTGGGGAACTCCAGCCTGAACATGAAGAGGAGATGAGAGAAACCCATTCAGGGCCACACGTTGACTATGACTAGAGAGGAAGTCCGCCAGCCATGCGTGGAGATTTCCATGGATACCAAAAGAGGAGAGTTTGGTGAGCAGAGCGGGGTGCCAGACCGTACCGAAGACACGTGATATGTCAAGGGAGACTGCTCTAATTTCCTGTTTGGCATTGAGGACCTCCATCCATTGTTGAGAAAGCAGAAGCAGCATGTCCAGAGTATAGTGACCAGGTCTGAAACCAAATTGATGATCAGAGATCAAGCCATTGGAGAAGAGGACAGATTTCATATCTGAAGCAATGATGGATTCCATGACTTTGCTGATAATTGGGAGAAGGCTGATTGGTCTGTAGTTGCTGGGATCTGTTTTTGCACCTTTTTTGTGCAAAGCGTTGATGTTGGCAGATTTCCAAGCAGATGGAAGATGTCCTTGAGCAAAAGAGAGGGTGAAGAGAACAGAGAGAGGGAGTGAAAGAGTGGAAGAACAGGATTTTAGGACCCGTGGGCTGATGCCCTCAGGTCCAGTTGCAGAATCAGAGTCGAGGGTTGACAGAAACTTTTCCACCTTGTCAGGAGGAAAGGACACAGAGTCCACGAGCAGCTGGGTACGACTGGGTACGGTGGGTACAGAGAGGGATGGGTTTGGGACACAAGATTTAGAGGCAAACACAGAGTTGAGGCATTCAGCTTTTTCACGTGCGGAGTCAGCCGTGTGGCCATTTGAGGTGAGGGAGGGGATGGAGGGGGAACAAACACCAGAAACAGATTTGACCAGACGCCACCAGGATTTGGAAGAGGGAGACAGATAAGAGAGTTCGGTCCTGAGAATGGACAGGTATTGTTTCCTGGCTCTCCTGAGGGTGGACACACACTTGTTTCGGGCTTTGTGAAAGGAAATGAGATTTCCTTCCGTTGGATTTGCTTTCCAGGAGACGAAAGCAGGTTGTTTCTGGGCAATAGCCTCAGCACAAGATTCCATGTACCATGGACGGGAGGAAGGGTATGACAACTGAAGACGAGATGGGATAAATCTGTGCATGAGAGAGAGCAATTTACTTTGGAAGAATTCCCAGGATGAGTTGATGTCAGAGGCGGTGGAGATGGGAGACCAGTCCAGATGATTGATGGCTGCTTGAAGACCGTGCCAGTTGGCCTGAGTGAAATGCCAGACTCGTCGACGCTGAGGAGGCTCCCTGAGAATGGTCAGAGAGATGTCCACTTTAACAAGCACATGATCAGATGAGCCGATTGGAGCAGAAGAAGAGCAGCAGACATTTTCAGGGAAGTTAGTCATAACCAAGTCCAGAAGAGAAGATGCTCCGTTGACTGAGATCCGGGTCGGGAAATTGACAGATTGTGTCAGTCCCAGTGAGTCACAGAAGTCCTTTGCTGAAGAGCCATGGCTGGTGAGAGAGGTACCCACACCCAGCCAACTGGCATGGTGACAGTTGAAATCACCACATATGAGGAAGAGAGAGTTGGGATGGGTAGATAGAAGTTGGTCCATATTATCAGACAGCGAGATGGAGATGGAGTCATCACTGTTTGGTGGACGGTACAACACACATATGAACAAAAGGTGGGAGCGAAGGGGAAGCCGTAGCCAAAGGTATTCCTGGGGGTGAGGAGGAGAGAGGGCAGTGCAGGGCGAGTGAGGGAGAGAGTTTTTTATAAAGATAGCAACCCCACCTCCAGGACGAGGCTCAGGTCTATCATACTGGAGGAGGGAGTAACCTGGGAGAGATACCAAGGAATCAGAGACATCATGAAGGAGGAAAGTTTCTGTTAAGCAGATCACGTCTGGTTTGTCAGAAGCAACCTGTATGGAGAGATCAGTCAGGTTTGAGCGAAGGCCCCGGATGTTTGAGGTCCATACTTTTAAAGAAGAGGAAGGGGGAGCATCGGATACAGAACAGGGGGGGGGGAGGGAGCGATAGGGAGAGCTGTTGAAGGTGTGTCAGAGATTTCAGAATAGCTTGGAGAAAGGGAAGAATGGGGCGGACAAAAGGTTTGATGGTGATTGGGTGAGGCGCAGTGAGGTGTTATTTGAGGAGGGGGGAGAGTGAGGTGGTTGAGGGAGATGAAGGTGAAAGTTGGAAGGGGGAAGAAGCGGGGAGGACGCTTTGACGAGGAGGGGTGAGAGGGGAGTCTAGGAGGGGAGGAGCGAGGGAGAGTCTCGGAGGGGAGGGGTGTGGGGGGAGTTTAGGAGGGAAGGGGCAAGGGGGGAGATTTGAAAGGGATGGGTGATGGGGAAGATTTGGAGGGGAGGGGCAAGGGGGAAGATTTGAAAGAGATGGGTGATGGGGATGATTTTGAGGGGAGGGGCAAGGGGGTCGATTTAGAGGGGAGGGGTGATGGGGAAGTTTTGGAGGGGAGGGGTGATGGGGAACATTTGGAGGGAAGGGGTGATGGGGAAGATTTGGAGGGGAGGGGCAAGGGGGAATATTTGAAAGGGATGGGTGATGGGGAAGATTTGTAGGGGAGGGGCAAGGGGGAATATTTGAAAGAGATGGGTGATGGGGATGATTTGGAGGGGAGGGGCAAGGGGGTAGATTTGGAGGGGAGGGGTGATGGGGAAGTTTTGAAGGGGAGGGGTGATGGGGAAGATTTGGAGGGAAGGTGTGATGGGGAAGTTTTGGAGGGAAGGGGTGATGAGGAAGATTTGGAGGGGAGGGGTGAGATTGGATTTTGAAAAGTGTACGATTTATGGGAAACGAACATTTATTGCAAAATGAGTTTCTTGAGACATTCGAGTCAAAAATACATTTGAGGACGCTGAAGGATGGGTGGAGTGCGGGAGAGTTTAGGGAATGTATGAAAGAGGCACTGTGAGAGATGGATTTTTTTTTCGGAATGAATAGATTTGGTGAGCAATTCGAAAGCATCCTTTTATAGAAGAAGAAGAAAAAGGTGTTATAGAATACGACAGAATACAGTTCTTCAGGGGACAGATTAAACATTCTTTAACAACGTGATCACGTGATCACGAACAACGTGGTCGAAGAACGAACGAACAAATAAGAATGAACAAACGGATAAGAACAGAGAAGGAAATCTTTTTTTTGGTTTTTTTTTTTTGAGGAGATTTTAAAACAAGGAAGTATAGGGTGAAAAGACCGAGAAAAACAGAGACCGAAAGTAATTTCAGCGTGATCGAAGAACCGCTGAGACAAAAACAAAGCCTCAAGCCAAGGTCGGACACGGTAGCTTACTACACTCGGCCTCAGAATACGCGACACAAAATAACCGACGATTCTGTACACAGGTATGAAAAACCAACACCGAGAATCCTATTAAAGACACCCCAATAGGTATATACACCGAAAGAAAGATCCAGTTTCGACAAAAACACAATTGTGAAAAATTACTTAACTTCGAAAGCGTGCGCGCATTGACAGCTTTGAAGAGACGTGACCTCCAATCTTGCGCATGCGCAGACCTGTTATTGTGAAGTGGAAACGTCTAAGAACAACAACAGCTCAGCCGTGAAGTGGTAGGCCACACAATCTCATGGAACGGGACCGCCGAGTGCTGAAGTGCGCCGAGCGCACAAATCGCCTGTCCTTGGTTGCAACATTACTCTGGAAGCAAAGGCCAGCACATCAGCTTTTCGTCGGGAGCTTCATGAAATGGGTTTCCCTGGCCGAGAAGCCGCACACAAGCCTCAGATCACCATGCGCAATGCCAAGCGTCGGCTGGAGTGGTGTAAAGCTCGCCGCCATTGGACTCTGGAGCAGTGGAAACGTGTTCTCTGAAGTGTTGAATCATGCTTCACCATCTGGCAGTCCGACGGACAAATCTGGGTTTGGCGGATGTCAGAAGAACGCTACCTGCCAAAATGCATAGTGCCAACTGCAAAGTTTGGTGGAGGAGGAATAATGGTCTGGGGCTGTTTTTCATGGTTCGGGCTAGACCCTTTAGTTCCAGTGAAGGGAAATCTTGACGCTACAGCCTACAAAGACATTCCAGACGATTGTGTGCTCTCAAATTTTGGCCAAGGTTTGGGAAAGTCCCTTTCCTGTTTCAGCATGACAATAGCCCCGTGCACGAAGCGAGGTCCCAGAAATGGTTTGTCGAGATCGGTGTGGAAGAACTTGACTGGCCTGCACAGAGCCCTGACCTCATCCCCATCAAACACCTTGATGATGAATTGGAATGCCTACTGCAAGCCAGGCCTAATCGTCCAACATCAGTGCCCGACCTCACTAATGCTCTTGTGGATGAATGGAAGCAAATCCCCACAGCAATGTTCCAACATCTAGTGGAAAGCCTTCCCAGGAGAGTGGAGGCTGTTATCGCAGCAAAGGGGGGGACCAACTCCATATTAATGCCCATGATTTTGGAATTAGATGTTGGACCAGCACATACGGTTTGATGTTCCGGTGTCCACATACTTTTTGTCATGTAGTATATATATATATATATATATAGTATTTGTTTGTTGTTTAAATATATTATTGATTTGTTGTATTTTATTTTCTATATTTAGACAATGTGTGTAATCGATTAATTTTATTAATATCTCTATTTATTCGGACAGGACAGTGATCAAACAGGTTGCATAATTATTTTCTCGCTGTCTTGCCTGGTTTTGTTTACCGTCAAGATTGTCATTTGAATATTATGTGTGATCGCATTCGTATCGTCGGTGACCGTTGATGCCACTACGGTCCACGATGTATTTCCTTTCGTGAAAATAGGCGAGTTAATGCTGGGATCCTTATCCCAAATCAGCCTCAAGTCGAACGTCAGGCCTGGCCGACCGGATCCTGAACGACTTGGTCCACAAACGATGCCCGGTGGACATGATAAGGAGTTAGGGACATTAAAGAAGTGCGCGCACACACACATACGCGCGCGCACACACACACACACACACACACACACACACACACACACACACACACACACACACACACACACACACATACACACACACACACACACATACACATACATAGACACATACATACATACATACATACATACACACACACACACACACACACACACACATGCACGCACACACACACACACACATACACATACATACACCCACATACACACACATACATACATACACACACACACACACACACACACACACATACATACACACACACACACATACATACACACACATGCCTACATACACATACATACATACATACATACATAGACACACACACACACATACATACATACATACATACATACACACACACACACACACACACACATACATACATACATACATACATACATACATACATACATACATACACACACGTGGATACTTTGAGACCTGGGAGGGACAGAGTTCCGTCCCCCATCTGAAACCCGCATAGTATGGAGTTCACACCCACACCGACATTTTAGTTGTATCCTCATTCGTTCACGATGATGTTTTCACGCTCTTTTCTCCGTTTGTCCGGTTGTGTTTTTGTTATTTTTCCCATTCATGTCGCCGAATTGAAAGCTCCTCGTTTCCCTTGGGAGTCACAAAGCCCGGTGACGGTGAGTTGGTTCATCACCTTTGTTCCGCACACGGTTCCATTTGAGTTAAACAGTGATACCTGGCACGGCCTGGTTAACCATCAACGGGAGCTTAGCGCTACCCTCCCCGAAGGTTCGGCGCAAACGCTGCCTCGCGACCAGGTACACTGCCGGAGACACTGTACCTGTTGTGGTCGTGAATGGCCGGCACGCCCACTCAACAAACAAACAGTCGGTGGAAGCAGGTGGGAACGACAGTTAGGGGTGGGAGGAGTGCGTCGGAAAAAAAGGTGTGACCACATGTAGGACAGGTAGGGATAGTGACGGGCATGCGAGGTGCGTGAGCATCAAGGTGGAGGAAAGGGGTTCGTGGATGTGGGCGGACCGTCGCGACCCCACCAGGTGCGCCACCCAATGAATTACTGCTACGTCTGCAGGTGAGCCAATGGAGCCGTGATGCGTGCGGCCTTTTTGGGACGGGTTTGTGTAAAAGGAGAGGGGTAGAAGTGAGTGGTACAGGGAGTGGTTGGACTGTGCAGAGTTCGGCGCGCAATAAAAACATCCATGTCATGAGGCCTGGGCGACAGGGACAGAGAGAGAGAGCGGACATCTTGAACGCGGAGACGAGCGAGCGCGACCAGGTGTTCGGGCTGCGCAGACCGAGGCTGCACAGACCAAGACTACGGTTGATTTAACTGCATTTTTGTAAGGATCTCTATCGCAAAACGTACTTTGTACTATATATTGAACGACTGCAATGGTCCTGGTTTAAACGTCGAAAGAAAATGCCTGCGACGATTTTTTTTTTAACTTCAGACGTTGGACAACTTCGACAAAAAGAAAATCCAACAAATTCCCCAAATATTCGATGAGTCGATTAATTATATTTAATTTCTGTTGTAAGAAGATTTTACTTTGTAGTTTGTTATAAATTAATTATTGAGAAATATCGAACTTACGATTTCTCTTTTCCACCCATTTAACGACATCTTCCATTCATCGTTATCGAAATCGACGTTATTTGTGATATTTTAACGTTTATTATACCTGTAAATTTTTCTTTCGTCTATATTGTATTCCGCACATAAAGTAAGCAAATCCGAACTGATATTAGGTGTTATTATTTAAATAAATTTATTTTTGAAAATGTAAATATTTTTCATGTTGTTTTTTTTTTTTTTTGCAGAATTTCAATACTTTTTTGTGTATTGGATTGTCGGTATGATGTACAACTGTACACGACTGTACAGACTTATTGTTGTGATTTTTGCTTTTTAAAGTTATATTATATTATATTATATTGTATTTATTTATTGATCCATCATTACATTTGCATCAATAATCACCCTCAAAGTTGAGGAAATTGAGTTGATTATTTTAATATAAATAATAACAATTACATCATACTTTAAATGGAATAAGATTATTTTGTACAACGAGATCACCTTGATTTAAGAAAAACTTCTTTTCCTGGTCAGGGTTCACCCAGATAGGTCAGATGGCAGAGCACCGGTACGGTTCGCCTGAGGACCTGGGTTCGATTCCTGGTCTGGGCGGGTAATTTGCCCACATATATTGATTGGTTCTTTTTTTCTACTTTTGATAGTCAGAATTCTTTTTTTTAGGGGGGTGAAGTTGTGGAACAGACCAGTTAATGACGCTCCACTTTTCCCCAGGCCAACAGATGCTTTATCTTGCGTTTATAACGTTGCCGTTCACTCCGGGTTACCTGCAATCGCATGCACCTGCTCGATGTACCTGTAAAACGAAATGGTGGTTTTGACCGATGTAGCGTTCTCACCCGAAACCCAGACTCATGATTCTGCAAACCATATTTAAATGCACATACCTTGTGTATTTGTCCAATGTCTACTAATGCACTTGTCATTCGTGTTAAAGTACCTTGATGTCTGCATATGTATTTGTCTTTGCATCTGATTTCTGCACAGGTTCCATTTCGAGCGTTGGATCAATTGTAAATGTGGAGTTCAGTGGTTGCCATATGTATACGTCTAAATCATCACACCTTTGCTTGGTTTCTCAAACTCGCATGTAATTTGTACTTAGTGCTTCGTGTTGCATTTGCATTTTTCAGTGCTTTTGTTTTGTTCTTTTTGTTTTCTTTTTCAAACTTTTGTTTTCTGGCCTAGCTGATTGTAACATTCCTGGTCCCAGAGTTGACCTCTTTCTACCACCCCCAACTCTTCCTGAATGTCATTTGTACGTCATCATAGGTTCCGCCTTTTAACCGAAGTTACTGTTTTTGCAAGTTGAGTTTCACAAGGTCGAAGGATAAGGATGCACAAGGTTATAGTTGAGTTTGAGGTTTTTTATTATAAAATGGTGACTTATTTGGGGAATTTTACGACCTAAGCTGGGGGGGTTTTTTTGGACCTAAATGCAATTTTCTTCCCCACTCCCACTCCCCCTCACCTTTCCTAAAACCAGACCATACGGTCTGATAATTTCCTTTGCAGAAAGCCCCCGTAATCTTGTTGGCACTCTACAGCCGGATGGGGAGACCTTTTGTAGACTTTGGCGAAGGAAGTGCCCGCCCGTCGCCGCATTTGCAGCAGCGCCCAGACCCGCCTCGCCGCACCACACTAACCTGTAATTTGGGGGTCCAAGTGACTCGCCCCGTCCGAGCTCTTTGGACAAATCGGCCCATTGATGGCCAAAAACAATGGGGCCCTCTCGGGTTTCGCTCGGAGCTTTATCTCACCAATGTGAGCTAGTCGGGCCTGGTTTCAGCGAAAAGCCATAAGCAGCTTACTTCTCCCCCTTTCCCTCTACCCCCACCCCCAAACTCTCTTTCTCCAATGTTCCCAAAGTTTGCAGAGATTGCAGTGTTTATAATAGAGAAGTTGTTTTGTGCCTAAAATTGTCGCCAATTGCACGAATAAACTCTAGCTCACGGAACGCATGCGCCTGTCTTCAAACCTTGCACTTTGATTCGTGTTCTGTGCAGGTAGTGAACACCGACATAATAAAATGGTGGAGCGACCCTCAGGGGTGGAGGAGGATTCATATAATCGATCGGACGACGCTCTCCCACCGACCTATCTGAACTGATTGCGCGTACCTTTACCCATGCACAGGCTACCTTTTCATCTCTCTGAATATGCCTACCTGTTGAGGTTCCCAGTTGCCGTGCATATACTGATCTTGTTGGTTTATCTGTAGGTTCTATGAGGGTACAAGTCAGTGTGTTGGTTGAGTTATTTGTTTTCTTTTTCCCAGTAGTAATGATCGAATACGAGTGCGAGTTTGACCGTGCGTGGATGCACTTTGGTGATGTGCGTGCCCGAGTGTAATCAACGACTCGTTCAGGCGTGTTGGGTAATTGCTGGGGATGTGTTTGAGCAGCTTATTAACGAGCCTGTTTTTTTTATAACTTTTTTTTTTTTTTTTTTTTTACTCCACTCTTGTTAGTCGAGCTTTAACGAGGTCCCGAGCCTCGTTGGCCTCTTCCGCGACAACCTGTGATCATTATGCTTAATGAGACCCTCAGGTAAAGCGTCCAATCAGCGCAGAGGTGTAATATACCTTGTTGGTAGGGTAAGATTAATGATATCTTCTTTCGATGTGTGAAAAAGTTATGGGCACTGCTGGAAAAATAGGTTAGGGTGAAATGATATATATATATATATATATATAAAATCGGGAGATTAAATCAGACGCGGACGTGGCTTCAGGACGGTCGATCTTTAATTTTCGACAAGCTTTCGACCAACAAAGGTCTTCTTCTTAATCGTCCCCAAGTTCAGCGGAAGTGAACTATAATGAATATATATTGAATATATATATATATATTTCTATAATTTTTTTTTTTTTTTACAATACTTTTTTTTATCAGCAGCAGATGTATTGATATATTGTTGGATGAAACCTCCCCTCCTGCAGCCTACTGTCTTCACATTAACCCTGTACCATCATTTTCAGTATTGTTTTTTTTTTAACGTCACTTTTTATTGCAAGACTTATGTCTCATAGTTATATTTATCACATGTTATATTGCCGAGAATTTCCAAGCCCTTCTTGTTGGGGGGGGGGGGGGGGGCAGATAATGACTCACACATACACACGTGTTTTTTGGGATGAATTTTCTTTTTTTTTATTGGTTTAATGGTGTAAGGCCTTGAATACGCATCACTTAACCCTTTTTAGTAGCACACCTGCATAACACCCCAAAGAAAGATTTCAGGTGAATCATCCGTCCATCAGTTCATAAACTTTGTTGGATGTGGCTTTGAGAAGTATGGGTCCAGCGTGGGCGTTTGCGATCCGAATTCCAGAATGTGTGAGGCTCAGACGCAACAGCTCTCGGCAATCGGACCGTGTCATGACAGGTACCATCTTGTTCTGGGACACATCGTGAACTGCAAACGCTGAGGGCGACTGTGTCTGGGAAAGCAGAAGGGCATTCTTACAGAATTTCAAATGGATGAGTCCAAAAGCACCGGCTTCAGGAGTGGATTCCTTTGGGAGGGGTAGCGGTGTGGATGGGAGTGGGAATCAAAGGTTCGGGCCTAGTCACAGCCATTTCTTTTTATTGAATTTTTATTTTAGCTCGATTTTATTATTATTTTGTATTTGTAGCTTATTTTTTTTCAAAATAAACTGAACCGTCAAGTCAATTTTTATCATAGTATTTTGCAATCAAATGGACCCAGAAATTGAGTTGATGTGGGCCTTGTGTGTCTTACAGCAGTCAGAAAATAAATTAAGATAAATCACAGCAAGGGTGGCAGGAGGTAATATTTCTTACTTTTAAGTGGGTTAGCTTGGCCTAGCTGAAAACAAAATTTCATGCAACTGGTGTGGCAAGAAAGCAATTGGCAGACAATTTGCTATCCAGAGTTAGGAACATGCGATCCCAAGCGCTCTCCTATTTTTATGACAACATGTGAGAGTCTGAAGATGAGAATGGCATGAGGAGTGAGGACAGAGTCATAGGAGTAGAGAAAGGGCATGTAGAAAGATGTATTACCTGGGGAAAGGGGTAAATGTGACCATTTTTGTTTGCACATATTGATGGCGCAATAGATGCATAAAAAACCCCCGCCCCTCCTCCGACATCCCCTCCACTTTTCCTCAAATCTCCATTCTGCCCCTTTTAACATCATGAATTTGTGAATTCAAAGGAGACAAACATCTCATGTGTGCTTCTTGATGTTCCAGTGATATACAGCCACCATTTGTCCTCCCTGAACACAAACAAGCTCGAGCAGATTTATGATTGTTTTAAGGCTCTGGCAAAGGGTTCAAGAGGGTTTCACTAAGACCTTTCGAGTGAGTTCTGAAGGCTCGTGGAGTGCATGGAAATGGCACAATGCTTGTCCAGCAGGGAAGATGTGTCTTTGGGGAACCGCTTCCATCATTCCGGGCGGTATTGGGTAGAAATCAATTCTAATACTGCCTGGTAATGATGATAGCTGCTTTCCATTTGTCATCCTGCACTCCCTTGTAGCTGCAATTGAGTAAGTACCAGAGTGCAAGGTGTTTTGATGTTGGTTACGCCTATATATTCGTTTTGTGCTCACTCAAAGATTGAGCGGCACATTAAGTCCTGTCGATGTTATCAACACTTTGTACAAAAATTATATTAAGTGCTACTTGGTTTATTATGCTCTTGTTTCGAATTCCAAAGAGTTCCATCAACGTTTTAACAAGAACCCTACCCCTCCAGCACGTCCGCACTTCACCATGACTTCTCACCTCACCCCCCAGGCATTTTCCCTTCCCTGCCTCTGCGTCCCCTCCCCTCCCCTCCCCTCCCCCTCCTTTCCCAAGCCCTTCCTTGCTTCTACCTCCCCAGCTCTTCCCTGCCTCCTCCTCCCCAGCTCTTCCCTGCCTCCATCTCACCTCCCCTTCCCATCCCTTCCCTGCCTCCACCTCCCCTCCACAGCTCTTCCCTGCCTCCACCTCCCCTCCACAGCTCTTCCCTGCCTCCACCTCCCCAGCCCTTCCCTGCCTCCATCTCACCTCCCCTTCCCATCCCTTCCCTGCCTCCACCTCCCCTCCACAGCCCTTCCCTGCCTGCACCTCTCCTCTCCAGTCCTTCCCTTCTTCCACCTCTCCTTCGCCTCCCTGCCTCCACATCCGCTTCACTTGCCTGGCTCCACCTCCCCTCCCCAGCCCTTTCCTGCTTTTGCATCCCCTCCCCTCCCCTTCCCTGCCTCTGCATCCCCTCCACAGCCCTTCCCTGCCTCCACCTCCCTTCTCTGCCTCCACCTCCCTTCCCTTCCCTTCCCTGCCTCCACCTCCCCTCTCTGCCTCCACCTCCCCTCTCCAGTCCTTTCCTACCTTCACCTCCCCTCTGCTTGCCTGGCTCCACCTCCCCTCACCCAGCCCTTTCCTGCCTCTGCATCCCTCCCCTTCCCTGCCTCCATCTCCCCTCCACCACCCTTCACTGCCTCTGCATCCCCTCCCACCTCCCCTCCACAGCCCTTCACTGCCTCTACATCCCCTCCCCTCCTCTTCCCTGCCTCCACCTTCCTTCCACAGCCCTTCACTGCCTCTGCATCCCCTCCCCTCCCTTTTTCCTGCCTCCACCTCCCCTCCACATCCCTCCACTGCCTCTGCATCCCCTCCACAGCCCTTCCCTTCCTCCACCTCCCCTCCCCAGTCCTTCCCTGCCTTTGCATCCCCTCTCCAGCCCTATGCTGCCTCTGCATCCCTTTCCTGCATTCGTGTCCCCTTCTCAGCACTTTCCTGCCTTTACATACCTCCCCCCCCCCCCACTTTTCTGCCTCCACCTCTGCTACCCTCCCCAGTCCTTCACTCCCTCAGTTTTCATTCCCCTTCCCTGCCTCCACCTCCCCTCCCCAGTCCTTACCTGCCCCTGCATCTCCTCCACAGCCCTTCTCTGCCCCCACCTCCCCTCTCCAGTCCTTCCCTGCCTCTGCCTCTCCTCTCCAGCCCTTCCCTACCTTCCCTCCCCTTTCCCTCCCCTTCCCCTCCACTGCCTCTACCTTTCCACTCCTTCCCTACTTCCACCTCGCCTCCCCACCCCAGCCCTCCCCTGCCTCCGCCTCACCTCTGCCTCCCCTTCCACTCCCTTCCCTGCCCCGGGCTCCCCTGCTCTTCCCAACCATTCTCTGTCTCTGTCTCTGGCTCCCCTTTCCTCCCTGCCCTTCTGTCTCTGTCTCCCCTTTCCTCCCCCAACACTTCCCTGCCTCCACCTCCCCTTCCTGCCTCCACCTCCCCTGCAGTTCCCATCTCCATCCCTTCCCTGCCTTCCCTACCCTGCCTCCACGTTCCCACTGCTTCTCTGCTTCCACATCCCCTCCCCACTCCAGCCTTTGTCTCTCCTCCCATTCCCATCCCTTCCCATCCCATCCATTCCCAGCCCTTCCCTGCCTCCACCTCCCTTCTCCAGCCCTTCCCTGCCTCCACCTCGCCTCTCCAGTCCTTCCCTGCCTCAACCTCCCCTCTGCTTGCCTGGCTCTAGCTCCCATTCCTGTCTCCACCTCTCCTTCCTGCCTTCATCTCCCCTGCAGCTCCCATCTCCACTTTTCTCCCATTCACGGCCTCCCCATCCTCTTTGCTTCCCTTCCTGACCTCCCCATGTGTTCTGCCTCCCTCCCAGACCTTCCCTCCATCACATCCCACACCTATCTTCCCCTCCATTGCACCCCCACTTCTACCCTCCTGTCCATTTCACCCCCACCTCTGCCCTCCCCTCTGTTGCACCCTTCTACACCTACCAACCCCTTTGTTGCACCTCTCCTCATCTATCCTCCCCCTGGACTCCCACCCTTCTCTTCACTGCCCCCTATCTTCCCCTCCGCTACACATGGTACCCTCCCTTCCACTGTACCCCACCCTTTCCTCTGCTGCACCCCTCTGCTGGACCCCACCCTCCCCTCTGCTGCACCCACCCTCCCCTCTGCTGCACCCACCCTCCCCTCTGCTGCACCCATCTGCTGGACCCCACCCTCCCATCTGCTGGACCCCACCCTCCCATCTGCTGGACCCCACCCTCCCCTCTGCTGGACCCCACCCTCCCCTCTGCTGGACCCCACCCTCCCCTCTGCTGGACCCCACCATCCCCTCTGCTGGACCCCACCTTCCCCTCACCTCTGCTGGACCCCACCCTCCACTCTGCTGAACCCCACCCTCTCCTCTGCTACACTCACACCTCTCCCCTCCATTCTTCCCTTCCCCCCCTCCTCTATGCCCCCTACCCTCCCCTACCCTCCCCTACCTTCCACTACACCACACTTTCACAATGCCCTACGTTCCTGCATTCTCCATGACTCGAGCAATGAACATTATTAAGTTTGATTATTCTGTGCTTTGTATGATTAAGTATTTATTTGTACCTTTTTTTGGGGGGTTTTTTTGTAACACGAAAATGGTTGTAATTGTGAAATTATACTGATAACCTCATTGAATATTTTGATTCAAGTGTAATGTTGTTATTATTAATATAAACAGAATTTAAGGTTAAGAAAAGCATCGACGACTTGAATCTGCGACAATCCATGGACTCGAAACACTTTTGTAAAGTTTATTCCTGTCTTCTCCCGAGATATTTTTATGTTTCATGTCGGTGGAATGAAGGGAGTATAAGGGAGTATAAGGGAGTATAAGGGCGGTGTTCCCATGGCAGAAAATCTTATGACTTGTAATCTTTGTCTTAAGTATTAAGGTGTTAGACATGAATTTTGATTTTGGAATCTGAGTAGCATGTTTTAAATGTTCTTTCTGGGGTGGTGATCTCCAAGCACACCTGTAAAGGTGGCGATCTCCAAGCATACCTGTAACTATCATAGAATAAATTTAAATTTCTCCGATTCATGTGAAACAAGGTGTCGATCTGTCGGTCCAGCGAGCGCAGAATTGTAAGACATGTTCACACTGAATGTCTTGGAAGTTGTTTAGCTTGAAGCATTTTAAGTCTAATCAAATAAAGACTTATTTGTACCTTTTCCACCACTTCTTGTTGCGTAACGATGCACCGAAGGCGTGTCGCAACTCACAGGTAACGAGAAAGGTGAGTTTTGGCCAAACGGGCACGGAAGGGAGATCACGTGACGGTGACTTTGCATAGGTTGCGAGCGTCTCATGTTCGCTCCCCGGGGAGGGGGAGGAATTTGCTAAAGGTGTGCTGCTGCCGACCTATATAAGAAGCCTCTCGGGGAGGAAACACCTGTCGTGGTCGCTTCACTCCTGCCCACTGAATTCATACACCTCGCAACTTGATTGGTTCGTATTCGATCATTTGACGACATAGACTTTTGCCTGTTGAATTATGGGTTAAAAAAAAATCCTTTTTGTGTTTGTGGGTTTCCTTTCACTTTTGAGCATTTATTGCTATTTCAAGAACTCGAGAGAATTTTAGTATTTTGTTTAAAGAGGATTTCTCATTTATTTCTCCCTTGTTGTTGTTGTTGTTGTTGTTGTTGTTGTTGTCAAGTTTTGTATCCCAAAACCATAGTCTACCCCCACAAGTATGTTTAAGGAAGGGCGTTCGAGCCTCGACAATCTCAACTGCATTAAAGCAAACGACCAGAAGACATTTTGGCAAGACGCAAGTCCATGAGATGCTTGAACAACGTCTTACCTGACAGTGCTGGATATTGTGTGGAATTCTAACACTGTCTGGTAATGATGTTTCTCGAGTCGTCCTTATTCCTCTGCGGAGTGCCTACTAGGCCCGTCGGGATGAAGGCTGGATGTCTTCCATGACACTATAAACGCTATCGTGGATCTTGAGGGGAGGGGTTGCGGGAGGAAGCAATAAATATTAACCTGTTTCAAGGTAACTGGTGAAAGGTTAATCTCTCTCTCTCTCTCTCTCTCTCTCTCTCTCTCTCCCTCTCCCTCTCCCTCTCCCTCAATCTCTTTCTCCACCTCTTTCTCCACCTCTTTCTCCACCTCTGTCTCCACCCCTTTCTCCACCTCTGTCTTCGTCTCTCCCTCTCCATCTCTTTCTCCATCTCTTTCTCCACCTCTTTCTCCACCTCTGTCTCCACCTCTGTCTCCACCTCTGTCTCCACCTCTGTCTCCACCTCTTTATCCACCTCTTTCTCCACCTCTTTATCCACCTCTTTATCCACCTCTTTCTCCACCTCTGTCTCCACCTCTTTCTCCACCTCTTTCTCCACCTCTGTCTCCACCTCTGTCTCCACCTCTTTCTCCACCTCTGTCTCCACCTCTGTCTGCACCTCGGTCTCCACCTCTTTCTCCACCTCTGTCTCCACCTCTTTCTCCACCTCTTTCTCCACCTCTGTCTCCACCTCTGTCTCCACCTCTTTCTCCACCTCTGTCTCCACCTCTGTCTCCACCTCTGTCTCCACCTCTTTCTCCACCTCTGTCTCCACCTCTTTCTCCACCTCTGTCTCCACCTCTGTCTCCACCTCTTTCTCCACCTCTGTCTCCACCTCTGTCTCCACCTCTTTCTCCACCTCTTTCTCCACCTCTTTCTCCACCTCTGTCTCCACCTCTTTCTCCACCTCTGTCTGCACCTCGGTCTCCACCTCTTTCTCCACCTCTGTCTCCACCTCTTTCTCCACCTCTGTCTCCACCTCTGTCTCCACCTCTTTCTCCACCTCTTTCTCCACCTCTGTCTCCACCTCTTTCTCCACCTCGGTCTCCACCTCTGTCTCCACCTCTTTCTCCACCTCTTTCTCCACCTCTGTCTCCACCTCTTTCTCCACCTCTTTCTCCACCTCTGTCTGCACCTCTGTCTCCACCTCTTTCTCCACCTCTGTCTCCACCTCTTTCTCCACCTCGGTCTCCACCTCTTTCTCCACCTCTGTCTCCACCTCTGTCTCCACCTCTGTCTCCACCTCTTTCTCCACCTCTGTCTCCACCTCTTTCTCCACCTCTGTCTGCACCTCTGTCTCCACCTCTTTCTCCACCTCTGTCTCCACCTGTCTCCACCTCTGTCTCCACCTCTTTCTCCACCTCTGTCTCCACCTCTTTCTCCACCTCTGTCTGCACCTCTGTCTCCACCTCTGTCTCCACCTGTCTCCACCTCTGTCTCCACCTCTGTCTCCACCTCTGTCTCCACCTCTGTCTCCACCTCTTTCTCCACCTCTGTTCTCCACCTCTGTTCTCCACCTCTGTCTCCACCTCTTTCTCCACCTCTGTCTCCACCTCTGTCTCCACCTCTTTCTCCACCTCTTTCTCCACCTCTTTCTCCACCTCTGTCTCCACCTCTTTCTCCACCTCTTTCTCCACCTCTTTCTCCACCTCTTTCTCCACCTCTGTTTCCACCTCTGTTTCCACCTCTTTCTCCACCTCTTTCTCCACCTCTTTCTCCACCTCTTTCTCCACCTCTTTCTCCACCTCTGTCTCCACCTCTTTCTCCACCTCTGTCTCCACCTCTGTCTCCACCTCTTTCTCCACCTCTGTCTCCACCTCTTTCTCCACCTCTTTCTCCACCTCTGTTTCCACCTCTTTCTCCACCTCTTTCTCCACCTCTTTCTCCACCTCTGTTTCCACCTCTGTTTCCACCTCTGTTTTCACCTCTTTGTCCACCTCTTTGTCCACCTCTTTGTCCACCTCTGTTTCCACCTCTGTTTCCACCTCTTTCTCCACCTCTTTCTCCACCTCTTTCTCCACCTCTTTCTCCACCTCTGTCTGCACCTCTGTCTGCACCTCTGTCTCCACCTCTTTCTCCACCTCTGTCTGCACCTCTGTCTCCACCTCTTTCTCCACCTCTTTCTCCACCTCTTGTTCTACAGGAATATTTTCCACAAGCCATGGAATGTCCCTTCTTTTCCATGGTTTGGTATTTTCCACAAGCTATGGAATGTCCACCTCTTTCTCCACCTCTGTCTCCACCTCTTTCTCCACCTCTGTCTCCACCTCTTTCTCCACCTCTTTCTCCACCTCTGTCTCCACCTCTTTCTCCACCTCGGTCTCCACCTCTGTCTCCACCTCTTTCTCCACCTCTGTCTCCACCTCTTTCTCCACCTCTTTCTCCACCTCTGTCTGCACCTCTGTCTCCACCTCTTTCTCCACCTCTGTCTCCACCTCTTTCTCCACCTCGGTCTCCACCTCTTTCTCCACCTCTGTCTCCACCTCTGTCTCCACCTCTGTCTCCACCTCTTTCTCCACCTCTGTCTCCACCTCTTTCTCCACCTCTGTCTGCACCTCTGTCTCCACCTCTTTCTCCACCTCTGTCTCCACCTGTCTCCACCTCTGTCTCCACCTCTTCTCCACCTCTGTCTCCACCTCTTTCTCCACCTCTTTCTCCACCTCTGTCTGCACCTCTGTCTCCACCTCTGTCTCCACCTCTGTCTCCACCTGTCTCCACCTGTCTCCACCTGTCTCCACCTCTGTCTCCACCTCTGTCTCCACCTCTGTCTCCACCTCTGTCTCCACCTCTTTCTCCACCTCTGTTCTCCACCTCTGTTCTCCACCTCTGTCTCCACCTCTTTCTCCACCTCTGTCTCCACCTCTGTCTCCACCTCTTTCTCCACCTCTTTCTCCACCTCTTTCTCCACCTCTGTCTCACCTCTTTCTCCACCTCTTTCTCCACCTCTTTCTCCACCTCTTTCTCTCACCTCTTTCTCCACCTCTGTTTCCACCTCTTTCTCCACCTCTTTCTCCACCTCTTTCTCCACCTCTTTCTCCACCTCTTTCTCCACCTCTGTCTCCACCTCTTTCTCCACCTCTGTCTCCACCTCTGTCTCCACCTCTTTCTCCACCTCTGTCTCACCTCTTTCTCCACCTCTTTCTCCACCTCTGTTTCCACCTCTTTCTCCACCTCTTTCTCCACCTCTTTCTCCACCTCTGTTTCCACCTCTGTTTCCACCTCTGTTTTCACCTCTTTGTCCACCTCTTTGTCCACCTCTTGTCCACCTCTGTTTCCACCTCTGTTTCCACCTCTTTCTCCACCTCTTTCTCCACCTCTTTCTCCACCTCTGTCTGCACCTCTGTCTGCACCTCTGTCTCCACCTCTTTCTCCACCTCTTTCTCCACCTCTGTCTGCACCTCTGTCTCCACCTCTTTCTCCACCTCTTTCTCCACCTCTTGTTCTACAGGAATATTTTCCACAAGCCATGGAATGTCCCTTCTTTCCATGGTTTGGTATTTTCCACAAGCTATGGAATGTCCACCTCTTTCTCCACCTCTGTCTCCACCTCTGTCTCCACCTCTGTCTCCACCGCTTTCTCCACCTCTGTCTCCACCTCTTTCTCCACCTCTGTCTCCACCTCTTTCTCCACCTCTTTCTCCACCTCTTCTCCACCTCTTTCTCCACCTCTTTCTCCACCTCTTTCTGCACCTGTCTCCACCTCTGTCTCCATCTCTGTCTCCACCTCTTTCTCCACCTCTGTCTCCACCTCTTTCTCCACCTCTTTCTCCACCTCTGTCTCCCACCTCTTTCTCCACCTCTGTCTCCACCTCTTTCTCCACCTCTTTCTCCACCTCTTTCTCCACCTCTGTCTCCACCTCTTCTCCACCTCTTTCTCCACCTCTTTCTCCACCTCTGTTTCCACCTCTTTCTCCACCTCTTTCTCCACCTCTTCTCCACCTCTTTCTCCACCTCTTTCTCCACCTCTTTCTCCACCTCTTTCTCCACCTCTGTTTCCACCTCTTTGTACACCTCTGTTTCCACCTCTTTCTCCACCTCTGTCTCCACCTCTTTCTCCACCTCTTTCTCCACCTCTGTCTCCACCTCTTTCTCCACCTCTGTCTCCACCTCTTTCTCCACCTCTTTCTCCACCTCTTTCTCCACCTCTGTCTCCACCTCTTTCTCCACCTCTTTCTCCACCTCTGTCTGCACCTCTGTCTCCACCTCTGTCTCCACCTCTGTTTCCACCTCTGTCTCCACCTCTGTCTCCACCTCTGTCTCCACCTCTGTCTCCACCTCTTTCTCCACCTCTGTCTCCACCTGTCTCCACCTCTTTCTCCACCTCTTTCTCCACCTCTGTCTCCACCTCTGTCTCCACCTCTGTCTCCACCTCTGTCTCCACCTCGGTCTCCACCTCTGTCTCCACCTCTGTCTCCACCTCTTTCTCCACCTCTGTCTCCACCTCTTTCTCCACCTCTTTCTCCACCTCTGTCTCCACCTCTGTCTCCACCTCTGTCTCCACCTATGTCTCCACCTATGTCTCCACCTCTTTCTCCACCTCTTTCTCCACCTCTTTCTCCACCTCTTTCTCCACCTCTTTCTCCACCTCTGTCTCCACCTCTTTCTCACCTCTTTCTCCACCTCTGTCTCCACCTCTGTCTCCACCTCTTTCTCCACCTCTTTCTCCACCTCTTTCTCCACCTCTGTCTCCACCTCTTTCTCCACCTCTTTCTCCACCTCTTTCTCCACCTCTTTCTCCACCTCTGTTTCCACCTCTGTTTCCACCTCTTTCTCCACCTCTTCTCCACCTCTTTCTCCACCTCTTTCTCCACCTCTTTCTCCACCTCTGTTTCCACCTCTGTTTCCACCTCTGTTTCCACCTCTTTCTCCACCTCTTTCTCCACCTCTTTCTCCACCTCTGTTTCCACCTCTTTCTCCACCTCTTTCTCCACCTCTGTTTCCACCTCTGTTTCCACCTCTGTTTCCACCTCTTTCTCCACCTCTTTCTCCACCTCTGTCTCCACCTCTGTCTCCAC
>NC_136266.1:161992494-162027494 GCF_964187855.1 Myxine glutinosa
GGACAATAGTGTCCTCACTGTCAGACAAAACGGTCACGGATGGTCACTTGAAGCTTCAATGGTCACTTCATAGCACAGCTGTTGAACAGCCGTTTTGACTGTCAGTGATTAGCCAAGGGGTACGGGATGATTTTAATGAGCTGCACGTGATGTCTTGATATTGGCTTTAAAAAGGCCAGTGCAAAATGGGCATTTTGACCGAAATTTTTTACCATTTTGACCATTTTGACCAACTTCAAAAAGACCGAAAACGCAAAAGAAACTTACCACTTGTTTGAAATGTAATAAATTGTAACAGTTCAAAATAAAACAAACCAACAATTGCTAATTGAAACATTGGCATTTTATTGATGACATGTCAAGTTTTTGACCAAGATACACCATCTCATCAGTTTGTTCTACAGTACAGAACAGCACAGGGTGCAATGTCAGTCCCCTTTCAATAGCGTGTGTGGCCACCATTGTTTTGGATACAGGCAGTGCATCATCGGCGTATACTGCCTACCAGTCTTTGGATGGATTGCTGCTGGATTCTGTCCCACTCAGTCCTCAATGTCTGAAGCAGCTCTGCCCGTGTCCTGGCCCTGCCAACTACGCGTCTCCCAAGCTCATCCCACAGGTGCTCTATGGGATTCAGGTCAGGGGAGAGCGCAGGCCACTGCATGGTGTTGATGTTCTCGCCTTGGAGAAATGCAGTGGTAAAGCGAGCAGCATGGGGACGAGCGTTGTCATGCTGAAAGGTTCTCAGTTCTGGGTGGTCTAGCAGGAATGGCAGCAGATGATGTCGCAGGATCTTATCCACATACCGCTGGGCATTAAGATTCCCATCCACAACCACCAGTGGCGTCCTGTACCGACCTGATATGGCGGCCCACACCATCACACTTGGGCCACCCCACCTGTTGGCTTGACGCACGCAACAATCGGCATATCGCTCGCCAGTTCTTCTCCAGACACGCTCACGCCCATCAGGACTGTCCACACAGAACCTTGACTCATCGCTGAAAGCGACCTCGTTCCACTGCGCCAAGGTCCACCGCTGATGCTGCTGGCACCATCTCTGTCGGTTGCGGCGATGGGCAGCCGTCATCACGGGGCCTCTGTATGGTCTTCTGGCAGTCAGGCCATAGTCATGCAGTCGTCTTCGTGCAGTATCATTGGAGATCCGTGGGTTTGCACGCCCCGGAGTTTCTGCCGCAGTGCGGGATGCTGGACGGAATCGATCCCGCAGGTGACTTCGGACCATCTGCCTGTCCTGCCTTGCCTTGCAGTGGTGACTCTTGGCCTCCCTGATCGAGGTCTGTCATCTGCAGAGTTGTGGAGGGTGTCTCTGTCCACCAGGGCCGATATCGTCTGGTGTGAACAGCCAAGGCGACGTGGCACCTCACGGTAGCTCAGTCCGCCTTGCAGCATGCCCAGGGCATGCTGCCGTTGATCCCTTGACAATCGTGGCATGTTGATTGAAATGCCCATTTTGCACTGGCCTTTTTTAAGCCAATATCAAGACATCATGTGCAGCTCATTAAAATTATCCCGTACCCCTTGGCTAATCACTGACAGTCAAAACGGCTGTTCAACAGCTGTGCTATGAAGTGACCATTGAAGGTTCAAGTGACCATCCGTGACCGTTTTGTCTGACAGTGAGGACACTATTGTCCGCAAATAAGTTCACACATTTACTACACGCAGTGTTATTGTTGATATTTAAAGGTTTCAAAAGTGGTAAGTTTCTTTTGCGTTTCAGTGTGTATATATATATATATATATATATATATATATATATTGTTACGGACCGCGGATAAGGTGTTGATTTGCCGAGCGGATGGCAGCCGCGGCCCGAACCGTTAACAATGACGAGACCCGATTCTGAACGTTGGCCAAATCGTGCCACAGATATTCAATTTGGAAAAGACAAAGACGACACGGATGTGACGAAGAAGAAGACAAAAAGGGTTTGAAATACGAATATGATTTATTTGCTATTTACAATCAAAAGAAACCAAGGAGAAGGAAAGATAATAAAATAAAGACAGAAGGAATCAAGGAGACACAGTGCAATGCTAGCTTACCTACAGTGTTAATTAACCCAGGACAGAACAAACAAAAGACAGACTCACGCGGGGAATTGCAGAGTGGATTGGCTGGAAGGAGGCATGGGAAGGCCCAGGCCACTGCAGGCGTCGAGGTCCCGCTCCAGGAGTCCACCCGCGTTCTTGGCGGGAAAGCCTTGGTGTGCAGCGGCGCGTATCATTCACCGCGAGCGGATGGGCGCGTCGTGCTGGACTCCGGGCTCTTCAGCTCCACTTCAATGCCACTTAACGCCACACTCAACTCGTCCTCCTCCAACGCCACTCTCTTTCTTCATCAACCCTTCCTCCTTCAGCAGCAACGGTACTTTCAGCCACCAACCACCAACCCCTCTCTCAAAAGGCTTGCTGTCTCTTCTTTTAGCCACCAACAACCAACTACTAACCACCGTCCTGACGCATGCGCACGCACTTTATATATCGCCCCCCGGCGATCAAGCCGCCAGCCGCTAGGACACGCCCATCGGTGAGCTTGCCTTGGCCCTGATTGGTCGCGAGGGCTCACCGACCCCGCCCTTAGAGGGGGTGTTGGCTAGACCACGCCTTGTCCCCGGCGCTGGGCCGACTCCTCCCACCTTTGGCTCCGAGATGACCTCATGGCTAATGAAGTCTTGGAGCGAAAACAACAACCCACAGCTGCAGCAGAATTCAGCGAACCGCTCAATGCAGTTGGCAATTGAGGAAAGGGGAATGTGCAGGGAATCTACCTTATCTGAATTCGGTGCAATGGAGTATTAATTAATGGAAGACAAATCCTTAGCCTAATACACAGAATAGGGAAATAACTACCAACAAGGAGGAAATCTATGATTGGCTAAACGTGATTGTTTATGACCTAATTACGGGACGCACTTTGACCTTTATACACAACTGGAGGAAGGAGGGTGATATTTTAACAACAATTTACACAACAATAAAAGAAACACAATTCTCACATCCACAACAATATATATATATTCGTGTGTATATGTATTTATATATATAAATATATATATTAGTGTATATACAGTATATATATATATTCGTGTATATACAGTATATATATATATATATATATATATTCGTGTGTATGTGTATATATATATATATATTGTTGTGGATCTCGCCGCCGGCCTTCTCCCCTTACCAATGGGGGATTAGTCCCCTTGTCTTTGACTGGCCGACGGGACCCGGGACCTATGACGTCCTTCCCGGACAGCGCGAAATAGGGTATTAGGACTAGAATCGCTATTACCTAATTACTCACGCTGCCCTGAAACGAGGAAATAAGCCCCGCACGAACCGCGCGTGTTGAGACACCGAGCGGTGCGTACACGCGATCCGTGCCGTGTAGTTGTTGAACCCGGTTCTAGCGATCTTATTCATACCACGCTTAGTCAATGGATATATCACAAAAACGGTCGAATTGGAAAAAGGAATAACAGCTTTTATTTACACTATTCACAATGGTTCAGAGAAAAGAGGACACAGTGCAGCCTTAAAACAGTCTTAACTTACTACCCAGGACAAACGGGCCCGTCGCACACACACTCACACGGGGTTTGCAGCTGCAGGATGATGGTCCGTGTCCAAGGATGGCTCTCTTGTAGCTCCCTCCGGTCTCCGGCTCATCCCGCGCAGATGGTAAGTAGAGAAGGCAGGAGCTCTCTGCGTGTTGTTTGGCGCACAAGGGTTAATATGGGGCGATTTGGTAGGAAGCGGACTTCGGCGGTTAGCAGTTATCACTGGCAGCTATTACCATGTTCACTCGCGTGGCTGGGGTAGGCGCTATTCGCCACCGGCGCGTCTGGCTGCAGCCGTGTACTCAACGCCTCTTCTTCCTCTCCTCTGGCGCGTACGTTACAATGCGCGAGTTACAGTTCAATGCCTCCAAAGCGAGTGATGCGAGTCAAGTTCTCTCCACACAAGTCTTTTCACCAATGCCGTGTGACCAAGTCCTCCGGCGCTAGTGCTCCTCTCTGCGAGTGTCCTCCGATAAGTCCTCGATAAATCCTCTTCCACCAGTCCTGTTCAAGGGCTTTGTGCAATGACTTATATAGGCACGCCCCGCGAACCTTCTAGCACTCACCAGACGCGCCTCTCCACGCCCTCCCATGCCATGCCGTTAGAGCCCTGGTTGGCTGGTGGCTCTTACCATTATCGCCTCTGACGCTCCGCCTTGACGGCGCCCCACCCCGACCCCGCACTCCTCCTTCTTAGGCCTACCTCGTGTTACTCGACTAGTGAGCGAGCAAAGGGCAGCAAATGCTGCGGGCAGCCAAAGCGTACAAATGCTGCGGGCAGCCAAAGCGTAACAAATGCTGCGGGCAGCCAAAGCGTAACAAACTGAGTGGGTCAGCCAAATGGGGCTTGGGATCAATTATGCCCATAGAGGTGGAATTGGAGGGTGGACGCAAAAGTGAGCGGGACCTAAACTCATGTCTTTACACAACGCAGATATTACAAGGGGAAATGGCCTATACTTACACATACTATGACATAACTTACACATACATAAAACACAACACCGCAACACTATATATATTCGTGTACATACAGTATATATATATATATATATATATATATATATATATATATATATATATATATATATATATTGTTACGGACACGGCTTAGATGTTATGATGGGCCGAGCGGAATGGCCGCCGTGTTCGCACAGTTTACCCGATTCCACCCGACGTTGACCAAATCGCGCTATGCTAAATCAATGAAGGAAAGGACACAACGGCTGGGATAAATGAAACGACACAAGGGGTACAGTTCTCAAGACCTCCGGAGGAGGATATAATTGGTGGTGGAGAAAAGGGGTAGATTACAAGGTAAGAGGTAAAGCACAGAAGAGATAGGCACTTAGACACAATCTTATCTATCCCAGACAGACCACAGACAAACGGAACAAGACTGACTTACACAGGGATTGATGGCAGGGAAGGACAGGCAGTCGATAGCACAAGGTGCACCTTGGCTCAGGGGCAGAATCAAGCACGGTCCAGTCCAGAGATGCGGGGAGGTATTGCAGCGCTCGGAGGTGGCGTCTCTCTTGCTTCAAGTCCAGCGCGCATCTGACGTCACCTCCCTCTTCCTGCGCATGCTCAGCGGGGAGTGACACGCCCTCGGCTCGTTGGCTCCGCCCCAGATGGAATCGGTCCGCCGCTTCTATTGGGTGCGGGGGGTTACCGGGCTCCGCCCTTGACGAGGAGCTGACAGCGAGCCCCTACGTGGTAACCCCGTCGAGCACATGCTCGATGGCGGCTCGTTGGAAAGGCTTGGTGCCCTTTCAACACCCCCTACCAACCAAGCCGGAGTGAGGACGCACACTCCCCGCGCCGCCGCCGCTGTTGTTGTTGTTGTTGTTGTTGTTGTACCATGAGGAAGAGCTGCGGGGAGGTATTGGGAGGTCCTAAACTTCCTAACGGTGCCATAGAATCACATTCTGGTGCAACGAAGAGTCAGAATTAATGGAAACGAGTCCTTAACTGACATAGACTAAGAATAACTAGCAAGATGTCCTATAGTTGTCTACGTGAGATGCGGTGGACCTGGATGCGACATTTCATGGGGGAAATAGGGGGAGGTCGGGTCTACAGAGTGTTGTTTACAGAAAATGGGACTAGGGAATGGGGGATTGGGGATAGTTGGGAAGTATGGAGGAAATAAGGGAATATTTACAAGCGGATATGGATGGAGGCCAATCTCATATCCGCAACATTGCACCCTTCTCTACCTCGGGGCGTCCCGACCCGATAAATTTTTACTTACTTTAGTGTGGCACTCAGATGTAGTTCCCTCTACTATTAACTCAACCCTGAGTGCGACAGTTTTACAGATGTTCACAAATGAGTAAATATGTCCCCCTGCGACGTTGCACCCTTCTCCTCACAGAAACACACCCACAGGATAACCGAATCGCGGAAAGCATTCTCAAACTAAACATACAGCCGGTAGGGAGCATTATTTATACAACACTGATATTTACACTACGATCCAGGACCTGTTCTTTGAGGAACACATGCAGATGTTATGCATAGAGAGAGAGCACGCATGCCAGCATCGATACACCAACCCACGAGTGCCCTGTGGCCCTACGGCCTTTAATAATGTGCAGAGCACCCCATCCAAGCACCAAAAGCACCACCCCATACACACAGTCAGCACCATCCGGTGCTCCAATAAAGTGTTCAATAAAAATGCACAATCAAGTGTCCATGGTCACCGGTGGTGTCGCAGCCGGCCGATGTTCTGCCGCTGGTCTTGCCTTCATGGAGCACTTGGCCTTCTGGCTTCCTTAGAAATAAAGAAAGGCGCCAACCGCGTCCATTTATAAATTGTGGCAGTCAGGGGGGCCAACTATAAGTGGTTCACCTGTATGGCATAGGTGCCACGTTGACCCAGAGGTCCATCCACGGGTGGTGCTTGCCCGCAAAAGAACTGCGGTCCATGGTGGGCGGCCACAAAAATTGCGGTCCATATGGTGTATCGATCCAGGCAGCAAGCAGCGAAAGTACAGGACCACAACTGCGGAGCCAGCACCTCTCTCTCCTCTCTCTCTGCCCCAAAGCCAGATCCTCGGAGGTGGGAGACAAAAGAAAACAAGTGAGCAAGGTGGTAAGGGTGCAAAAGTGCACGCAATACAAGGTAATGCACACTGGGGGCACATGGGAACCAGGTGAGACAGGTACGTTCCTACCGTACGCCCCCCCCCCCCCCCCCACCAGGTAACCTACATTGCCCCTCCCTTACCCCTTACTGTATCCACACAACACAACACTACCCATAAACATCTACTTTACACATCAACAAACGTCCCTACTGTCTTCCCCGTTCCTCCCATAAACCAAATTCGTCTTCTCTCCCTCCTAACCAATCAAATTTGCCATTTCCAACTCTCATCAAAATTTGCCATCTCCAACTCAACATCAAAATTTGCCATCACCAATTCATCATCAGTCCCTCCTAAGGAGGGAGAGATGGAATCACCCCAATGTCTCATCCACGTCGTGATGCGTCTCACAAATCCAACAGCAATTCTCATTTCCTGCAACACAGAACAAAGAAACACAGGTGTGGAGTCATCATCACCACAGGTAAGTGGCTGCGTATGGTGCGACAGGTTCATCAATCCTAACTATTTCCTAAATGACTTTAACAACTTTACATTACCCGGGTTCTTTCCCTGCCAATCCATTGGCCAACTTACACTATGGGTTCTAAAAACCAATTCCCATTGACCAAACTGTGGTGCTTCTCAATTTGGGGTCTCACTCCCCCGATTCATCTCCCGGTGCCCTCGCACAATTTCTGGGCTGTGACGTGTAGCTCTCCCAGCAGGTCTACCCACCTGCACACCTCCACCACTGTAGTTGCCACCCGAGCTTACCTGCTCCTCACCCTAACCTAACTAACTGGGGAAGGCCCTCTCGCACTCTCACCCCCTCAGTGCCCTCTCTGGCACGGGCTGCCCGATCCACACCCGGGATCCTCAGGCACCCACTGACACTAACGGCTCCCAGAGCCCACCTGCGGCCTCACCTGGCCGACATCCTCACAGTGGTGGAGTGCCCAAACCAACTACACACACTAACAGGCTACACGCCCAGCCATTTCCACAACACTAATGCACCCATCCACAATACCATTCTGCAACCGCACCACAAATGCCAATATCCAACCACAATTTACCTATACCTTCTAACTATTCTTTAAACTACCCTCCCCGGGTACTCGTGAAAAGGGGTCCACTCTTTCCCCATCCACACCTTCGCACCATGCACACCACTCCGTACCACTTACTCCACTCTCTCCACACCACTCATTCCAATACTCCATGTATTCCACACACCTGTACTTGCACACCTGTGCTCTCATACTTGGTGCCGCCTGCACCCTTCTCTCCCCCAAGCGCATTCGCGCTGATCCACACACTCACTACTCATACACTGCTCCACACACCTGTCCAGTTGCACACCTGTGCAATCACACCTGTTCAATTCTCAACCACACGGCATCATCTCATCTAACTACTCCCCTCTGAAACTTGCGCTTCCCAGTCGTCCCTTTAAACTATTGCGCTCCCACGTCATTATCATCCACGCTAATCTACCTGCGTCCCCACTACAGGTATCCTTGTCACTAACTAACCTTAACGTTACCTAATGTCATCTTCGCTAGATCCCTACACACAATATCCTAACCCACCCGGGCTAGTTTTCACTGCCATACACCCCATAATCTATAGCGCATTTGCCCCCTTTTGTGAGGGATGACAGAGTTGCCATCCCACCACATCGGGCATCTCCCACTACCAATTTTGCACATCAAATTTCAACAAATCAAAAATTTGCCAATCACTACTCATCATCTGCCAATCATTACTGCCAATCCTTTGCCAATCATCAAATTTTGTTTTTTCTAATTTCGGGGCCAAAACACTATCCTCGTCATTACAGTCTACTTACTAATGCCTCTCGGTGCGCCAATTCACTTCTAAAGCTCGGCTTCGTACAGCCAAGCCATGAATGCGGGTTGTTTTGTGCCAGCGGCTGGATACGTCCCGCATTCGGTGCAGGGAAGGAGGTTTACCCGGGCCGAGGTCCCACGCACCATCTCGGCACGGAGCCATCCCATGGCCCGATCTCGACCTGCCGGAATGCCTCAACAAAAGGTGGTCGCCATGACGACCCTTCCTATCGGGCTGCCCGCTCCGCCTAGTGGAGCACGGACGCGGCCGTTCAAAGCGAGGCCCAGCGTGGATCGCGTACGGCGGTCCTTTCGAACCCGCCGTGGCTCGGATCCCCGCTGGTTCTCGCGGCACGCGAAGCCCGGCACGCACCGAGGGCCCGATTCGGCTATAAGTCGCTCTAACCGCTAACCCGGTTACCGTCGATGCCTCACCTGCATGCTTACACCCCGCAGCCCGTTCCTTGCTCACACATCCAGCCGTCTCCATGCTCCTCGTCGTACCTTCTCTTACACACCTCGGTACACTCATTCCGCTCTCAGACTTGGTCACACACCTGACCACCGAACACCTTGGCACACATTCGTCGCTCGCACACCTCACCAACACACCTCTTCGCGCCCCCTCCTCGGTCACCTCCTCTGTGACAATCACAGGTGTGCTTCCACTCGCACACCCAACCACGTGCCTAACGACCAACTCAAGTGTGCATTCCCACACACGCTCTACCATTCCAGGTGTGCTTCCTTTCTCACCTGTCACAACCAACTCACGCTCCGTGTCACTCTTACTACTCTCACCTCCACTCTTGACAGCGCACTCTTTCCTCATGCACCCGTCCGTTACACACCTTTCTCGCGCACACTCTCCCGTTACACCCTCTGTAACACTCACCACAGGTGTACGCTCTTCCTTACTTTTGACAGCGCACTCTTTCCCCATGCACCTGTCCGTCACACATCTTTCTCGCACACCTCCTTTTTCGCACACCAGACCTGTCGCACACTTCACCAACGGCCTCTCACGAACACCCGGGTCCATCTCGACCCCCAAGCTTATTAAATCACCTGGCGCATCATACGCACGACCATATTGGTCACCACTTACACCGGGTCCTCTTTCTCTTCGCTTCTCCTCCATCACCTGCGAATCCCTCATCCGGTTAATGAGCACATCATCACGATCCGAACACAGACTTTGGACCAATTCTTTTACTTCCTCCTTTATCTCTTTCTTATCCCCTCTCCGTCGCTTCTTAATTTCGTTTACCCCTTCTTCCACTTCTTCTAATTTCTGCTTCACCTCTTTTATTTCCCGGTGCGTCTCCTCAAGTTCGTCCTCTAAGGCTATCTTGACCGTTTCCATGTGCGTCCTCACCTGCCGGTCCTTCGTCTCCATTACCTCTGTCACCTCGTCCAACCTCGTTGTCAGTCCCTCACGTACCATCTGACATTGCCTCTGTGTCGCTATCAAGTCATTTTTTATGTCGTTTTGTGTCGCTCTTAACCCTCCTAGTACCGCAGTGTTCCTTTGAACCTGCTCCGTTAGTTCTTTTTGTCCCTCCGTCAGTTGTTCTACTCCCAGCGTCACCTCCTCTATACCACCTTGCAATTTTACAGTCCCCTTTCTCACCTCCTTCTCCATGCGCTCCTTACAGTGCCTCACCTCCTCGCGCACTCCTCCGACCTCCTCACTCACACCTCTTCTGATCTCTTCTCCCATCACTTGCATCTCCTGCCCAGATGCCACCCTCATCTGCTCCATTTCCTCCCTGTGAGCATCCAATTTAGTTTCTACCCCCATTCTGACCCCCTCTATCTGCTGCCCCATTTGTTTAACTTCCCTTTCCGCTTGGTCCCTCATGTCCCTCAATTTGCCTTCCATACTGTTTTCTAACCCCTCTAACCCCTTTTTCATCCCTTCCATTTGATTCTCCAGAACGGCCATTCTGTTTTCTACCCCCATTAACCCCTCCTGTATTTCCCCTAATCTATTGTCTAATCCCTCTATTCTACTCCCTAACCCTCCGATCTGGGCTCCCATCCTTTGTTCTAACCGTTGGCTATTGGCCCCCATGTCCTCCCTCAATTTCTCGCTATTGGACCCCATGTCCTCCCTCAATTTCTCGCTATTGGACCCCATTACCCCAATTTGGCCCTCCAATCGCTCACCCTGAGCATCCATCCGGTTCCCCATTACCCCCAATTGCTCACTCTGCAGTTTGAGGGATGCCTGCATTTGCGCCATAAATTGCTCCATGAGGGCCTGCATTTGGGCCATCCCTCCCACTTGTGCAGAGGGTGCGGCCGCCGTAGCTATGTGCGAGGCGCCATTTTGCGCGCCCGCAACCTCGTGCGCGAGGACGCCATTTTGCGAACCTGCCGCCCTCACTGCTTCGCTCTCCTCATGTCCCTCAATTTGGTCCTGGATCGACCCTGCCTCACTCTCCTCTACCGGAACCCAGCCGTCTTGATCTGCCATAGCGCGACTTTCAAAATTCAGGTTTTTATTTTTGTAAAACAAAATCAAATTTCGCCGTTAATAATTTCGAGCGCGTGAAGCGCGCTTCGGGTCCAATCCCACTTCCCGACACCAATTGTTACGGACACGGCTTAGATGTTATGATGGTCCGAGCGGAATGGCCGCCGTGTTCGCACAGTTTACCCGATTCCACCCGACGTTGACCAAATCGCGCTATGCTAAATCAATGAAGGAAAGGACACAACGGCTGGGATAAATGAAACGACACAAGGGGTACAGTTCTCAAGACCTCCGGAGGAGGATATAATTGGTGGTGGAGAAAAGGGGTAGATTACAAGGTAAGAGGTAAAGCACAGAAGAGATAGGCACTTAGACACAATCTTATCTATCCCAGACAGACCACAGACAAACGGAACAAGACTGACTTACACAGGGATTGATGGCAGGGAAGGACAGGCAGTCGATAGCACAAGGTGTACCTTGGCTCAGGGGCAGAATCAAGCACGGTCCAGTCCAGAGATGCGGGGAGGTATTGCAGCGCTCGGAGGTGGCATCTCTCTTGCTTCAAGTCCAGCGCGCATCTGACGTCACCTCCCTCTTCCTGCGCATGCTCAGCGGGGAGTGACACGCCCTCGGCTCGTTGGCTCCGCCCCAGATGGAATCGGTCCGCCGCTTCTATTGGGTGCGGGGGGTTACCGGGCTCCGCCCTTGACGAGGAGCTGACAGCGAGCCCCTACGTGGTAACCCTGTCGAGCACATGCTCGATGGCGGCTCGTTGGAAAGGCTTGGTGCCCTTTCAACACCCCCTACCAACCAAGCCGGAGTGAGGACGCACACTCCCCGCGCCGCCGCCGCTGTTGTTGTTGTTGTTGTACCATGAGGAAGAGCTGCGGGGAGGTATTGGGAGGTCCTAAACTTCCTAACGGTGCCATACAATCACATTCTGGTGCAACGAAGAGTCAGAATTAATGGAAACGAGTCCTTAACTGACATAGACTAAGAATAACTAGCAAGATGTCCTATAGTTGTCTACGTGAGATGCGGTGGACCTGGATGCGACATTTAATGGGGGAAATAGGGGGAGGTCGGGTCTACAGAGTGTTGTTTACAGAAAATGGGACTAGGGAATGGGGGATTGGGGATAGTTGGGAAGTATGGAGGAAATAGGGGAATATTTACAAGCGGATATGGATGGAGGCCAATCTCATATCCGCAACAATATATATATATATATATATATATATATATATATATATATATATATATTGTTGCGAATATGGAATTTGGCCTCCATATCCGCTTGTAAATATTCCCCTATTTTCTCCAATACTCCCCAACTTTCCCCAGTCCCCCATTCCCTAGTCCCATTGCATGTAAATAACAATCAGTAGAGCCGACCTTCCCCTTATTCCCCCATTAAATGTCGTGCCCAGGTCCACCGCACCACACGTAGACAACTTTCGGACATCTTCCTAGTTATTCTTAATCTATGTCAGTTAAGGCCTCGTTTCCATTAATTATGACTCTTCGTTGCACCAGAATGTGATTATATGGCACCAGTAGTGAGTTTAGGACCTTCCCATACCTCCTCCCATCTTCTTCCCCAAACAACAACAATAACAACAACTACAACAACAATTACAACAACAACAGAGGAGATGGCGGCGGAGCGGGGGAGGATGCGTCCTCACACCGGCTCGATTAGCTCCAGACCATGCGCTCCACGGGGTTACCCCGAAGGGGCTGGCTGTCAGCTCCTCGTCAGGGGCGGAGCCAGTAACCCCCCCCCCCCGCACGCACCCAATGAGAAGCAACGTGCCGATTCCACGAGGCGGAGCTAACGAGCCGAGGGCGTGTCACTCCCCGCCGGATATACGCGGCCACGCGCCGGATGTGACGTCAGATGCGCCCCCAGCTTGAGACGACAAGACGCCACCTCGAGCGCTGAGAGACCTCCTGCATCTTTTGGGCCGCGCCATCCTGTCCCTGAGCACAAGGTGCACCTTGTGCTGGCCATCGAATACCCGCTTTCCTAGCCATCAATCCCCGTGTGAGTCAGTTTTTGTCCTGTTTCTCTGTGGTCTGTCGGGAATAATATAAGGTTGTGTCTAAGTGCCCACCTTCCTATGTTTCCCTCTTGTCCCTGTAATCTAACCTTTTCCGCCTTAATATAACCTCCTCCGGAGGTCTTGAGAACTGAACCCCTGGTGTCGTATTGTGTGATTGTAATCCAGCCGGGTGTCTTCTCTTTCCTATTGAGCCAGCGTAGCGCGGCTTCGTCGACGTTCGAGTACAATCGGGTAATTTGTGCGGACACGACCGCCATTCCGCTCGGCCCACCTTAACATCAAAGTCGTGTCTGTAACAATTGGTTGTCAGGAGTTGGATTCGAACCTGGGACTAAATTTATTTAGCCCAAATTTTGGAACACCAATTGTACTATTAGAGTAACAATTGGTGTCGGGAGTGAGATTCGAGGCCCGACCAAATTTTGAAAAAAAAAAAAAAAAAATAGAGGAAAAAAAAAAAATTTGGTCAAAATTTGGAGCGGCCGAAATTTGTTTTGTTTTACGAAACTCGAATTTTGCAAGTCGCGCTATGGCGGATCAAGACGGCTGGGGTCCGGTAAAGGAGAGTGAGGTAGGGTCGATCCAGGACCAAAATGAGGGACAGGAGGAGAGTGAAGCAGTGAGGGCGGCAGGGTCGCAAAATAGCGTTGTCACGCACGAGGTGGCCACGGCGTCCACGCCCGCGACCGTGGCAGCGCCCCTGGTGGATCCGAACCTTTTTATGTTGCAAATGAGGGCCCTTATGGAACAAATGGGTGAGCAATTGGGAGACCAAATTAGAGGTTTGAAAAGCAGTATGGGACAAATGGGGAACCGGATGGATGCTCAGGGTGAGCGATTAGAGGGCCAAATGGGGGTAATGAGGGACGAAGCGAGGGGTACTGGTGAGGGATTAGACAATAGATTAGGGGAAATACAGGAGGGGTTAACGGGGGTAGAAAACAGAATGGCCGCTCAAGAGAATCAAATGGAAGGGATGCAAAAAGGGTTAGAGGGGTTAGAAAACAGTATGGAAGGCAAATTGAGGGACATGAGGGACCAAGCGGAAAGGGAAGTTAAACAAATGGAGCAGCAGATAGAGGGGGTCAGAATGGGGGTAGAAACCAAACTGGATGCTCACAGGGAGGAAATGGAGCAGATGAGGGTGGCATCTGGGCAGGAGATGCAAGTGATGGGAGAGGAGATCAGAAGAGGAGTGAGTGAGGAGGTCGGAGGAGTGCGCGAGGAGGTGAGGCACTGTGAGGAGCACATGGAAAAAGAGGTGAGAAAGGGGACTGTAAAATTGCAAGGTGGCATAGAGGACCTGACGCAGGAGGTGGAGCAGCTGACGGTGGGACAGACGGAGTTAGTGGAGCAGGTTCAAAGGAACACTGCGGTATTAGGAGGGTTAAAAGCGACACAAAACGACATAAAAAACGACTTGATAGCGACAAAGAGGGAATGTCAGATGGTACGTGAGGGACTGACAACGAGGTTGGACGAGGTGATAGAGGTAATGGAGACGAAGGACCGGCAGGTGAGGACGCACCTGGAAACGGTCAAGGTAGCCTTAGAGGATGAGCTTGAGGAGACGTACCGGGGAATAAAAGAGGTGAGGCACAAATTAGAAGAAGTGGAAGAAGGGGTGAGCGAAATTAAGAAGCGACGGAGAGGGGATAACAAAGAGATAAAAGAGGAGATAAAAGAATTGGTCCAAAGTCTGTGTTTGGATCGTGATGATGTGCTCATTAACCGGATGAGGGATTCCCAGGTGATGGAGGAGAAGCGAAGAGGAAGAGGACCCGGTGTAAGTGGTGACCAATATGGTCGTGCGTATGATGCGCCAGGGGATTTAATAAGCTTGGGGGTCGAGATAGACCCGGGTGTTCGTGAGAGGCCGTTGGTGAAGTGTGCGACAGGTCTGGTGTGCGAAAAAGGAGGTGTGCAAGAAAGTCCGACTCTGGGGTGTGTGAGGAAAAAGTGCGTGCCAAGGAGTGAGTGTGCTGGCGAGAGTGAGTCGGTCGTAGCGCGTGTGCGAGGGAGCACATGGAAGCGCGGGGTGGTGAGTGTTACAGAGGGTGTGACGGGAGAGTGTGCGCAGGAGTGTGCGCGAGAAAGGTGTGTGACGGACAGGTGCATGAGGAAAGAGTGCGCTGTCAGAAGTAAGGAAGAGTGTCCACCTGTGGGGAGTGTTACAGAGGGTGTGACGGGAGAGTGTGCGCAGGAGTGTGCGCGAGAAAGGTGTGTGACGGACAGGTGCATGGGGAAAGAGTGCGCTGTCAAGAGTAAGGGTGAGTGCGCTGTCAGGAATGGAGGTGAAAGTAGTGAGAGTGACAAGGAGCGTGAGTTAGTTGTGACAGGTGAGCGAGGATGTACACCTGGGATGGAAGGATGCACACCTGGAATGGTAGAGCGTGAGTGGGAATGCACGCTGGAGTTGGTGGTGAGGCACGTGGTTGGGTGTGCGAATGAGAGCACACCTGTGATTGTCACAGAGGAGGTGACCGAGGAGGGGGCGCGAAGCGGTGTGTTGGTGAGGTGTGCTACTAACGAATGTGTGCCACAGTGTTCGGTGGTCAGGTGTGTGACCAAGGCTGTGAGTGGAATGAGGGTACCTGGGTGTGTAAGGAAAGGTACGAGGGGCATGGAAACGGCTGGATGTGTGAGCAAGGAACGGGCTGCGGGGTGTAAGCGTCCAGGTGAAGCATCGACGTTAGACAGGGTAGAGTGTAGAACGACTTATAGCCGAATCGGGCCCTCGGTGCGTGCCGGGCCTCGCTTTGAACGGCCGCGTCCGTGCTCCACTAGGCGGAGCGGGCGGCTGGATAGGAAGGGTCGTCATGGCGACCACGTTTTGTTGAGACGTGCCGGCAGGTCGAGATCGGGACATTGGATGGCTCCACGCCGAGGTGATGCGTGGGATCTCGGCCCGGGTAAGCCCCCGCCCCTGCACCGAGTGCCGGACGCATCCAGCCGCTGGCACAAAACAACCAGCATCCATTGCTTGGCTTTACGAAGCCGGGCTTTGGACAGGGATTGGCGCACCGAGAGGTATTAGTGAGTAGACTGGGTGATGAGGTTAGTGTTTTGGACCCAAAATTAGAGAAAAGCAAAATTTGATGATTGGCAAGGGATTGGCAGTAGTGATTGGCAGATGATGGGCAGTGATTGGCAAATTTTTAATTTGTTGAAATTTGATGTGCAAAATTGGTAGTGAGAGACCCCCGATGTGGTGGGATGGCAAATCCACCATCCTTCCCATATGGGGGGCAAAGGAGCAATAGCTTATGGGGTGTATGGCAGTGAAAACTAGCCCGGGTGGGTTAGGATATTGTGTGTAGGGATCTAGAGAAGATGACCTTAGGTAACGTTAAGGTTAGTTAGTGACTGATACCTGTAGTGGGGACGCAGGTAGATTAGTATGGATGATAATGACGAGGGAGCGCAATAGTTTAAAGGGACGACTGGGAAGCGCAAGTTTCAGAAGGGAGTAGTTAGCTGAGATGATGCCGTGTGTGTGTGAGAATTGAACAGGTGTGATTGCACAGGTGTGCAACTGGACAGGTGTGTGGAGCAGTGTATGAGTAGTGAGTGTGTGGATCAGCGCGAATGCGCTTGGGGAGAGAAGGGTGCAGGTGGCACCAGGTGTGAGAGCACAGGTGTGCAAGTACAGGTGTGTGGAGAGAGTTGGAGTAAGTGGTACGGAGTGGTGTGCATGGTGCGAAGGTGTGAATGGGGGAAGAGTGGACCCCCATCACGGATACCCGGGGCGGGTAGTGTAAGTGTTAGGTAGAGGGTACAGGTAAATTGTGGTTGGATATTGGCATCTGTGGTGCGGTTGCAGAATGGTGTTGTGAATGGGTGCATTAGTGTTGTGGAAATGGCGGGGCGTGTAGCCTGTTAGTGTGTGTAGTTGGTTGGGCACTCCACCACTGTGAGGATGTCGGCCAGGTGAGGCCGCAGGTGGGCTCTGGGAGCCGGTAGTTGTGAGTGGGTGCCTGAGGATCCCGGGTGTGGATCGGGCAGCCCAGTGCCAGAGAGGGCACGGAGTGGGGAGAGAGCCAGAGGGCCTTCCCCTGGTAGTTAGGTTAGGGTAAGGAGCAGGTAAGCTCGGAGGCAACTGCAGTGGTGGAGGTGTGCAGGTGGGTAGACCCACTGGGAGAGGTACACGTCGCAGCCCAGAAATTGTACGAGGGCACCGGGAGATGAATCGGGGGAGTGAGACCCCAAATTGAAGAGCACCACAGTTTGGCCAATGGGAATTGGTTTTTAGAACCCATAGTGTAAGAGGGCCAATGGTTTGGCCGGAGGAAGACCCCGGGTAGTGTAAAGTTGTTAAAGTCATTTAGGAAATAGTTAGGATTGAAGAACCTGTCGCACCATACGCAGCCACTTGCCTGTGGTGATGATGATGACTCCACACCTGTGTTTTCTTTGTTTTGTTGCAGGAGATGAATCGCTGTGTGGATTTGTGAGACGCATCACGACGTGGATGAGACATTGGGGTGATTCCATCTCTCCCTCCCTAGGAGGGACTGATGATGAATTGGTAATGGCAAATTATGATGTTGAGTTGGAGATGGCAAATTTTGATGAGAGTTGAAAATGGCAAATTTGATTGGTTAGGAGGGAGAGAAGACGAATTTGGTTTATGGGAGGAACGGGGAAGACAGTAGGGATGTTTGTTGATTTGTAAAGTAGATGTTTATGGGTAGTGTTGTGTTTTGTGGATACAGTAAGGGGTAAGGGAGGGGCCATGTAGGTTACCTGGTGGGGGGGGGGCGTACGATAGGAACGTACCTGTCTCACCTGGTTCCCATGTGCCCCCAGTGTGCATTACCTTATATTGCGTGCACTTTTGCGCCCTTACCACCTTACTCACTTGTTTCTTCTTTTGTCTCCCACCTCCGAGGATCTGGCTTTGGGGTAGAGAGAGAGGAGAGAGAGGTGCTGGCTACGCAGTTGTGGGCCTGCACTTTCGCTGTTGGCTGCCTAGATCGATACACCATATGGACCGCAATGTTTGTGGCCACCCACAATGGACCGCAGTTCGTTTGCGGCCAAGCACCACCCGGGGATGGACCTATGGGTCAACGTGGCACCTATGCCATACAGGTGAACCACTTTTAATAACACCAAGTGCACCACAAGAAGAGCAAGAGACACCTGCAGGGTTAGGGGTTGTCGAATTTATTTTTATTCCAATGAACAATGGTGACTGCACCGATTGGTGGTGGGGTGGTGCTGTTGATGCTCGGGAAGGGTGCTCTGCACGTTATTAAAGGCCGTCGGCCACAGAGCACTCGTGGGTTGGTGTATCGATGTTGGCAAGCGCGCTCTCTCTATGCATAACATCTGCATGTGTTCCTCCAAAAACCGGTCCTGGATCGTAGTGTAAATAGCAGCGTAGTCTTGTAAATAATGCTCCCTACCGGCTGTATGTTTAGTTTGAGAATTCTTTCCGGATTCGGTTATCCTGTGGGTGTGTTTCTGTGAGGAGAAGGGTGCAACGTCGCAGGGGGACATATTTACTCATTTGTGAATATCTGTAAAACTGTCGCACTCAGGGTAGAGTTAATAGTAGAGGGAACTACATTGCGTGCCACACTAAAGTAGGTAAAAATTTATCGGGTCGGGACGCCCCGAGGGTAGAGAAGGGTGCAATGTTGCGAATATGGAATTTGGCCTCCATATCCGCTTGTAAATATTCCCCTATTTTCTCCAATACTCCCCAACTTTCCCCAGTCCCCCATTCCCTAGTCCCATTGCATGTAAATAACAATCAGTAGAGCCGACCTTCCCCTTATTCCCCCATTAAATGTCGTGCCCAGGTCCACCGCACCACACGTAGACAACTTTCGGACATCTTCCTAGTTATTCTTAATCTATGTCAGTTAAGGCCTCGTTTCCATTAATTATGACTCTTCGTTGCACCAGAATGTGATTATATGGCACCAGTAGTGAGTTTAGGACCTTCCCATACCTCCTCCCATCTTCTTCCCCAAACAACAACAATAACAACAACTACAACAACAATTACAACAACAACAGAGGAGATGGCGGCGGAGCGGGGGAGGATGCGTCCTCACACCGGCTCGATTAGCTCCAGACCATGCGCTCCACGGGGTTACCCCGAAGGGGCTGGCTGTCAGCTCCTCGTCAGGGGCGGAGCCAGTAACCCCCCCCCGCACGCACCCAATGAGAAGCAACGTGCCGATTCCACGAGGCGGAGCTAACGAGCCGAGGGCGTGTCACTCCCCGCCGGATATACGCGGCCACGCGCCGGATGTGACGTCAGATGCGCCCCCAGCTTGAGACGACAAGACGCCACCTCGAGCGCTGAGAGACCTCCTGCATCTTTTGGGCCGCGCCATCCTGTCCCTGAGCACAAGGTGCACCTTGTGCTGGCCATCGAATACCCGCTTTCCTAGCCATCAATCCCCGTGTGAGTCAGTTTTTGTCCTGTTTCTCTGTGGTCTGTCGGGAATAATATAAGGTTGTGTCTAAGTGCCCACCTTCCTATGTTTCCATCTTGTCCCTGTAATCTAACCTTTTCCGCCTTAATATAACCTCCTCCGGAGGTCTTGAGAACTGAACCCCTGGTGTCGTATTGTGTGATTGTAATCCAGCCGGGTGTCTTCTCTTTCCTATTGAGCCAGCGTAGCGCGGCTTCGTCGACGTTCGAGTACAATCGGGTAATTTGTGCGGACACGACCGCCATTCCGCTCGGCCCACCTTAACATCAAAGTCGTGTCTGTAACAATATATATATATATATATATATATATATATATATATATATATATATATATATATATATATATATATATATATATATATACAGTGGAACCTTGACTTACGAGTGCCCCAACTTACGAGTTTTTCGAGATACGAGCCGTCGCTCGGGCGGTTTATTGCTTTGAGATGCGAGCCGAGATCTGAGTTACGAGCTTTCGCCACCCGGTCACGTGGTTATCTTGCCGTGCAAGTACAGTATCTCTGTCGTATAGCGCTGCATTTTTGTTTTCGCATGTTGGTTATTTTGAGTTTACGCCACCAGGTGGGTTCTGGTCACGTGGTTATCTTGCCGTGCAAGTACAGTATCTCTGTCGTATAGCGCTGCATTTTTGTTTTCGCATGTTGGTTATTTTGAGTTTACGCCACCAGGTGGGTTCTGGTCACGTGGTTATCTTGCCGTGCAAGTACAGTATCTCTGCCGTCAACTTGTTCAGAGTGCCGGCGATAGCTCGCCTTCTCTTTGTGGAAAATACGGTACTGAGAAGAAGAAGAGGATGATGTGCTTGGATATAAAACACGCAATCGTCGAAAAACATGAGCGAGGTGTGCGTGTTGTCGACTTGGTGAGGCGGATGTGAAGGCAGCTGAAGATTTTATTATAACTTTTGCCGAACTGATAGAAGCCGAACGATACATCCCCCAGCAAATCTTCAACTGTGACGAGACAGGGCTATTCTGGAAAAAGATGCCGAGGAGGACGTATATAACGGCAGAGGAGAAGAGCATGCCAGGCCACAACTTGTTCAGAGTGCCGGCGATAGCTCGCCTTCTCTTTGTGGAAAACACGGTGAGATCCTTAACATCCAACAACTAATGGGACGCAAACGGGGCGCCCAGTTTAGCGGTACACACATTGATGAATCACCCTGCCTGTGATTCACCCATGACAGGTTATAGCTGGGTCGGGATTCAAACCCAGGCTGGACAGTTTAGACTTTAGAGTCAAGTGTGCGTACCTCCAGTCCAGGCCATCCTGCCAACTTGTATGCTGCATACAGGTGAAATATAAAGCGCGAGATATTTTTATATATACTGTATATTTAAAAAAAAATTGGTGTGGTTTTTGGCGGGCTGGAACGGATTAATAGCATTTCAATGCATTTTAATGGGGAAATTTGATTTGAGAAACGAGCAATTTGAGTTACGAGCTCGGTCACAGAACGAATTAAACTCGTAAGTCAAGGTTCCACTGTATATATATATATATATATTGTTGCGAATATGGAATTTGGCCTCCATATCCGCTTGTAAATATTCCCCTATTTTCTCCGATACTCCCCAGCTCTCCCTTACCCCATTCCCTAGTCCCATTGTCTGTAAACAACACCCATTAGAGCCGATCTTCCCCTTCATCCCCCCATTAAATGTCGTGCCCAGGTCCCCGCACCACACGTAGACAATTATAGGACATCTTGCTAGTTATTCTTAATCTATGTCAGTTAAGGACTTGTTTCCATTAATTATGACTCTTCGTTGCACCAGAATGTGATTATATGGCACCTGTTAGGAAGTTTAGGACCTCCCCATACCTCTCCGCATCTCTTCCCCATGAAGAAGCGCCAACTACAACAACAACAACAAAAGAGGGGGGCGGCGCGGTGACGGCATGGGGAGTGGGCGTCCTCCTTCCGGCTCGGTTAGCCACCATTGACCACGCGCTCCACGGGGTTACCACGAAGGGGCTCCCTGTCGGCCCCTCGTCAAGGGCGGAGCCGGTAACCCCCGCACCCAATGAGAAGCCATGGGCCGATGCCATCTGGGGCGGCGCTAACGAGCCGAGGGCGTGTCACTCCCCGCCGGAGATATACGCGGCCCCGCGCCGGATGTGACGAGAGATGCGCCCCGAGCTTGGAAGGAAAAGACGCCACCCTCCCGAGCGCTGAGCGACCTCCCCAGCTTGAGACCAAAGTCGCGACCCACAAGCGCTGTGATACCTTCACGCATCTCTGGACACCACCGTACGTGATTCTGTCCCTGAGCCAGGTGCACCTGAGCCATCGCGACCTGCCTCCCCTTTTCATCAACCCCCGTGTGAGTCAGCATTTTGTCCCGTGTGTCTGTCGTCTGTCCGGGGATAATATAAGAGTGTGTCTAAGTGCCTGTCTTCCTGTAATATACCTCTAGCCCCTGTAATCTAACCTTTTTCCGTACGAATATACTTGAAAATCGAAACCCTGGTGTCGTATTGTGTCATTATAGCCCAGCCGGGTGTCTTCTCTTTCCTATTGAGCCAGCGTAGCGCGATTAGTCAACATTCGGGCACAATCGGGTAACTTGTACGGATACGGCGGCCATCCCGCTCGGCCCACCATACCATCAAAGTCGTATCTGTAACAATTGGTGTCGAGGAGTGGAATTCGAACCCGGGACTAAATTAGTTAGGCCCAAATTTTGGGAGGGAAAATCGATTCGGAGCGCGTTTCCCGCGCGAAATTATAACGGCGAAATTTCAATTTGTTTTACGAAAATAAAAAATAAAAACCGAATTTTGAAAGTCGCGCTATGGCGGATCAAGACGGCTGGGGTCCGGTAGGGGAGAGTGAGGTAGGGTCGATCCAGGACCAAAATGAGGGACAGGAGGAGAGCGAAGCAGTGAGGGCGGCAGGTTCGCAAAATAGCGCCGTCACGCACGAAGAAGCGGGCGCGCAAAATGGCGCCTCGCTGATCACCGCGCCAGCGACCGTGGCAGCGCCCCCGATGGATTGGGGCCTTTTTTTCATACAAATGAAGGCCCTTATGGCCCAGAATAGCGAGAAAATGAGGGAGGAAACGAGGGCTAATAGTGAGCGATTGGAAAACCAAATGGGGGTAATGGGAAACCAAATGGGGGTAATGAGGGACGAAGCGAGGGGTACCAGTGAGAAGTTAGACAATAATTTTGAGGAGTTAGACAAGAAAATTGAGAAGTTAGACAATAATTTTGAGGAGTTAGACAAGAAAATTGAGAAGTTAGACAATAATTTTGAGGAGTTAGACAACGGGATAAAAGAAGTAAAGAATGGGTTAACGGGGGTAGAAAACAGAATGGCCGCTCAAGAGAATCAAATGGAAGGGATGCAAAAAGGGTTAGAGGGGTTAGAAAACAGTATGGAAGGCAAATTGAGGGACATGAGGGACCAAGCGGAAAGGGAAGTTAAACAAATGGAGCAGCAGATAGAGGGGGTCAGAATGGGGGTAGAAACCAAACTGGATGCTCACAGGGAGGAAATGGAGCAGATGAGGGTGGCATCTGGGCAGGAGATGCAAGTGATGGGAGAGGAGATCAGAAGAGGAGTGAGTGAGGAGGTCGGAGGAGTGCGCGAGGAGGTGAGGCACTGTAAGGAGCGCATGGAGAAAGAGGTGAGAAAGGGGACTGTAAAATTGCAAGGTGGTATAGAGGAGTTGACGCTGGGAGTAGAACAACTGACAGTGGGACAAAAGGAGTTGGGGGACCAGGTAAAGAAGAACACAGCGGTAATAGAGGGTTTAAAATCGACACAGAAGGAGATGAAAAAGGACGTAGGGGTAATTAAAAAAGAGTGCCAGACGGTACATGAGGACCTGACGAGGAAAATGGACAAGGTGGTAGAGGTAATGGAGGTTAAAGAGCGGGAGGTGCGGGAGCACATAGAAAAAAATAAAGTGGAGTTAGAGGAAGAACTTAAAGGGGCGCACGAAGAGATGAAGGAGATGAAGCAAAAATTAGAGGAAGTGGAAGAAGGGGTGAGCGAAATTAAGAAGCGACGGAGAGAGGATAAGAAAGAGATAAAGGAGGAAGTACAAGAATTGGTCCAAAGTCTGTGTTCGGATCGTGATGATGTGCTCATTAACCGGATGAGGGATTCGCAGGTGATGGAGGAGAAGCGAAGAGAAAGAGGACCCGGTGTAAGTGGTGACCAATATGGTCGTGCGTATGATGCGCCAGGTGATTTAATAAGCTTGGGGGTCGAGATAGACCCGGGTGTTCGTGAGAGGCCGTTGGTGAAGTGTGCGACAGGTCTGGTGTGCGAAAGAGGAGGTGTGCGAGAAAGTCCGACTCTGAGGTGTGTGACGGACAGGTGCAGGAGGAAAGAGTGCGCTGTCAGAAGTAAGGAAGAGTGTCCACCTGTGGTGAGTGTTACAGAGGGTGTAACGGGAGAGTGTGCGCGAGAAAGGTGTGTGACGGACAGGTGCATGAGGAAAGAGTGCGCTGTCAGAAGTAAGGAAGAGTGTCCACCTGTGGTGAGTGTTACAGAGGGTGTAACGGGAGAGTGTGCGCGAGAAAGGTGTGTGACGGACAGGTGCATGAGGAAAGAGTGCGCTGTCAGAAGTAAGGAAGAGTGTCCACCTGTGGTGAGTGTTACAGAGGGTGTAACGGGAGAGTGTGCGCGAGAAAGGTGTGTGACGGACAGGTGCATGGGGAAAGAGTGCGCTGTCAGAAGTAAGGAAGAGTGTCCACCTGTGGTAAGTGTTACAGAGGGTGTAACGGGAGAGTGTGCGCGAGAAAGGTGTGTGACGGACAGGTGCAAGAGGAAGGGTGAGTGCGCTGTCAGGAATGGAGGTGAAAGTAGTGAGAGTGACATGGAGCGTGAGTTAGTTGTGACAGGTGAGCGAGGATGTACACCTGGGATGGAAGGATGCACACCTGGAATGGTAGAGCGTGAGTGGGAATGCACGCTGGAGTTGGTGGTGAGGCACGTGGTTGGGTGTGCGAATGAGAGCACACCTGTGATTGTCACAGAGGAGGTGACCGAGGAGGGGGCGCGAAGAAGTGTGTTGGTGAGGTGTGCTACCAACGAATGTGTGCCAAAGTGTTCGGTGGTCAGGTGTGTGACCAAGGCTGTGAGTGGAATGGGTGTACCGGGGTGTGTAAGGAAGGGTACGAGGAGCATGGGCACAGCTGGATGTGTGAGCAAGGAACGGGCTGCGGGGTGTAAGCGTCCAGGTGAAGCATCGACGTTAGACGGGATAGAGTTTAGAACGACTTATAGCCGAATCGGGCCCTCGGTGCGTGCTGGGCCTCGCTTTGAACGGCCGCGTCCGTGCTCCACTAGGCGGAGCTGGCAGCCCGATAGAAAGGGTCGTCATGGCGACCACTTTTTGTTGAGACGTGCCGGCAGGTCGAGATCGGGACATTGGATGGCTCCGCGCCGAGGTGATGCGTGGGATCTCGGCCCGGGTAAGCCCCCGTCCCTGCACCGAGTGCCGGACGCATTCAGCCGCTGGCACAAAACAACCAGCATCCATTGCTTGGCTTTACGAAGCCGGGCTTTGGACAGGGATTGGCGCACCGAGAGGTATTAGTGAGTCGACTGGGTGATGAGGTTAGTGTTTTGGACCCAAAATTAGAGAAAAACAAAATTTGATGATTGGCAAGGGATTGGCAGTAGTGATTGGCAGATGATGGGCAGTGATTGGCAAATTTTTAATTTGTTGCAATTTGATGTGCAAAATTGGTAGTGAGAGACCCCCGATGTGGTGGGATGGCAAATCCACCATCCTTCCCATGTGTGGGGCAAATGCGCAATAGCTTATGGGGTGTATGGCAGTGAAAACTAGCCCGGGGGGGTTAGGATATTGTGTGTAGGGATCTAGCGAAGATGACCTTAGGTAACGTTAAGGTTAGTTAGTGACTGATACCTGTAGTGGGGACGCAGGTAGATTAGTATGGATGATAATGACGAGGGAGCGCAATAGTTTAAAGGGACGACTGGGAAGCGCAAGTTTCAGAAGGGAGTAGTTAGCTGAGATGATGCTGTGTGTGTGAGAATTGAACAGGTGTGATTGCACAGGTGTGCAACTGGACAGGTGTGTGGAGCAGTGTATGAGTAGTGAGTGTGTGGATCAGCGCGAATGCGCTTGGGGAGAGAAGGGTGCAGGTGGCACCAGGTGTGATTGCACAGGTGTGCAACTGGACAGGTGTGTGGAGCAGTGTATGAGTAGTGAGTGTTGTGGATCAGCGCGAATGCGCTTGGGGAGAGAAGGGTGCAGGTGGCACCAGGTGTGAGAGCACAGGTGTGCAGGTACAGGTGTGTGGAGAGAGTTGGAGTGAGTGGTACGGAGTGGTGTGCATGGTGCGAAGGTGTGGATGGGGGAAGAGTGGACCCCTTTCACGAGTACCCGGGGCGGGTAGTGTAAGTGTTAGGTAGAGGGTGCAGGTAAATTGTGGTTGGATATTGGCATTTGTGGTGCGGTTGCAGAATGGTGTTGTGAATGGGTGCATTAGTGTTGTGGAAATGGCTGGGCGTGTAGCCTGTTAGTGTGTGTAGTTGGTTGGGCACTCCACCACTGTGAGGATGTCGGCCAGGTGAGGCCGCAGGTGGGCTCTGGGAGCCGGTAGTTGTGAGTGGGTGCCTGAGGATCCCGGGTGTGGATCGGGCAGCCCAGTGCCAGAGAGGGCACGGAGTGGGGAGAGAGCCAGAGGGCCTTCCCCTGGTAGTTAGGTTAGGGTAAGGAGCAGGTAAGCTCGGAGGCAACTGCAGTGGTGGAGGTGTGCAGGTGGGTAGACCCACTGGGAGAGGTACACGTCGCAGCCCAGAAATTGTACGAGGGCACCGGGAGATGAATCGGGGGAGTGAGACCCCAAATTGAAAAGCACCACAGTTTGGCCAATGGGAATTGGTTTTTAGAACCCATAGTGTAAGAGGGCCAATGGTTTGGCCGGAGAAAGACCCCGGGTAGTGTAAAGTTGTTAAAGTCATTTAGGAGATAGTTAGGATTGATGAACCTGTCGCACCATACGCAGCCACTTGCCTGTGGTGATGATGATGACTCCACACCTGTGTTTTCTTTGTTTGTTGCAGGAAATGAGATTGCTGTGAGGATTTGTGAGACGCATCACGACGTGGATGAGACATTGGGGTGATTCCATCTCTCCCTCCCTAGGAGGGACTGATGATGAATTGGTGATGGCAAATTTTGATGTTCAGTTGGAGATGGCAAATTTTGATGAGAGTTGAAAATGGCAAATTTGATTGGTTAGGAGGGAGAGAAGACGAATTTGGTATATGGGAGGAACGGGGAAGACAGTAGGGATGTTTGTTGATTTGTAAAGTAGATGTTTATGAGTAGTGTTGTGTTGTGTGGATGCAGTAAGGGGTAAGGGAGGGGCCATGTAGGTTACCTGGTGGGGGGGGGGCGTACGATAGGAACGTACCTGTCTCACCTGGTTCCCATGTGCCCCCAGTGTGCATTACCTTACATTGCGTGCACTTTTGCGCCCTTACCACCTTACTCACTTGTTTCTTCTTTTGTCTCCCACCTCCGAGGATCTGGCTTTGGGGTAGAGAGAGAGGAGAGAGAGGTGCTGGCTGCGCAGTTGTGGGCCTGCACTTTCGCTGTTCGCTGCCTGGATCGGTACACCATATGGACCGCAATGTTTGTGGCCACCCACAATGGACCGCAGTTCGTTTGCGGCCAAGCACCACCCGGGGATGGACCTATGGATCAACGTGGCACCTATGCCATACAGGTGAACCACTAATAGTTAACACCACCAAGTGCACCACAAGAAGAGCAAGAGACACCTGCAGGGTTAGGGGTTGTTGAAGTTATTTTTATTCCAATGAACAATGGTGACTGCACCGATTGGTGGTGGGGTGGTGCTGTTGATGCTCGGAAAGGGTGCTCTGCACGTTATTAAAGGCCGTCGGCCACAGAGCACTCGTGGGTTGGTGTATCGATGTTGGCAAGCGCGCTCTCTCTATGCATAACATCTGCATGTGTTCCTCCAAAAACAGGTCCTGGATCGTAGTGTAAATAGCAGCGTAGTCTTGTAAATAATGCTCCCTACCGGCTGTATGTTTAGTTTGAGAATTCTTTCCGGATTCGGTTATCCTGTGGGTGTGTTTCTGTGAGGAGAAGGGTGCAACGTCGCAGGGGGACATATTTACTCATTTGTGAATATCTGTAAAACTGTCGCACTCAGGGTAGAGTTAATAGTAGAGGGAACTACATTGCGTGCCACACTAAAGTAGGTAAAAATTTATCGGGTCGGGACGCCCCGAGGGTAGAGAAGGGTGCAATGTTGCGAATATGGAATTTGGCCTCCATATCCGCTTGTAAATATTCCCCTATTTTCTCCGATACTCCCCAGCTCTCCCTTACCCCATTCCCTAGTCCCATTGTCTGTAAACAACACCCATTAGAGCCGATCTTCCCCTTCATCCCCCCATTAAATGTCGTGCCCAGGTCCCCGCACCACACGTAGACAATTATAGGACATCTTGCTAGTTATTCTTAATCTATGTCAGTTAAGGACTTGTTTCCATTAATTATGACTCTTCGTTGCACCAGAATGTGATTATATGGCACCTGTTAGGAAGTTTAGGACCTCCCCATACCTCTCCGCATCTCTTCCCCATGAAGAAGCGCCAACTACAACAACAACAACAAAAGAGGGGGGCGGCGCGGTGACGGCATGGGGAGTGGGCGTCCTCCTTCCGGCTCGGTTAGCCACCATTGACCACGCGCTCCACGGGGTTACCACGAAGGGGCTCCCTGTCGGCCCCTCGTCAAGGGCGGAGCCGGTAACCCCCGCACCCAATGAGAAGCCATGGGCCGATGCCATCTGGGGCGGCGCTAACGAGCCGAGGGCGTGTCACTCCCCGCCGGAGATATACGCGGCCCCGCGCCGGATGTGACGAGAGATGCGCCCCGAGCTTGGAAGGAAAAGACGCCACCCTCCCGAGCGCTGAGCGACCTCCCCAGCTTGAGACCAAAGTCGCGACCCACAAGCGCTGTGATACCTTCACGCATCTCTGGACACCACCGTACGTGATTCTGTCCCTGAGCCAGGTGCACCTGAGCCATCGCGACCTGCCTCCCCTTTTCATCAACCCCCGTGTGAGTCAGCATTTTGTCCCGTGTGTCTGTCGTCTGTCCGGGGATAATATAAGAGTGTGTCTAAGTGCCTGTCTTCCTGTAATATACCTCTAGCCCCTGTAATCTAACCTTTTTCCGTACGAATATACTTGAAAATCGAAACCCTGGTGTCGTATTGTGTCATTATAGCCCAGCCGGGTGTCTTCTCTTTCCTATTGAGCCAGCGTAGCGCGATTAGTCAACATTCGGGCACAATCGGGTAACTTGTACGGATACGGCGGGCCATCCCGCTCGGCCCACCATACCATCAAAGTCGTATCTGTAACAATATATATATATATATATATATATATTATATATATATATAATATATAATAGGAGAAGTACCCGGCATTGCCGGGCGGGGGAGGGGAGGGGAGGGGAGGGGAGGGGAACGGGGGGGAGGTGAGGGGAGGGAGGGGAACGGGGGGGGGGGAGGGGAGGGGAGGGGAATGGGGGGAGGGGAGAAGAGTGGGAGGGGGAGGAGGGGAGGAGAAGAGGGGGGGATGGGAGGGTGAGGGATGGGAGGGGGTGGGAGGGGGGAGAGGGGGGGAGGGGAGAGGAGGGAGGGGGGAGGGGAGAGGAGGGAGGGGAGGAGGGAGGGCGGAGGAGGGAGGGGGGAGGGGGAGGGGAGAGGAGGGAGGGGGAGGGGAGAGGGGGGAGGGGGAAGGGGGAGGGGAGGGGGGAATGGGGGGAAGGGGGGAGGGGGGAATGGGGGGAAGGGGGGAGGGGGAGGGGGATGGGGAGGGTGAGGGACGCCCCTCAGTACCCGGCGTTTGCCGGGCGGGGGAAGGGAGACCCGTACATTCGCCCTCTCGACTCAAGCTCACTCGGACAAAAGCCTCGCACAAATTACACCGTGAAGGCCCAATGGCCACGTCTATGCCACAAATCAAGTACGTGAGCGAGTCGGGCGCACTGAATTGAAAATATATAGAACGCTCATACTCCGTGAAAAGTGAAGCTACAATATTTTTGAAAAATTTCATTGGTTGCTAGGAGACGGCAGCATGTAAAAACCGTTTGAATATTTGCAATACAGTTTGATCCAGAGGTAAGTGGTATGGTCTTGCTGGTTGGTGGACACGATATGTGTAAGGGAAATTATTTTGGTGTCCTGTATCTGGTCGTGCTAGTTGGTGAACACGGTACATTTAAGGGAAATGATTTTCTGTCATTCTTCTGAGTGGTTGCTTCTCCCTTCCCCGTATTTTTGTTCATTTTATTGTTTTTTCCACTCTCTTGAGTTGTGGGCCTTCCTTGAGTGGTATTACATTTATCATCATCATCATTGGAATGTCTGTTGTAAAGATACGGACATCAAGTCCGTATCTTGACGCAGAGAGCATCAAGCACCATCTTTTTATACCAGGCAACGGCAACGGCAACGCACTAACGCAGACCTCGCTCGGCCCCGCCCACAGCAACGCTCTCGGCCCCGCCCATAGCTGCCTCGCCCGGGCCCGCCCACAGCGACCTCGCTCGGTCCCGCCCACAGCGACCTTGCTCGGTCCCTCCCACAGCGGCATCACTCCGCCCTAGGCCCTACACGGCACTATCGATATATTATTCGTACAATGCCGGGTACTTCTGTTCACTGAAAACAAATCTATGTGAAACATGCTAAATCATGCTAAATGCTAATCATGCAGAAGTACCCGTCAAAATCGCAATCGCTCTGAAATACGTGCGAACGCGTAAATGAGGTAATGGCGGGCAACGAACATCACGTGATCGCTCTGAGCGAATCAGCGCGCTGCTCTGCTTCCGGTCAGATTTCGGTCATAATATTTCGCGCTGAGATAAAAATATGGTAAAAACATATGGTATGGTATGGTAAAAAATATGGTATGGTAAATTTTTAGGTCAGCCATGTTCGTCCCAGGCTCAATAGCCATGTCTGTGCCAAATATCAAGTACGTGAGCCTCTCCGTTTAGGAGTCTATCGGTAACATTACACACACACACACACACACACACACACGCACACACAAACTGTGTTTTATATATATATATATATATATATATATATATATATATATACATACAGTATATATATGTTCGTGTGTATATATATATATATATATATATATATATATATATATATATATATACTGTGGGAGGAGGGGGAGGAGGGAGGGGAGGGGGAGGAGGACTATACATATATATACAGACTTGGCATTTAATATGGAATTTTTTTTTTTTCTTGACTTGCGTTTACTTTCTTAACTCAGTATATCAATCTGGTGAGTTTCTTTTACACTTTGGTGATTTATTTTATAACAGAACCATGTCACTGATTGTCTGTCGCAGCAAGAAGTCAACAACAGGATTATATCACAGGTGGCGTGGCAAAATGTACGGGCAGGTGCATTTGATGATTGGCTTCACATTCGGGTATAAAAGGGTTGTTGCGTTCTGTATTAGTGGAAAACAACTGCTGCACGTCTCCAAAAGTTATTGCCGCTTCCTCTGGAGATGGTCCGTCAACTCGACAATGCTGTTTGTCATGAAGTGGTGGCTTTACGAAATTACGGCATGAAACAGCGTGCTATTGCTCGGCAGCATGGCATCACTCAAGGTCAGGTGTCAAAGATCCTGAAACGAAATGCTCAGAGGGGTGTCCCTACTCCAATACCGAGGCCAGGACGTCCCCGCAGAACCACAAGGAGGGATGATCGCCAGCTGCACCGGTTAGTCCGCAATGGCCGTACCAAGTCAGCTAAACGGCTTAGGGCTGAGTGGCAGCAACTGACAAATGTGCCTGTATCCAGAAGGCTAGTCAACCAACGACTGGTTCAAGCAGGCTATCGTGCCAGGCGTCCCCTGAGAAAGCCACGCCTGACCAGACAACACCACCAGCGCCGATTGCAGTGGGCCAGAGAGCACCGTCTATGGCAGCCAGGACACTGGAATCACGTGATCTTCAGTGACGAGTCTAGATTTCTGGTCTATCGTCAAGATGGCCGCGTCCGAGTGCGCAGACAAGTGCATGAAGTCTACAACAAAGATTGTATAGTGCCAAGAGTCCAAGCTGGAGGTGGTGGGGTGACCGTTTGGGCTGCTTTTCATGCAGAGGGCAAAACTGACCTGGTTGTTCTGAATGGAAACCTGAGCCAGTTCAAGTACAGGGCCATTCTGGAAGAAACATTGCTTCCATTTGCTCATGCAGCCTTTCGAGGAAACTTTGTCTTCCAAGATGACAATGCACGGCCTCATCGTGCTCGCATGATCCAACACTTTCTTGCTGACCGTGGTGTAGAGCATATGGAGTGGCCTGCCATGTCCCCGGATATGAATCCGATAGAGAACTTGTGGGCAGAATTAACGTGTCAAATTGACCACTTGGACCAGCAGCCGACCTCTGTGCGTGAATTTCAGCAGGCTATTGTCACTGCATGGCAAGCGATTCCTGTCCAAACCTTGGCAAATCTCGTGAACAGCATGCCTCAACGTGTACGTGCTCTCCTGAATGCTCGTGGGGGTTACACGAAGTACTGAACTGTAATTTTACTGTCCGTAATCCCAGTCGTAATTTAACTTTTCTTTTTGTTAAAAAATTTTTTGGCTAATGTGCAAAATAAAGAGATACTTCTGGAAAACGTACAGAAGTTTAACACAGTACTGTCCATGAATTGAGTTCGATATCAGTTTACATCACTTTCAAGGATCAATTTATTTGTTTAGAAAGGTCAAATATTGTTTTTGTTTCTTTTAAAGGTCACATTAACAAAATCTAGAATAATTTCAACATAATTCCAATGAACTTTTGGTTCTAAGACATCTTGAAAAGTAAGTTCACCCCCACAAAAAAAAAATTCCATATTAAATGCCGTCTGTATATTATGCCAAGCCAAGTCTGTATATTGCCAAGTCTGTATATGCCAAGTCTGTGTATTATATATATATATATATATATATATATATATATATATTCGTGTATATAAAGTATATATATATATTCGTGTGTATATATATATATATTCGTGTATATGCAGTATATATATATATATATATATTAGTGTGTATATGTATATATTGTTGCGGATCTCCTGGTCGGCCTTTCCCCTTACCAAGGGGGGATTAGTCCCCATGTCTTTGACTAGCCGACGGATCCGGGGCTATGACGTCACTTCCGGTCAGCGTTGTGTAGGGTCATAGGACTAATCACTAATACCTAATTACCAACGCCTCCCAGGAAGCGAGGAAATAAACCCCTCCCGAATTACGGTTGTAGGTGGAAACGCGGAGCGATAGCGAACCGTGATCCGAGCCGTTAACAATGACTAAACCCGATCTGAGCGGTTCCGAATCGTGCCACGCTTACCCAATGGAGGAAATGACTGATACGGTCGAATTAGGAAAGAAACAAGGAAGAACAGATTTATTTACAATTTGTACAGGAAGGAGAAGAAGAACACACAGTGCAGCTTAATACAGTCTTAACTTATCCCAGGACATGGGCCCATTTCACACTCAGACACTCACACGGGGATTGCAGATGGTCAGGATGATGGTCCAGGGATGATGGCATACAGGCAGTTCACTCCGGTCCCCGACTCGTACCGCAAAGGAGATGGTCAGGGCGGCAGAAGCTCCCCGCGGGTCGTTGACGCGGAGCGGACAATTACGGGGTTAAATGCGGGGCGAAAGGTAGGCTGGCTGTGCGGTTAGTGGTGACCACGGCCGCGTACGTATTAGATGAACCGGGCTATATGCGCTCCCAATACAGGCTCAATAGGCGCCCCCCAATGCAAGTTCAATAGCATACATCCTCATACAAAGCGCGTATCCACTGCAGTCCTCTTCCAATGAATCCTTTATCATGTGCGCTCTCCCAACAAGTTCTTTCACACGAGTCCTGTACAATCAGACGTCTCCGCCCAGTCCCTTCAAAGCCAACCTTCCAACGAATCCTTTTTGCATAAATCCTCCTGCATAAGTCATGTTCAAGGGCTTTGTGTGCACACTTATATAGCCTTTTCAGCGAACCTTCCAGCACTTGCTGGATGCGCCCTTACCACGCCCTCTCAAGCCATGCCCACCGAGCCCTGGTTGGTCGTTGCCCTCACCGTCACCGCCTTCTGACGTGCTGCTTGATGCGGCCACACCTCTTCCTCGCGCTCCTCCCCCTTTCCAGGCCTACCTCGTGGCATTTGGCTGGTTTCGAGTGACAATCTAAGGGCAGCGAACGCTGCTGGCAAACGAGGTGGATTGGAGGGTGGCCGCAAAATGAACGGGACCTAAGCTTATTTCTTCTACACAACGCAGGTATCACGAGTGGAAATGGCCTTATCCTCACACATACTATGACATAACTAATGTTCTAAGGTGGCCTACGTGTTGCTTGTGGACTAACTATGGGGGCAAACCTTAAACCTTTAATGATGTTATATTTACACTCTCAGAACCGCAACAATATATATATATTCGTGTATATACAGTATATATATATTCGTGTGTATATGTATATATATATATATATATATATATATATATATATTCGTGTATATACAGTATATATATATTCGTGTGTATATGTATATATATATATATATATATATATATATATATATATATATATATATTCGTGTATATACAGTATATATATATATATACAGTATATATATATATATATATATATATATATATATATATATATATATATATATATATATATATATATATATATGTATATATATATATATTTCAGTACTGAAACTGCTCTCCTCAAAATCACCAAAGACCTTCTCCTCTCCTCTGACGCTGGCAACCTCAACATTCTCGTCCTCCTCGACCTCAGCGCTGCCTTTGACACCATCGATCACACCATCCTCCTCACCCGACTTGAATCCACCTTTAACGTTACCGGCACTGCCCTCTCTTGGATTCAATCATACCTCTCTGACAGACGCCAGTTCATCTCCATCAATAACTGCAAATCCCCCACTGCTCCCCTCCCCCAAGGTGTCCCCCCCGGTTCAGTTCTTGGCCCCCTCCTCTTCATCCTTTACCTGTCCCCCCTCGGTCACTTAATCCGCCGTCATGGTCTCCAATTCCACTGCTTCGCCGATGACATCCAGCTTTTCATCTCCACCAAGTCCGTCTCCACCGACACCCACTCTATCCTGACAAACTGCATCACTGAAATAAAATCCTGGATTCAAATCAACTTCCTCAAGCTTAACTGTGATAAATCTGAAATAATCATCATTGGCCCAAAAACGCTCACAAAATCAACCCATAACTTTGCCCTCAACATCGACGGTATCCCAGTATCCACCTCCCCTCACATCCGGAATCTTGGCG